>NW_027526297.1:40137-414976 GCF_048455015.1 Haemaphysalis longicornis
GAAGTCTTCCCTCCATAAGAAAAGCTTCTAAGAGACCCTGACGTCCCTTCTACTGAAATCTGAACACCAATTTTTTGGAGGTCACCCCCTTTTTTTGCGTGTGCTTTGTGCTCACACCCTGCCGTCCCTGCCATCGCTTGCTCCAGTGTTATCTGCTTCATATCCTCTTGACGACCATTGACTATCGCTGGGCCGCACTTGGACATTATATAGAACACAAGTTTTACCAGAGATGTACTGTATTCGTTGGTCTCCTGTAAGGTAGCGGCAAACAATCGCACTTCCATTTGTTGTTCAGCGTAGTGTGGGCTTACTGAACTGGACCCGGCTGAAGGAACTAGACCCAGATTAATACGACGGTCACGCACCGCCGCAACGCGTCGTGCGACATTTCGTCTAAAAGAATTCCGCATGTGGGACAGCATTGGTTTATGATGAGCACCACGGGTAGTCAGAGGACAGAAAATTCTCCCGCCCCGCACAAGCCCATTGTTATGCCGTTCTGTACCACCGGTCGGAACGTATTAGCAAACATCTCGACGAAAAAAGTGCCACATCTGTCGTCCCCAATGTCAGTGTTTTCAACTCCAGGAAGGAAGGATAATACAGTGTATGAAAGGCAGGGAGGTTAACCAGGTTACAGTCCGGTTGGCTACCCTACACATGGGAAGTGGGGAAGGAGGGATTTAAAGAGAAAGAGTATTGAAAAGACAGGAATAGAGCTTGAGACGCAAAAGAAAAATTAAAGATAACTACAAAAACAAAACAATAGGCGCTAATAAAGCCTAAACTGAAACGGTAGACTAACCAAATAACTAATGAACAATGGTGCAGAGTGTCTCTACAATCCTTCAGACAGGCCTGTGTCCTTCAAGAACCGAAGTAGTGCTTTTGTGGCCTTTTTGGACTGTGATGGGCTACGTCTGTGACACAGAACAGTTTGCGCAGTTATTGGCTGGTTGTCGAGTTTCCGGAAAGCGGTTGACAGGTGCAGTCTCTGCGTTGGAAACCGGACACGGTGACACAAGAGGTGTTCTATTGTCTCGTCCGTGGCGCACACGTCACAAGCAGGGCTGTCAGTCATGCTGATAGTGAATGAGTAAGCTTTAGTGAAAGCAACTCCAATCCACAGGGTTGCATCTGAACGTGGCATGTTAGTGGGTAAGTGGCGCTGCAGGTCAGGGTCGAGCAAGTACAGGCGGGGGCTTGAAAACTGCGGCGTATTCCAAACGGTCATCGTGATTTCGCGGGCGATGGAGCGCAGTGACCTTGCTGTATCATGGCGCGACAACGGGATGTCGGCCAAATGGGCACGTTCATGGGCATGATGAGCCGCTTTGTCTGCACATTCATTCCCATAAATTCCGCAATGGCTAGGGAGCCATTGAAAAATATTATTGTGCCCATGCCGTGTTAGGAAGTCATGCGCTTGACGAATATCGGCCACAAGCTGTTCGTACGGGCCGCGGCGAAGAGCAGAGTGCAGACCCTGGAGAGCTGGCCTGGAGTCGCAAAGCAGAGCCCATTTTTGTGGTAATTCTTGCTTTAGGTACAGAAGAGCCTCGCGAATAGCTGTGAGTTCGGATGCAGTTGAGGTTGTTAAATTGGACAGCTTGAATTGAATGTCTACCGATCTGGCCGGCACAATTACAGCTCCCGCAGAACTGGAGTTCGTTACCGAGCCATCGGTGTATATATGAATCCGGTCTCTGTAGGCAAGATGGCACGGTCCCTGAAAAGTGGAAATCTAACCGTCTGGTGCCAATCTTTAAACCAGGCAAGTCTCCGCTGGACCTCGCGTCGTATCGCCCTATAGCCCTAGCAAGTTGCATAGGCAAGTTAATGGAAAGAATGGTTTTGCTCCGTCTGGAGTGGTATCTTGAGCACCACAATATTTACCCAAACGCTATGGCTGGATTCCGGCGAGGCCGTTCTTCTATCGACAATGTTATTGACCTTGTGACATCGGTGCAGCACGAGAAATCGCTCAAACGTCTATCTGCAACGCTGTTTCTCGATATTAAAGGTGCTTACCACAGCGTACTACATGGCGCCGTTTTAAATAGCCTGGAGGATGCGGGAGTGGGTGGCCGAACGTAAAGATGTATCCAAAGCTTTCTATCTGGACGATCATTTTTTGTTGACACCACCGATGGCTCAACTTCCCAACACTACGTTTTCCGGGGGGGGGGGGTGTTCTTAGCCCGACATTGTTCAATCTCACGTTGATCGGGCTTCAAAAGGCCATACCAACCACTGTACATCTCTCTATGTATGCTGATGATATTTGCATCTGGGCATCAGGAGTTTCACGTCCTCAGGATCGGGCACGCCTTCAAAAAGCCGCGACCCACACATGCGCATTTTTGCGTTTACAAGGACTTGAAACAGCACCAGATAAGTGTGCAGTGGTGGCATTTACTCGTAAAACAATGTCGCAGTATGGCATCTATTTAAATGGACACCCCATTTCTTACGTGAAGAAAGAGTCACCGCTTTCTTGGAATCGTGATCGATCGGGACTTATCATGGACAGCACAAATCTCATCTCTAAAAAAAGGCTTACTGCACTTATCCAACTTTTCAAATTTCTGGCTGGAAAGACGTGTGGCGTTTCTATTCGCTCAATGCTACATCTTTACAATGCACTATTTTCGGTGTTCTACGTTACAGCCGCCCGTTCTGTCAACTCCAGAATGAAAGTAGAACCGTTTGAAATGATTGCCCAGTCGGCGTGCGGTAACTGGGCTGAGACCAAAGGGCATGTACAGACATAGATAACTGAAATGAAAAATATGAATCGAAACACACAAATAGCGCAATTTCTTTCCGTGGAAGTAACAATAATAAGGAAGTGTGGAAACCGTACCTCAATACAGTCTGTATGTGGTCAATGTGGTAATTTGTGTTACGGTTGATATTGTAATGTTCACGTTTGATTTGTCCATTACTGTACGTGGCATTTTTGTTTCGCTTGTCACTGGTGGGCGTAGTTCTCGCGACGCTTGTGGTATTTCGGTGTAGTGCCATTACATCGTTTTCAAACTTCGTGGATGCGCGTTTGTCCTCCTTCCGTGTTTCTACCATCTATTGGTCGCTTTTTGCTTGATCTTTGCTTGGAGCATCTGTAGGGCCAGCGATGTACTTTCGCCTAGTGTGACAGGCATGACAAGTACCGTCGTAGATTGCGAGCCCCTAAACAGCGCCGCCGCTAAAAAAACAGAACTTCCGTTCGTGCTGTTCGAGGCAGAACAACGAATAGAAGATAAAGAAAAGGATGCGCAAATTTGCGAAGGTGGGAAAGTTGAATTGAACGCAACAAACCCCGATTCAATTCATGCCGACTGGAGCGAGAGAGAACAAGAGTGCGAGTGGTGGGAGCGCAGAGTGGAAAGGGACGTGGCAGGGGTGGCAGCCGACGACTGTCTTTCATCGACATTTGTAGTGAAGCAAGCAGGTATGAAGGCGATTTATTCTATGAAATATACAGACAAGGCTTTCGTGTTTGAATAAAACATAATACTCGAGCAGTCTATAAAGAGACCGGGGAAGGTTATTTTCCTACGTCAGGGCATGTTTGGTTTTGTATGTACCAATCGCCACCATAGGTACTAAAATAATTTTAAATGTATAACGCGGTAAGCTCCACTTAAGCTTCAAGACGCACTGTAGTCGAGGGCGTCGGGTCAATTTTGACACCCCAGAGTTCTGATTGATCTGTGACTGCAAGCATAAAACGAAGCTGTGACACCAATCCGCACGAGCGACTACCATAGCTTGTGGTTGTTAATCAGTCGTAGTGATTGGTGTCTCTGCTGCGTCTTTTGCTGGCACTTGAAAATACCATAACGGGTGAACCAAATCAGGGGAAATTTATGATGATGCTTCGCCTTTGTAACGGGGTGGCGTTGCAGAGCGACCTTAGTCGTAGCGCCACTGTACAATCAGCTCGCGAAAAAGGAAGAAAAACTGGTTGATTGCTCTGTCATAGGAATGGGTAAAACACGAAAGTGAAATGTGCAGTGAAGTCTGCTGCAAAATGAGCATGATTTGCGTGTCTGCGGCTGTCTTGTGGGTGTTCTTGGCGAGCGACGTCCTGCTGGCGGGTCGCTTTGGGAAGGCTGTACTGGCGACATTTACGTGACGGATATGGTGTAACTCGAATCTTTGTGCATCCAGACATAAAACACTTTTGTGCTCAAAATTTCACCATTTTCCCGTAGGGGAACCCTGAGTAGTATGCGAAGCAGCCATGGGGTCAACTCATGTTCCCATTAGTTTTCAGTTTGATCGCGGCGTTGCGGGAGGAGAATGAGGGGAGCGGTGCGCGCGCACGCGTCATTTATACCGGGGAGCTACAGTGGCGCTCCCAGCGGAGTATGCAGTGGCTGCCGTCGCGTGTCTAACCCTAAGCTGCTTCGCAATCGCGCGCGGAGTCGCAGTTGTTGCTATTCGTTGCGTAATTCCGCAGTGGAGAGGAGGAATGCCGGAGAGGAGAGGAGCGTAGGAGAAGAGAGGAGGAATACCTCGCATACTACTCGGGGTTCCCCTACGTGAAGATGGCAATGGTGGGTGAGCGCGAAGCTATCCCGTGATGAATTCTTTGGTTGGCAAATCCCTAGGATCATCCTGCCACAATCATCATCAGATGTGCCTGGCCTAGCATGCACAGGGGGGTTGTGGTACTCAGGGTTTTCCTACGGGAAGATGACGACGGTAGTTGAACGCGAAGCTATCTCGTGATGGATTCTTTGGTTGGCCAATCCCTAGGGGCATCCTGCCACAATTATGAGCGGTGCCTGGCCAGGCATGCGCAGTGGGGGTGTGGACGCCGCACAACGGCGCCCACACAACAGTGGAGGGAACAGGCTCGACCATAAGCTGCTTCGCATCTAAAAACCCTTCATGGAATTTTTTGTGCTAGTCTGACTTATTTGTTCGCAAGCCTTCCCAGATTCTTCTGTGCTCTTTTCCCCTCTAACATTCTAACTGTTTACTCTACTGCTGTCCAATTCACTTTTCTGTTGACCTTACAGACGAGGGCTTCCGGAAGCTTGGTGTCTTCCTCACTGAGGACGGGACGGATACTTTTTTACACCGTTACAATATGGCGCATGGTTTATTTGTCAAGGATTGTATTCCCCCGCCACCCGCCGGCGCGATTTTAGCTATTTCTCTCAGCGCTGCCTCATGTAGGCGGCTGTTGCGATGGGCAGGTTACTACAGCCGTAGAGCAGGTCGTGCCTGCTGCAGAAAGAGGAAGCGTGCGTTCTTTTCGAAAGAAGGAATAAGACAAGGTCACGCGATCGTAAAAACACGCAAGTAACACGTATCTCACGGCATAGTACATGGAAATATAGCGTTATTGACCAGCAGCCATTAGGGCGGCACTCTAGCTGATCGCTGCAGGCATGGCTGGATGGCTGTCCGACGACATTCGAATAATAAGGCTAGGCAAGCTCGGGCCAAAACATCTGTCGTTGTAGTGTAGAGGATCCGTCTTAGCTTCTTAAAGCAAGAGGTCTAGGTTCGATATCGGCTATTCCAGTTGTTTTTTTGTCTTTTGCAGTCGGCGGCAAAGCTGTGCCATGTATTGATCTGTTATTCTGCTGTCGACAGGTTGAACGGTTGCGTACAGATTCGGAGCAACAGATCCAGTTATCAAGGGGCACTCATCGACACGTGTTGGTTGCCTGGATCAGCTTCTGCGCATGAAGGCACCGAAAGACCAGCACCGGCTCCGTTCTCTGTCGGCCAACGTCGCCCCCATCGCCCTTGTCACATGGTCTAGGCCTGCCCAATCAAGTCTATCTACCGTCTACAAAAGGACTGCTCCCGCTGAGTTCCGTCGCAGTCGGCGGCAAAGCTGTGCCATGTATTGATCTGTTATTCTGTTGTCGACAGGTTGACCGGTTGCGTACAGATTCGGAGCAACAGATCCAGTTATCAAGGGGCACTCGTCGACACGTGTTGGTTGCCTGGATCAGCTTCTGCGCACCAAGGCACCGAAAGACCAGCACCGGCTCCGTTCTCTGTCGGCCAAAGTCGCCCCCATCATCCTTGTCACAGGGTCTAGGCCTGCCCAATCAAGTCTATCTACCGTCTACAAAAGCACTGCTCCCACTGAGTTCCGTCGCAATCGGCGGCAAAGCTGTGCCATGTATTGATCTCTTATTCTGCTGTCGACAGGTTGAACGGTTGCGTACAGATTCGGAGCAACAGATCCAGTTATCAAGGGGCACTCGTCGACACGTGTTGGTTGCCTGGATCAGCTTCTGCGCACCAAGGCACCGAAAGACCAGCACCGGCTCCGTTCTCTGTCGGCCAAAGTCGCCCCCATCATCCTTGTCACAGGGTCTAGGCCTGCCCAATCAAGTCTATCTACCGTCTACAAAAGCACTGCTCCCACTGAGTTCCGTCGCAATCGGCGGCAAAGCTGTGCCATGTATTGATCTGTTATTCTGCTGTCGACAGGTTGAACGGTTGCGTACAGATTCGGAGCAACAGATCCAGTTATCAAGGGGCACTCGTCGACACGTGTTGGTTGCCTGGATCAGCTTCTGCGCACCAAGGCACCGAAAGACCAGCACCGGCTCCGTTCTCTGTCGGCCAAAGTCGCCCCCATCATCCTTGTCACATGGTCTAGGCCTGCCCAATCAAGTCTCTCTACCGTCTACAAAAGCACTGCTCCCACTGAGTTCCGTCGCAATCGGCGGCAAAGCTGTGCCATGTATTGATCTGTTATTCTGCTGTCGACAGGTTGAACGGTTGCGTACAGATTCGGAGCAACAGATCCAGTTATCAAGGGGCACTCGTCGACACGTGTTGGTTGCCTGGATCAGCTTCTGCGCACCAAGGCACCGAAAGACCAGCACCGGCTCCGTTCTCTGTCGGCCAAAGTCGCCCCCATCATCCTTGTCACAGGGTCTAGGCCTGCCCAATCAAGTCTATCTACCGTCTACAAAAGCACTGCTCCCACTGAGTTCCGTCGCAATCGGCGGCAAAGCTGTGCCATGTATTGATCTGTTATTCTGCTGTCGACAGGTTGAACGGTTGCGTACAGATTCGGAGCAACAGATCCAGTTATCAAGGGGCACTCATCGACACGTGTTGGTTGCCTGGATCAGCTTCTGCGCACCAAGGCACCGAAAGACCAGCACCGGCTCCGTTCTCTGTCGGCCAACGTCGCCCCCATCGCCCTTGTCACATGGTCTAGGCCTGCCCAATCAAGTCTATCTACCGTCTACAAAAGGACTGCTCCCGCTGAGTTCCGTCGCAGTCGGCGGCAAAGCTGTGCCATGTATTGATCTGTTATTCTGTTGTCGACAGGTTGACCGGTTGCGTACAGATTCGGAGCAACAGATCCAGTTATCAAGGGGCACTCGTCGACACGTGTTGGTTGCCTGGATCAGCTTCTGCGCACCAAGGCACTGAAAGACCAGCACCGGCTCCGTTCTCTGTCGGCCAAAGTCGCCCCCATCATCCTTGTCACAGGGTCTAGGCCTGCCCAATCAAGTCTATCTACCGTCTACAAAAGCACTGCTCCCACTGAGTTCCGTCGCAATCGGCGGCAAAGCTGTGCCATGTATTGATCTGTTATTCTGCTGTCGACAGGTTGAACGGTTGCGTACAGATTCGGAGCAACAGATCCAGTTATCAAGGGGCACTCGTCGACACGTGTTGGTTGCCTGGATCAGCTTCTGCGCACCAAGGCACCGAAAGACCAGCACCGGCTCCGTTCTCTGTCGGCCAAAGTCGCCCCCATCATCCTTGTCACATGGTCTAGGCCTGCCCAATCAAGTCTCTCTACCGTCTACAAAAGCACTGCTCCCACTGAGTTCCGTCGCAATCGGCGGCAAAGCTGTGCCATGTATTGATCTGTTATTCTGCTGTCGACAGGTTGAACGGTTGCGTACAGATTCGGAGCAACAGATCCAGTTATCAAGGGGCACTCGTCGACACGTGTTGGTTGCCTGGATCAGCTTCTGCGCACCAAGGCACCGAAAGACCAGCACCGGCTCCGTTCTCTGTCGGCCAAAGTCGCCCCCATCATCCTTGTCACAGGGCCTAGGCCTGCCCAATCAAGTCTATCTACCGTCTACAAAAGCACTGCTCCCACTGAGTTCCGTCGCAATTGGCGGCAAAGCTGTGCCATGTATTGATCTGTTATTCTGCTGTCGACAGGTTGAACGGTTGCGTACAGATTCGGAGCAACAGATCCAGTTATCAAGGGGCACTCGTCGACACGTGTTGGTTGCCTGGATCAGCTTCTGCGCACCAAGGCACCGAAAGACCAGCACCGGCTCCGTTCTCTGTCGGCCAAAGTCGCCCCCATCGCCCTTGTCACATGGTCTAGGCCTGCCCAATCAAGTCTATCTACCGTCTACAAAAGGACTGCTCATGCTGAGTTCCGTCGCAATCGGCGGCAAAGCTGTGCCATGTATTGATCTGTTATTCTGCTGTCGACAGGTTGAACGGTTGCGTACAGATTCGGAGCAACAGATCCAGTTATCAAGGGGCACTCGTCGACACGTGTTGGTTGCCTGGATCAGCTTCTGCGCACCAAGGCACCGAAAGACCAGCACCGGCTCCGTTCTCTGTCGGCCAAAGTCGCCCCCATCATCCTTGTCACATGGTCTAGGCCTGCCCAATCAAGTCTCTCTACCGTCTACAAAAGCACTGCTCCCACTGAGTTCCGTCGCAATCGGCGGCAAAGCTGTGCCATGTATTGATCTGTTATTCTGCTGTCGACAGGTTGAACGGTTGCGTACAGATTCGGAGCAACAGATCCAGTTATCAAGGGGCACTCGTCGACACGTGTTGGTTGCCTGGATCAGCTTCTGCGCACCAAGGCACCGAAAGACCAGCACCGGCTCCGTTCTCTGTCGGCCAAAGTCGCCCCCATCATCCTTGTCACAGGGTCTAGGCCTGCCCAATCAAGTCTATCTACCGTCTACAAAAGCACTGCTCCCACTGAGTTCCGTCGCAGTCGGCGGCAAAGCTGTGCCATGTATTGATCTGTTATTCTGTTGTCGACAGGTTGAACGGTTGCGTACAGATTCGGAGCAACAGATCCAGTTATCAAGGGGCACTCATCGACACGTGTTGGTTGCCTGGATCAGCTTCTGCGCATGAAGGCACCGAAAGACCAGCACCGGCTCCGTTCTCTGTCGGCCAACGTCGCCCCCATCGCCCTTGTCACATGGTCTAGGCCTGCCCAATCAAGTCTATCTACCGTCTACAAAAGGACTGCTCCCGCTGAGTTCCGTCGCAGTCGGCGGCAAAGCTGTGCCATGTATTGATCTGTTATTCTGTTGTCGACAGGTTGACCGGTTGCGTACAGATTCGGAGCAACAGATCCCGTTATCAAGGGGCACTCGTCGACACGTGTTGGTTGCCTGGATCAGCTTCTGCGCACCAAGGCACCGAAAGACCAGCACCGGCTCCGTTCTCTGTCGGCCAAAGTCGCCCCCATCATCCTTGTCACAGGGTCTAGGCCTGCCCAATCAAGTCTATCTACCGTCTACAAAAGCACTGCTCCCACTGAGTTCCGTCGCAGTCGGCGGCAAAGCTGTGCCATGTATTGATCTGTTATTCTGTTGTCGACAGGTTGACCGGTTGCGTACAGATTCGGAGCAACAGATCCAGTTATCAAGGGGCACTCGTCGACACGTGTTGGTTGCCTGGATCAGCTTCTGCGCACCAAGGCACCGAAAGACCAGCACCGGCTCCGTTCTCTGTCGGCCAACGTCGCCCCCATCGCCCTTGTCACATGGTCTAGGCCTGCCCAATCAAGTCTATCTACCGTCTACAAAAGGACTGCTCCCGCTGAGTTCCGTCGCAGTCGGCGGCAAAGCTGTGCCATGTATTGATCTGTTATTCTGTTGTCGACAGGTTGACCGGTTGCGTACAGATTCGGAGCAACAGATCCAGTTATCAAGGGGCACTCATCGACACGTGTTGGTTGCCTGGATCAGCTTCTGCGCATGAAGGCACCGAAAGACCAGCACCGGCTCCGTTCTCTGTCGGCCAACGTCGCCCCCATCGCCCTTGTCACATGGTCTAGGCCTGCCCAATCAAGTCTATCTACCGTCTACAAAAGGACTGCTCCCGCTGAGTTCCGTCGCAGTCGGCGGCAAAGCTGTGCCATGTATTGATCTGTTATTCTGCTGTCGACAGGTTGACCGGTTGCGTACAGATTCGGAGCAACAGATCCAGTTATCAAGGGGCACTCATCGACACGTGTTGGTTGCCTGGATCAGCTTCTGCGCATGAAGGCACCGAAAGACCAGCACCGGCTCTGTTCTCTGTCGGCCAATGTCGCCCCCATCGCCCTTGTCACATGGTCTAGGCCTGCCCAATCAAGTCTATCTACCGTCTACAAAAGGACTGCTCCCGCTGAGTTCCGTCGCAGTCGGCGGCAAAGCTGTGCCATGTATTGATCTGTTATTCTGCTGTCGACAGGTTGACCGGTTGCGTACAGATTCGGAGCAACAGATCCAGTTATCAAGGGGCACTCATCGACACCTGTTGGTTGCCTGGATCAGCTTCTGCGCACCAAGGCACCGAAAGACCAGCACCGGCTCCGTTCTCTGTCGGCCAACGTCGCCCCCATCATCCTTGTCACATGGTCTAGGCCTGCCCAATCAAGTCTATCTACCGTCTACAAAAGGACTGCTCCCACTGAGTTCCGTCGCAATCGGCGGCAAAGCTGTGCCATGTATTGATCGGTTATTCTGCTGTCGACAGGTGAGTCTAACAACCACCCACCCGCGTCCCTTTTTTCTAAATTTTGCTCACTGCCGCCGACTGCACAACAATGTCTGACTGTACTATTTGTGCTGAGCCATTGCCGCTAGACGATAAGTTTTTGAAGTGCTCTGTGTGCAAGGATGAATATCACCTGGGCAAAAACTGCTCGACGGTTACTGAGTCAGCTTTTTCGAAAATGTCATCAGCCAAACGGGAATCTTGGGTCTGCCCGGAATGCAAGAAGCAAGCAGTCAAGCAGTCTGTGGCAGGTGCTAAATCGGATGATGCAGCACTGGCACAACAGCTGTTGATGGTAAACGACAAACTGGACCGGCTGACGTCTACAGTAGAAACGTTGACTGGTTGAGTAGAGGAACTGTTGACCTTCAAAGCCACAAGAGAAAGAACTGCCCAAACTGTCTTAGAAATACAGGGGTCGCTCGTTTCCCTTGACGCGAAATATGAATCGGTATCATCCATTGTAACTGCGAACCAGACAGCGGTTAGGGAGCTGGGCACACAAGTTGATACACTCTCCGCTACGATAGTTGCCCAGGCTCTGCTGCTCGAGAAGGTTGGCTCTGAGCTGAATGACTTGGAGCAATACAGCCGACGCTGCAATTTTGAGATTCATGGCCTGCCGTACAGGCCCAGCGAGGATTTGTCTTCCTTTTTGACAGAACTGGCGGCGAAGCTAAACATTTCGGAATTCAAGGCGACCGATGCTTCTGCTCTTCACCGACTTCCCGCAAGAAGCAATACCATTCCTGTAATCCTTGTGCAAATGCACACTGTCTCTGTCAAGCAGGCATGGCTCAGTGCACGAGGGGTCCTTCGTGAGCTTGCTCATGATAGCACCTTTCGACGGCTCTACTTCAATGATAATCTTTCGCGTGCACAACGGGAGCTGTATCGGCTAGCAAGGTTGAAAGGCAATGACAAACATTTCAAATTCGTCTGGACCAAAAACGGCAGGATACTGGCTAAGAAGGATGAAGAAGCACCTGTCCTTTATATCAATAAGGCGTCCGACCTTGAGAGTATTGTGTGAACATGAACAAAGATGCATTTATGACATGTACGAATCTTAACGACGTCTGTAGTTTTTTTCCAAGTCCTAAAGGTGACGGCTTCCGTGCTGTTCACGTCAACATTCGCAGTAATAGAAAGCATTGGGGCCATTTTCAGGTCTTACTCACTCCTTTGAGCTTGTATTTCGATGCGATTGTGCTTACCGAAATCAATATTTCGTTCGCTTGTATCAGTCAGTATCAGATAGCTGGATACCAAACCTTTTCATACACTCGGCCAATCAGAAGGGGAGGAGGTGTAGCAGTTTTCGTTCGAGACACATGGGCAATAACCGAGTTGACATTCTCGTTTTCCCAAGCCGAAATTGTGGCAGTGCGTCTTTGCGCACCTTCCTTGTAGATAATTTTGCTTGCGGTTTATCGCCCACCGTGTTGCAACGGTCGCCTATTTTTAGCTGAGCTTGATGCCGCCTTGGCCTCGATGTCGTCAATGGATCATGTATGCCTGATTGGCGATTTCAATATAGATACTCTACGCCCTTCTTCAGCGATGATTAGTAATTATTTGGACGTCATTTCGAAGTGGGGCTTGCAAAACACGATCTGAGAAACTATGCGTGAAGAATTCCTTTCAGGTCGTATTGTCAAATCTTCCATAGATCATATAAATATACATGCAGATAACTTGATGGTCAAAGCTGCCATTATTGCTACGAAACTTGCTGATCACTACATGGTTTGTTGTTATTTAACCGATGAAACTAATGACTTGGTCGCTCCAAATGAATTAAAATAACTACCATATGTTGACCCCATAGCCTTCGACAATTTAGCAATGAATCACGACTGGCATAACTTTATAATGACTGTTCCTTTAGGTGACGCTTATGACATCTTTGTAACGCTGTTCAATATTTTCCGACTTGCGGCTACGCGGGTGTGTAAAATAAAACAACGTAATTTGGACCGAAAATGGATGTCGACAGAAATACTTGCGGCAATAAAAGCGAAAGACTTGTTATGGAGGCAATCAAAGCGAAGTCTTAATTGTACTGCTTTGCGGCTTCGGTTAAAAGAGGCTCGAAATAAGGTCAATGCTATGATTCGTCTTGCAAAGCGTAATAACATACGAGCAAAATTCACGGATGCTCGTTTTGACATCAGAAAAACATGGTCCCTAATTAACAATATCAGAGGTGCTGATGTAAACGTTAATCGCCCTGATAAATTGTTGTCTCGTTTTTCTTCAAATTGTCATACCATCGCTAATGACTTTAACTCGTTTTTTTCAAAAGTGTCTGGTATAGCGAGTCCTCATCTTAATATTTGCACCTTGCAAACAAGCATCCCAGAATCCGCCTTTCTCCCTCTGCTTTCGGAACACGACCTGAAATTGCCCCTTTTCAGTCTGAAACCTAATAAGTCTCCAGGAATTGACGGTATTTCAATATTAGGGCTGCGGAGAACTTTCGAAGCAATAAAAGATGTGCTACTACTCATTATAAATAGTATTATTACCACTGGAATCATTCCGGATAATCTGAAAAATGCACTGGTAATTCCCCTTTTTAAAAGTGGCGCGCAACAAAATAGAAAATCACCGGCCTATTTCAATCCTGTCATGCATTGGGCAGATACTTGAAAAACATCTGCACATGACAATGAGCAGCTTTCTAAACAAGCACAACGTGCTATCTCCTAGCCAGTATGGCTTTGTGCCAAATCGGGGCACACAGATGCTGCTTGAAGATTTTTCCGATACACTGAACTCTGCATTTGAACACAATCAGATTGCGTGTGCACTGTTCCTCAATGTCCGCAAAGCATTTGACAGCGTCAGTCATAGTATATTACTAACGAAACTTGCAATGCTAGGCTTTCGCGGTGCGTTTTTGCGGCTTTTGGAAAATTTCTTGCTTCATAGGCACCAACTTGTGTCTATTGGAAAGTTTTGTAGCAACTAAACTGAAATTAAAGCTGGCGTCCCTCAAGGTTCAATTTTAAGTTCGTTACTATTTAATTTATACTTCAAAGATTTATCTAATGTTGTGAACGTCACATTATATCAGTATGCTGATGACACGGTCCTTGTTTCATACGCTCGAAGTTATACCGACGTCATCTCTTTTTTACAAACAGCAGCAATAAAAGTGATGGACTGGTTTCAGAATAACTTAGTCGATATCAATGCTTCCAAAACCCAACTTATCTGTTTCCATAACCCTTTGAAGCAAGTAACTTTATCGTCCCCTTTATATTTGCACGCATCATGCTGCAATCCCTGTTCGTGTGACCCTGTGCATTACACTCGTTCAATTAAATACCTTGGTGTCTTTTTCGACTGCGATTTATCTTGGAATTCTCATTTTGCACATATTTGTCAAAAACTTCGATCAGTGTCTTGTGTTTTATATAATATTAAATTTTACATGCCAATGTCTGTCCGAAAGCTCGTAGTACATGTCCTGTGTTACAGTGTAATCCGGTATGGAATATCTATTTATGGTCATGGCGCTCAACATTTGGTAAACCAGATCAATTATATTCTTCGAGGTATTCTAAAGAATGTTGCATATGATCTTCCCCCTCACTCTGATGTTTTCAAAACCTTGTCATTACCTGATTTCAATTCTCTGCTGTTGGAAACGGTTGTCTTGAAATATTTTTGGACAAGCCAGTATAAAATTCCGTATGTGCCTGCTCGTTGTCTGAGACCAAAGAATCCCTATATTACACCCCGTTGTAATACAAGATACGGTCGAAGACTCCGTAACTATTATGTCCCTGAAATATTCAATTCACTTCCGCGGTGCTTAAATGATGTTAAAACGAAAGGTAGCCTGAAAAAAGGTCTTAGACGCATTAGTCTGTGACCGGAACCCTGTCATGTGTTTTGTGTTCTTTTTTTTACTACTGTTTTCAAGCGAATTATCTGTTATTGATGGCTCTGTCGCTGTCTGCCAGGCACTGCCGTTCAAGCCCACTGCGGCTTTGGCAGGCCCGTTTCTTGTTTTGTATTTACTCATGTCATAAATAAAGTGTTATTATTATTAGTATTCTTAATATTATTAAATTCAACTATACATTTTATGGCTTGGGTTAGTATTGGTGTTTTAAATAATTTCTTTGTGTGCGTTGGGTCATGTTATGTTATGTTTAGGTTAGGTTGTCTAGCTGTACGTTATCTAGAGCGATGTAGTGCCAGACGCGGTAATTTTGTTATAAAACACCGGTGGACGTCGATATAGTGGAATGCTTGTAATAACGCCGGGCGGCACTCAAGACACGCGCACAATGACACATTCAATTTGAACCTAAGCAGAGCGCTAAAATTCGGAAGGTAAAGTACTGCAGCGTAAATGGAGAGATGACTCGTATATTATCCTTCCATCAAAAGAAATCGATCCACAGACAAACAAATACATTGAAAGAGCCGGCGTGAACGCTTGAAGTCCGCTTTTTTTGCGAGCGCCGGGCACGGCCACAAAAGAACAGCAACCGTTCCAGCAGCGGAGATGATCAACCGTAGAGAACGAAGATGAAATGAGATGATGATGAACGCGCTCAATGTAGATACGACAACGAAGCATAAAAGGGATATTGGCCGCTCACGCTGCTAAGCCTCTCGTATGCGAAGTTCAGGCTCACAATATCAAAGTTGCTTCAGGTAAAGTGGTTGCCAACAGTGGAAGCCCCTTGCAATCTCCTAGGTAGTATAATTAGGCAAATAACTACGATGGTCTTATGTGACTGCTTCACTTATATCCCGCTCACTTCTGACGCCACAGACGTCATCTTCATCATTATCAACCAGGGTACTCTCCAATCCATCGGTAGAAGCCGGCTGACTGGGCCACCCCGGGGAAGTAGACGCGCAGACACAGCCAAGTTGGCCGTGGTTGCATTTATCTCTCGAATCCAAGAGGTATGCAGTCAAGACCAACTGGATCAGTGGAAAAAATGTTTGTTAAATTGTAAAAGAGGGGTATGAGGAAGCGGAGTGCCAATGGCTGCGCTTAGCTCAGATAACCCTGGGTATGCAAAGCGATAGCTTGAATTAGCTGTAATTATTACCGTGCCATTATTATCATCATGACCACCCTCCTCGCCCGCCCCCATTTAGGCCGAGTCACCGTACATTATGCAATTCTATCTCTCCCTCTCTCGTCCAAAGCATGCCTTTGTCTACAGGTTGCGAGCCCGCTTCCGGTGCTTTCGGAGCCCAACTACTCGCCTGGCGATATCGCTGGGAGGTTAGACGCCGCTTTCCGACGACGGCTCAAAACCTCAATCTCTGGCGCAACGCTCAAAGAAGACGACTTGGGCTCGCTCTCGTTCACGGCCAAGCTCGCATGCACGCGGCCAGTCGAGTGGTCAGGCGTGAACAAGCTGCGGAGAGCGCATGCCGGCAGCGGCGGAGGCAGTAGGGTGCCTGGATGCGCACGCTCTCTGCGGTGAGCGAGTGCATCCAGGCACTGGAGGCAGAAGCGGCGAACGCTGCCGTCGGCGAAGCTCCGCCCGGCGAGACACGTGGTGCGTTGCCAAGAATACAGCGCAGCTGCGGTCAAACGAAGGCCAAATCTACCGCGAGGGCGGAACCACTGGGCGAAATTAGTAAAGCTTTGCCTTAACAAGAGTGTTCAGAGGTGGAACCCGAGGTATTGGCCTCCAGATACAACGGCTGCTGCCTTCGCCTTCTGGATCAGTGAGCACTGATCATAAAAGGATTAGCTGGCCAGGGCCGGCTGCCATGTCTCTGTTGTAGTGTTGTGAGTGGCGTTTGTGTCTACGGACCGTCTTCTTTCACAGTGCCTTCATCTGAGAAGGAGTAGGCGAAATGTACTTTTGATAAACGGTGGCTCAACTAATTCATGACGTAGGAGTTCACGTGCCAGAGAAAGTAGTCGTAACAGTGCGTTTCTGCGTAACCTGGAAACCTGGAAGAAGGCGGTTCTAATTCCTGCAGTAGTTGTGCAATCATGGCCATCTCGTTCGTGAAGCCACAGTCATTGCACGAATAACGCGAAGGAGGCGGGGTAGGGTTTTCTTATGTTAATACACACGTGACTTACGCAGGCAAAAACGGCTTGTGTTTCCTGCAGCGTCCAGCGGTGTCCCATGATTGCGAGTGGTATTACCGGTCCAGATACGCGGCGATAAAGAAGAGGGGGTGAAAACATGAGGTGCTAATTTCTATTCCCATGGCTTTCACACAATTGCTGCCTCCGTGGCCAGGGGCCACACCATGAGTAGCGTGTCTTCAAGTTGGCCATTTCGGCATATCCGCTCCTTGAGGCTTTGTATCCTCAAAGGCTTGTGCTTTTGTCACTGCTATTGGTCAGCCCCGGACGTGTAAGGCATAACAAATAACCAACCCCTCCTTATACGGGCAGCAGGGGCGCACGTGATGCTGGTCGAACCCGTGAAACCGTAACCCAATCGTTTGTAAAATCCCTGTCAAATCGATTTCCCAGCCCTTGACCAACCTTAAACCAACTCTTGTACTGCCTGCCGTTGACTTTGAAGCGAGCGCAAATGCCCCGTGTTTGGGTTTCGCTATGTGTTGTTGTATGGCCCGAGTGTGTGGTTCGGAATGTGACGTCTGTGGCTGTTTTCGGCGATTATCAGGGTAGAAAAATAAAATATTACATCCAAAGCACACACAAAGCCAACTGTAAAAAGGCGCTTGGGCCGATTTTTTATTATGGGCTGCAGAATCGGCTGTTCGCGCTTTTTCTCAGGTTTTGAAGCTTTGGAGGGTACATAATATAGCTGTGAGCCCGAGTCCCGCCTACTTAGGGTGCTTGACGACCACCGGTCCTGTGTATCAACACCCCGAAATAAAGTGACAGCAAAGCTTCCGCGGCGTAAAACCGCTCCAGTTTGGAAACATTTTACGTTAATAAAAAAGAACGAAAAATGTTAGGGGAATAAGAAAACAGCTTATCGAAAAAAAAAAACAACTAGAGGTCTATTGATGACACCGTTATTAATAATTCTAAGAAAAGGGACGTCCGCTCCTTGACTGATACATTCAATGACCACTTCGTACGGGCTATTGAAGGCGTTAGGGGAGCTCAGAAAGTACCATCTTCGGACGAAATAATTAGTCGGTCTACATGCTCCCAATCAGCTTATTTGCCGAAAATGACTCATGAAGATCTTTGATGTATTTTTAATCAAATACCAATATGTAAACCTGCTGGCGTGGATGGAATAAGGCTGAGAGATATTTTAGGAAGTTTAAATAATCGAGAACTGTGATCCAGGCTATAATTAGCGGGATACTCAACACGAGTATAATACCCAATTAAATAAAAATTTCAATTGTTACACCACTGTAAAAGAAAGCGAAGAAAGGTAGTATTGATATTTATTGACCGATTTGTATTTTGTCTGTTATCCCATATAATGGGAAATATCTGGCAAAAATAATGATCACCTTTTGGGAAAATTATTTCTTATTAGCGTCCACCCAATAAGGTTTCAAAAAAAGGAAAACTACCCCGTCATATCTAAAAGATTTCTGTGACCATATACAAACTGAAATTGCGAGAATGAGGTTGCTTAACTGCACTTCTGGATCTTACTCGGGAGTTTGTCCCGATTGACCGCGACATTTCAATTTGCATGCAAACTAGAAAGAAGTGGATTTCAAGGACCATTCATTGCGTTGTTTAAAAATTGTTTCTCCTACCGAAAACCAACTGTGAAAATTGACCGTATTTACAGCTAAGCAAGATTGACAAAAGGCGGTGTACCCCAAGGTTCTTCATTGGGACCTTTGTTATTTAATTTGTATGAGAACGACCTCGGCATGCCGAATCTTCAGTCCAAAATAGTTCAATTCGCTGATGACGCTGCCCTTGTGGTAACGCATCAGACTTTGGGGTGCGCAGAAAGCATCTTCAATCTGACATATACAAAATTTTCATGGGTTGAACAAAACTACACGTTAATGCTTGAAAACAAAACTGGTTTGTTTTCACAATCCTCATGAAAATTTTTATGAGTTAAAACCTGCGTTACTGCATTCTAAAAATGGCAAAGACTGTTTGTGTGCTCCACTGAATATAAGTGTTACTGTGACGTATTTTGCATCAGAAATAGATGAGATGTTTACATGCAGCATCCTTCGTTTGCCCATTTTGTCGTTTTGCCTGCAGGTTTTATGCCTCTCTTTTTTTCGTCCATGGTGCTGTCTTTCTACTGGCCATTTCCACGACATGTTTTTTTTTCTCCCGAATTTCTTATCCTTTATTTTATGCCAGTCTTTCCTTTCCTTTCAAGTTTCCTGTTCCCGTTTCCACATGTAGCACAGCCAGCTGGGCAGTTCTTCTTCTTTCCTTGGTTAACCTCCCTAGCTTTCTTATACAGTTTCTTCCTTTCTTTAAAGACGCACATTAGGTCATCTTAGCCTTGCTCTTACCATCACAAACTTCCCTAGAGGTCTGGTGGTATTACTGGTGGGGAAATAAAATTTGTTGGGTGAGAATTGCTTGTGCATATGACCCTTTTGCTTTTTCTGTGTTTATTTTTGCTTGTTCTCACAGCCAAAGAGTAATGTACGTATGAAAAGTAACTTGTGCGCAAGATTTTATTGGGCTCAGCTTGCACAAATAACTTCTCACACCTAAAAAAAACCGGTGGAAGGATGAGAAGGTAAGGCTGGCAATGTCAAATTTCTTTTTTTCGTTGCCGTAATTGCGACACGGAATATGTTCTATGGTGTGAAGCACATGATACACCGGCTGGTGGCATTGTGATGGCCCATTATTTTTGATAAAAATAACAATGCTGGTGATCACAATCTGAATGAGCATTAGCCAGAACCTTCATAATCAGCTACAGCATTACTGGAACCAAGCTTGGGTAATGCAACTTCGTCATCATCCTTCTTGCTGTGAGCACGCTGGAATGGAAGCGTGGAAATTCCACATGGTCTGGTGTGACACCTTCGGGGCCACCAGTTTAATGTTGGCATAAATGAGAAGGATGTGCTACACATATCGAATTCCTTCCTTCTATCGCATATTGCATTCGCATATCGCATTCCTTCCCTTTATCTGGTGTATACAGCTGAAGAACGTCTCCAGGTGGCACTGGCTGAACCGATACGTGCAGATGTAACTGTCGCAAATAATAAAATTGAGAGTTCAATTTATTGTCCGCTTTCTTAATGACTGTCATATGCAACACACATTAAGTGTCTGAATACTCTATATTAGCGATTGATAGTCTCATGCTAGGCAGTCTGATTCACCTGCAATAGTTATGTTTGGCAGCTGTTTCAAAATTAACCACTATGATTGAACTAATGAGGGGCAATAACAATTTATAGGTACACTCAAATTAATTTACTTTTCATAGGAGACGTATATCCTTCGTCAACTTCGCCTTGCACAAAATACATGACGGTCCCATCGCGACCCAAGAAAGCGCATATGTGTGTTACCTCAGCATGCTTCCTAGGCGGTTTCTGTTGACAGACAGATTTCCGGCCGAACTCGCAGGCATTTCAGGCAAAACCGCCTGCAGGCGGGGTGGTCCTGATAATTGGGCGTGAACAGAAGTGGCCGTTTCCGTTCATTTGCGAAGGCACCCAGGGAAGGACAGAATAATTTTTCTTAACGCCCCACCACATGGGTGCCCATCTCACATGAATGAAGGTTACTCCTCCTCTTCCTCCTCTGGGCAGGTATATACATGGGCCATATGAGAGAGAGGTGCAAGTAGAAGTAATAAAACAACGTCGCTGATCCACTGAGTTTAAGAAATGTGTCATGTAAAGCATCAAATATAGTCTCGAAAATTTCAGATTGCGTGTTGCAGCGATCGAAGGAGCATGCACCAATCGCACACACGCCTACATGAGATTTCTGCACCTACATTCGAGATTACCTTTCGGCTTCGCCTTGTCCTCCTCAGAAAACCACCTTATTGTGCAAATAAAGTTACCATTATTACTATTAGTTTGCGGTTTTATCTCTCACTCAAGTAAAACACCGTTCAGTGAAAGTATAACAGCCCTCGTAAACAAGAGCCTAGTTATACGCTAGGCATGGTAAAATGTTTCGTACATTTGGTTGTTTTTAATTTACGAATCATATACGGTCAAAAGGAGCCGATCTGCCCAGCAATGTCTCGCGTAACATGATATCACCGGTTGACGGCGAGTTCAACTCGGCAGCAGCCACTACGGACATGTAGAGAATGTGTCCTTGAAGATAGGCGGCGGCGGCTTTAGTCCGTATCGCCGGCAGTCTTCGCAAGCTTGTCTTCGCAAGCAACGAAGTGACACAGCATACACTAAGGCGTGTTAGAGTGAACCTTTGTAAATTACTCACCCCCCCCCCCATGAGTGACGCTCCTCACAATATACCGAAAGTGAATTCGGCGCCTCAGCCCGACGACCTCTTTTTGCTTAATATTTCATTTATTTTTGTTCGTCAAGCATGAATGCTTCGAGAAAACTAACAAAAGCATACAAACTTGTAAAAAAACTTAGTTATTGCCATAAAAGTTGCATATTTTAGCTTAGGGCCCTAAATTTGTGCCTCATTTTCAAGAAAAATTGTTAGCCATATCTTCAACTACTGATCTAGCAACTACAGCGTGGCATCATGGCGGCATCCATGTTTAGACACATTTTTGAGACAGCTTTACCCGCCTGGCTTATAGGAAAAAAAGAAGGCTGGTTCAACATGCTGAACTTGTGGTTTCTTGAAGATCAGACTTTTACCAAATGATTATTCATTTTAAAGATGTCTACGACCAAAATAACTGCCGCCCTAACTGCTGTCACCTTCTTACTGGGTGTTCTGTGTTGTCCCTGTCTTAAGTCAAGTGTACACAAATGCTGATTACGTTTACTATTGCTCTTAATCTTGTATTTAAATGATTACTTGAAAATATTTTTATATTTCTTGTAGTAGCACTGATGTTTTTATTAGTCGGCTACGCCGATCATGGCGCCGGCTTTAGTGGTGGGCACCGGTGGCCACCGAAAAATTCACAGCATATCCACGGGGTGAATGATGATGAGTGGGCGAAGCTCCTGAGGGGAAATCATCGGTAAAACCGTGACTCTTCAGTGAAAGTTCGCCCACTACATCTGTGTCCGAACGTAACGTCTAGAAAGTCTCGCTTAAACCGCGCGTCGGCACCTTGGGGCTGAGCTCGCCTGATGCGTTTTGCAGACGCCTCACGAGCTCTCACTGCATCGGGGTCTGCCTGCCGATACGCGCGCTTTCTCGCCGCTTCCCGTTCTCTGACGTTTTGGAGATCCTCTTCGCGCCGCAGCCGTGCCGCTTCGCGTACGACAGGGTCCTCGCGCCGTTGCCGTGACGCTTGGGCCTCTCGTTCTCGAACGCTGGGATCTTGGCGGCGTCGTCGCGCAGCCAGACGACACGCTTCGGCCTCCCGCTCTCGTACGGCAGGATCTTGGCGGCGGCGTCGCGCAGCTTCACGGAGCGCTTCTGCCTCGCGGGCTCGCACATCTGCAGCCTTATCCATCGGGCGACTCCGAGCGCGCGCCAACAGCGAACGGATTTTATTACAACGCTCCCCGCCATCTAGTAAACAATCCAAGAACTAAACTAGAGGTAGCCACGCCATCTAGTAAACAATCCAAGCGCATCTTTTCGTCATATACAAGTACCGCCATCTAGTAAACAATCCAAGAACTAAACTAGAGGTAGCCACGCCATCTAGTAAACAATCCAAGAACTAAACTAGAGGTGGCTACATACATACGTCGAGGATGGACAGACCCACGCCTTAAGGAGCTTCGCCCCTAAAAGGGCACGGGATTGCGCAACGTCAGGAGGGAGAAAGACACCGCGCGTGGCATTGAGTATACGCCTCGAGATTCGCGATCGCTGCGCCGCCTGCCGCCGCTTCTCCGCGGCGTTTGCGGGATTAGCGCTGCGTGGCTGATAGGTGGTCATGCAGTGTTTTGGTTCTCTTTCGCTTCTCTTTGCCTTTCCGCGCACTAAACAACTTGTTAAGGTGACGTCTGTAAGCTAACTGCACGATTAAGGCGCGTAAAAAAAAACAGCGGCGTCTTGGTAGAGCGCTCGAACGCCAACAAGAGCTACCCGGGGAGGCGGTTCTGCGCTTCTTGGCCGCTCTTGCGGGCGTCGGCGACGGCAGCAGCATATCACCGCTGTCACCTTCGAACACATCAGCACAAGTGAATTCTATTTATTGTCGCCTCGTTTAGACCTGATATTGGCACTGTAAGAGGTTGGTTCGTTTTGCAGCGCAGACAACAAATGCGGCTTTGCTTCGAATATGTACGTCGTAGAAAAGTATGTTTCGGGGATGTGATAACCCAATAGCGTACAAAAACTTGTACCTTTTATGGGAATATAAGCCACGCGAAAATGTTAAGTACACTCAAAGGCTGTGCATTGTCAGATATGTGCCCACTCATGCCTTATGGTAAGAACCAAGGTATATGTTAATGAAACCACGGGAAAATGAATGGTCTGCAAGTCAGGAATAAATAGAATAGTCGTACGGGAATAATAAAAAAAAACCCGAGTGCAGCTTCTGAAATGCTAAAGACGTTTGTTTGAGCAAGGTAGTATTCACCAGACCAAATAGATGCGAAATGCACTGATATTTCGCTAGACATGGGGGGGGGGTGAGGAGGAGGACGCTCAACTGTCGTTGTTTACAAATGCGGAGCGAAATCAACAAATGAACGTTTTATTAATCACACACACAAGCTGCGTGTTCACTTTTCGTTTGTTTTTCGCCTTCAACGAACGGCTGATCATTCGGCGGACGCATTTTTTGAAGAATACAGGGTAAGCAGTTCACAATAACTACGAGGTGTCGTTGAAAGAGTTGATTGATTGATTGCAGGGTTTAACGCGCCGACGCAAAGGAGACGATGAGGCACGCCGCAGTGGAGGGCTCCGGATTAATTTTGACCACCTGGAGATCCTTAACGTGCGCCGAAATCTCGTACACACGGGCTCGTTGGAAGAGTGTCGTATCTGATAAGGGTCTCTGATTTCGGTTTATGCTAGATTCTGCAGTCTCCCTGTGTCATACGACGATGTTTCGAAGAAGAGTTTGTTCGCGGACGCGGATTACTCTATAAGCCCATCTTCGCGCTTCTCGTGGAGGATAAATATAACAGATGAATCTCAGCGAGCGCTCACCTCGGGACAAGACGACCCAGCATGAAATTTGTCATCGTGTGCTGACTCCGGAGTGTAATTTTGCATTATCCATCGTAATTCTTTGGTACAATGTTTGCGAAATTTATGCCGCATTGGCTTGTTCAGGGTACTGACCAATATCTGATATGTGATATTGACAGGCGTAACTTGCCTGCTGTCAGGTATGAGTGCTCCGCTGGATTTTGTAGTGCACAAAGTCGATTTACATCATAGTGTGTATGGCCGCAACATGACCATCGGAGGAAACACTGCTTACGGAGACACTGCCACTAAATTTCAGGGCAGCGGAATTGCAATCAGCTGCATGCAAATGCTGGCTTCGGGGCGCCGGCCTGTGACACACGCCCGGCGCTCATATAGATCTTTCTAAGATCGCGTCATAAACGTTTATACTCTCGTGAACACACCAGGCTTGCAAACAGAGTGCCTGCTCCACGTTATTCGCTATTTCGAACGCGGACAAACGGTAAATCGCTGTCTTGAACGAACCCCAAAAGCTATGGCGACAGTGGGGAGCGGGCCGGGGACTCCCGCGCCTGCTTTCGAAACGGGCCGCTAGGGGGATTTCAGTGGCGCCCCTACAGGCCGCGCTCGAGGCGTATAGGCGACTCGGATAAGGAGCGGCAAGTTGGAGAGCCGTATAAAGTGCGTCGTTGAATATGAGTGGTCGGTGAATATGAGTCGGTGAATATGAGTGATCTGTCACAGACGGTGGTCATTGCCAACGCGATGGCTGGTTCTTCCGCCGCTTCGTGTTTACGAGCCGGTACTGGTGCCGTCGTCATTGCCTGCCTCGTTAGTCCGTGACGCTTGTTGCGAAAGCAACACGTTCTTGGTATCGAGCAGCGTCTGGTGTTTATACCTTTTGCATATTTTCAGAAGAGTGCCTCCAGAATAAGAAAAAGCCGCCGCGTATATAGAAAGCGTCATTGAGACGCCTTTTTCGCGGAACGCGTCAAGGCATAGAGAAGTGTCCGAAGGCAAAACTGATGCTGAAATTAAGATTGTGATTGCGGGGGTAAGTAGCCAAAGAAGGATTATCGTCTGTAAACATTGGCCGCCTACCTACTCACTATGGTTTCTGCGTATCTGCAAGCGCACATCATCGTGCCATACGCCCTGCGACAATTGGGCCTCAGATCGCCGCATAGTCATGGTCAGCGGTCAAGGCCTAACCAGCGTCGCAGATCGAGGAGAGCGGGTGTATGGCGGTGTTTTCAAGCATTCCAAGCATCCAAGCTTCCTGGCTTATCTACCTGAACGGGTTTAGGCCAACCTTCGCGGAGAGTTTTCACCATCGCAGCGGGTGGCGACTTGTAATGCGATTTTCGTCCATACTACTGATTCTACTAGAATCAGGAACTCAGTTTTTACCCACCGCGGTGGCTCAGTGGTTAGGGCGTTGTGCTGCTGAGCACGAGGTCGCGGGCTCAATTACCGGCCGCGGCGGCCGGTTTTCTGATGGAGGGGAAAAGCAAAAACGCCCGTGTGTACGAGATTTCGGCGCACGTTAAAGATCCCCAGTTGGTCAAAATTTATCCGGAGCCCTCCACTACGACGCGCCTCATTGCCTGCGTTGTGTCGGTGCGTTAAACCCTACAATCAATCAATCAATCAATCAATCAATCAATCAATCAATCAATCAATCAATCAATCAATCAATCAATCAATCAATCAATCAATCAATCAAGGAACTCTGGTGTCGCCTATAGCTGCGGTGGTTACCTGCGTTAGTTTGCGGTCGCTGCCAGGGCCGTGTCACCGCTCTCCGAGCCACGTGGGCAAAGTGGAGTAAAGAATTCTCGCCTTATGACCTAGAGAGTTGGTGGCGTCGCCTTGTGGCGTTGCCTTCATGATGTCCTCGCCTTCAGAAAGAAAGCTTCCGAGAGGCCCCGTTCACCATCTGGTGCCTTGAAAATGTGTGGCAGAAGTCACGTGACTTTTCGTTGGTTTCAGGAGGTCACTAGACACGTGTCGTAGCCACGGCGAACAAAGGCCGGCTTATGAAGGCCGTATGTCAAGGCGCCGTCCAACCGGTATCTAATGATTGACAGACGCAAAAGTAGCCGACAACAGGAGCCACAAGTAAATGCGGAGGAGGTCGCCATGTGCGCAAAATACAAAGGAAGAAATTAGCCACGGACTTAAGGGGAATGGATAGTATACGTACGTGTCTACGTCTGCGGCTAACTTCGCTGCTTTTCGAGCAGTCAGTCTGATATTTTAGATTGTGCGTATAATAACATCTACTAAACGTGGATGCACAATTTTGATACAGAAATAATAAAAATAATTAGGAAATAAAATTCTCACTTTTGTAGTTTTTTCTCAGCTGAAGGGGCATTTTCAAAAATGCTTTTACAGGCACAGAGGCGAAACATTTCCTATTTGTGTAAAAAAATTCAGGCTTATTCCTGAACTAGAAGAATAATAGTGGCAATGACCATTGATTTTGAAAAATATATTTACATAACAAAAGCTCAAATTCTATATTTACATAGCGAAAGCTCAAATTTTATTAATTTTCTTGCCAGTTATATCTCACCAAGTTCCAGCGAGCGGTATGTCACGTGGAGTAATTTACGGCTAAAGGCTCTTGACGC
This sequence comes from Haemaphysalis longicornis, assembly GCF_048455015.1. Taxonomy (NCBI): domain Eukaryota; kingdom Metazoa; phylum Arthropoda; class Arachnida; order Ixodida; family Ixodidae; genus Haemaphysalis; species Haemaphysalis longicornis. The sequence continues at coordinate 66,721 of NW_027526297.1, forward strand.
TGATATGGAAGAAATTTTTGCTCCGCGCCCGATGGGGCACCGCGGGACCATACTTATAACGTTTGCGTCGCCAAGCCCACCAAGAGAAGTCTCTTACTGGAGTTTTCGTCGCACAGTCCGTCAATTCAAACAGCGTGCTTTGGTTTGTCTTCGATACCATCGCCCAGGGCACAAAGCGGCAACGTGCCCCGCAGGTACTGCCGTGTGTGGAAATTGTGGTAAGCAGCATGGTGAAACGGCGGATGATTGTTCGAACAACGGGGCGAAGTACTGCTTGCGTTGTAAGCATGTCGGTCACCTCGCTTTTGAGCCTGAGTGCCCGGCGAAAGCGAAATACCGGAAAAATTGCAAGAAATGGGAATTATCCAGAACAGCTACCTACTCCAGTGGCCGGTCAAAGTACCAACATCAAGCATGGCAAAACTATTCCGGAGTGGACTTAGCCAGCGCAACTCCAGTGAAATACTCCACGGGTACAGTTCGCACAGAAGAAAATGCGGAATCAAACAACGAATTGCTTGCGACTGACGACAGAGAATGCACGGACGCGGAGCACCGATGCAGAGATTTGGCGCGAGAACGGCAACATAAGCGTGCTGCTTTTGAAGAACGGCTCAGTGAACTTGTGCAACAAATAGGACAGCTTCGTATTGAATACAGCCATTGGGAAGAGGCCCAAGAAAACCTCCTGCGCACGGCCCAGGATAAAGCGGCTGAGGTTCACTGCAAACAAGACGAATATGTGTAGCATTGCAAACTTGATGCCGAGCGTCGACACCCAGACATCTCCCTTCAAGTGAAACCGAGCATACAACCGGCAAGTAGTGCATCCCAACCCCAACCACCCAACCACCAGAATTCCCAGGTGATTCATGTCATTCCTGTGGCTACAGAGCAACGACATCAGCTAGCAACTACAGTAACAACGGATAATAAGGGGAACCTCCCCCATGGGTGCACCGTTTTCTAAAGGCGCAACAACAATTACACGAGCAGCAACTCAACCATCTAGTTGAGCAGATTACGCAGCTCCTAGCACGAAGCATTCCTGAATGCGTAATACAGCAAGCGACGACTACCTCGACACCAGTTCCACAACATGCGACAGAGATCAACCAGCAAGCATCAAATGCAACTATCCAGTAAAGCATCCACAGCGGGCACACCTCCATACCTACTACAGTGGAATTGCCGCTCTCTTCGACAGTGTGCGGCCGAGATCAATGAGATCCGTAGTGTCGGTAGGCCCATCGCACTCCTGTTGCAAGAAACTCGGGGAGATGCACCTGGTATTTCTGGATACAAAGGCTATTTCCAACCCATCATTGAACATCGTGTGCGCAGAACTCAACAACAATCAAACAAGGTTGAGGCACAAGCGGCTGTGTTTGTGCGCCAGGATATTCCCCACGCGCAAATCAATACTGCTCAATACTGCAGTAGCTTCCAAGAGATCGTGGCTGTGCGTTTATACATTGGGAGAAAGACTATGCTCATTGCGTCGTATTACGCGCGTCCTGAGCCCAGCTGCTGCCGCCGCGGGTCTCAAGGGGGCAATGTCGGGTACCAGTGAATGTTCGAGATGAGAAAATAGTACCCAGAGGACCGCTTCCTGGTGGCAGCAGATTTCAACGCACACCATCGAGACTGGGGATGCAGCACGGCGGAAGCACGTCGCAACAAACTTCAGGAGACTACTGAAGCAGCCCGCCTTACACTCATCAATGACTTGGAATACCCTACAAGGCGTGGACTTCACGCGAGACAGCGCGATACTACCGTAGATCTCACATGGGCAGAGGATGGTGTCGTTAAGTGGTTAAAGAGTGGCGCAGCGGAGCAAATCCTATGAGCTTCGACCACTACCCCATATGGCTGCAGTTAAACGCCCGAAGCCTCCGACAGTCCAAGCGTACTACACAACCAGTCGATTGGGATGCCTTCCGTGCTGCTATGGCTGAATATGAAACCAATCTTTCCATCACTGAAAAGTTTAAGCGCGCAGTTCAGGACTCCACACGCGTAATACAAGTGAGTGAAGTCATGCCGGTACCGGGACAAAGACCTTGTCAATCTCTGGGATACGAGGGAACAACTATGCATTGAGTACTTGAACAATGGAATGCTTTTTAAAGATATTCTCAGGGTACGAAAAAGGCGGCTGAGGCTCGACGGTACGCCAAACGAAGAGCGCGATCGTGGTGGCTCGACCACTGCGCCTCCTTTAGTGAAAAGACTGGTTCAACCAAGCTATGGCACACATTACGTACCCTGATAGGGAAGGCCAAAGCCGCACATACGGACCGCAATATTTGTCTGGCAACCAGCCTTTCCTCTGCAGAATTTGAGGAGAAGCCCGCTCGCACATTTGTTCCCGCAACCCAGCATTCCCCCGCCACCGAATACGTATCAATGACAACCACCAGAGTATAATGTGTCCCAAAATGCGCCGTTCCCTCCCCAGTAAATGGCAATAGCTCTGGGGGCGATCAACGTGAGGAGCGCGCCCGGTAAACATGGCATTACATGGCGCATGCTTCAAAACATGGATGAACACGCCAACATGCAGTTGTTGTCAGAATTAAACGCTGTGTGGATGTCCGGTGAGCTGCCAGTCGACTGGAAGCACTCAGTAGTTTACCCCATACCCCAGGCTGGAAAAAAGATGAATAACATCAACATGAGGCCAATCTACTAGACTTCTACACTTTGTAAGCTACTTGAGCGCATGGTTCTCACCAGGTTAACGTACATTCTTGAGCGAGCTGGCGCAGAGACGTACTATGACACAGGCAAAACTGGATTTCGCCCTGGTCTTTCCACCCATGACAGCCTGCTGTTCCTCCGCAACTTGACCGGCAAGAAGCGCCGATGTGGAACGAAGATCCCCGCCGTGGTCGTGGCAGTCGACTTCAAAAAGGATTTCGGCACCGTCCGCCACAGTGCCATTATTGAAGCTCTCCAGGACTGTGGTGCGGGTACGCACGTAATTAATTTTGTAGAAAGCTTTTTTGTGGCCGCACGTTTGAAATTAGAACAGAGCTAAACCATCCCCGCGTCTTCACCAATACAACTGGTGTACCGCAAGGAGCCATCCTCTCACCCACGCTGTTTAACCTAGTGATGCGGAAGATTGCAAAACAACTTCGTAACATTCCACACCTGCAGCACACTATGTACGCTGATGATATCACCATCTGTGTTGACCCTCGATGCACTACGCTGAACACGCAGCACGCCATCGACACAATTCAGCTCGGACTTGATACCATTGACAGGTTCCTGCCTCCGACTGGAATGAGACCTTCTCCAGAAAAGACAAAACACCTCGTCATTGGAGGGCTCGACCATCTGCAGGCACAAATACATTTCACGCTAAATGGTCAAACCCATCGAGCGTGCTGCCGACAGGTGGCTCCGGATACTGGGCGTGCCACTCCACGGAGACGGAAGGGCCAGTGAATGGATCCGGCAAGTCACATGTGTTGGGAAGCAGCAGCTTCATATCATCAAGAGAATTGGAGACCGCTTCGGCGGGGCAACAACGCAGGTCCTGCGCACACTTACACAGGCAGTCCTGACTTCGAAGGCGTGCTACGGTGCTCCATGCTTTGCCCTTGCGAAGGCCCAATATGACTGACTGGAGACATTACACCGCGAAAGCCTGAGAGTAATTACTGGTTTACCTCGGCACACCCGCGTGGAAGAACTCTACTGCTATTCCCAGCTGCCGCCACTCCGCACTATCATAACGGAGAGGGTCGAAGGCCACAACAGGAGACGCGCCGCAACCCGCGCGGGGCAGCTTGCCCGAAAATTGCCTTCCGGTCAGAGCGATTCGCTTTTCCCGCAACTGCCGGCTGTTCCGAGCCCCTTGGGAAGATGTCTTGGTTCGTGTGACAAAGCCTCTATCTCGCCTACGTGGCCCTAACCATAACCACAATGAGCGCGCCGCTGTTGCTACACGCACAGACCTCCGAGCCGGCGCCATCTTTACAACAGCAGTCCTAAATGAAACAACATTGCGCGCTTCGCTTTCGTGTATTAACGCCAAATGCGCATTTCGCGCACAATTCAATTTCTTCTCCCTCCAAGCCCATGTCAGAGCCGCCTTGCGGCAGTTCTTTTCGCTGCGGAGCACATTGAGGCAAGTTACGGCGCCGGTGACAACCACCAGTTTACAGTATTTACGGAGAGCCCCCAAACCCTCGATCGACTTGGCCAAACCGCATACGTCGGAACCACCTGCGACCTCATCAAGACCACTTGTCGCAGACTGCGAGACAAACTAAATATATTCGTTCGGGTAGACTGGGTCCCGGGACACGCAGGTGGAACAGGCAGCGAGACCGCTTACGCGTGCGCGAGCGAGCACTTTGAACTCCGCTCCAACCCGGCGTTGCCCGTCCCATTTGCACAATACGACCCCGACCCCTCAGAAGCAAAGGTGGCAGCACGGCACGCGTCCAAACAGTCGTTGCGGAATTTGGTTCCACCAGACCCCGCCCCCCTGCCCGTTGGATGGCCCCGTGGCGTACAAGTACTTCTGCACAAGGCACGGGCTGGTGCCGCGCTAACCGATGATGTGTTGGCCAAGTGGCGTGCGTTATGTGCCAAAATGTCACCAGCATGCCGTCGAGGTTGCGCAATCTGTGGCCACAGTTGCCTACACCTCTTTCTCCACAGGAGCCACGCCCACTGTACACCACATGTTGTGGGACTGTCCCGGCCTTCAAACGCTCCGTGTACAGTATCTTCCGCCCGGCGTCCAGCGGCTTGTGGAGTGGACAACCCCGCTGCAATCCGCCACTGCAAGCAGACGCTGCTTTCTCTGTGAGAGTTCGCGCGCTCCTCAGGCGTCGACCGTCGAAAGTAACAATTAAACTCTGCGCCCCCACTTCCTTTCTTCACCATGCTGACCGACGCGTCCACCTTCTGTAATAAAGTTTTGTTTTGTTATTAATCTTCTGTAGAAAAAAGGGTGAATAAAAATTGTCGCAGCTTGCACTAATGGTGCAAGGCCGGAGAAACAGCAGAGCTGGTGGCCTGTCTCCCTTCGTCGGAGACCCGGCTGTTGCCCCTTACATGGATCTCCGAAATTGCTGCTGAAAGTTCTCCATCACTGGCAGGCCCAGATCGTTTTGTTCGCTGGCTTTCACATCTCTTTCAAAGTGGGCCGTGTTGGCCCGAGTTAGAATCACGGCAGCCGGCTTAGCAAACTCGATGTTTGTAGCGAGAACTCTGCGTCTGTGCTCCCACTTCATGCGCGCACGCACGTGAACTGGCGAGAAGAACAGCACGCAAGAGATCACGCCACGGGAGAGTATTCTTGAAGGTGCCGACGCCAGGCTGTATCTATTAAGAGCACGTGAGCGGGCGCTCAGTATTTTTCTTGGTATTTTTATTTGCGAGCTCCTCACGAGGCGTAAGCCCGGACGGCGCCGGTCGCTGCTTGTGAGGTGCACGCTCACGTGGGCTCAGTATCTTTTCTAGGTATTTTTTTCCGGTAACGCTAAGCGGCGGCATTAAAAGTAAACAGCTCTGCTGTTAGAAAACAAATTGTTGTGACAACATAGTTATTTGCGTAAAGAGTGTGTAGCTAGTACTGAGAAAATCACAAAAATGGTTTTGGAAACTCGAATAGTTGAAGAGAAAATGTTCCTTCTAAGCAGAAATTGTGTTTCGAAAAATCCCACTTCGAAGTTCTTGTTTCATTTTTTGAAATTGTCGCTTCTTGCGCGGATTTCGAGAAAGGCGAGGCAAGCTAGTAGTAGAGTACGCTTCAGCCGTAAAAGGTCGCTCTGGTTTGTCAAAAACAAAACAAATTACGTGCACACAAACAGAATTGCAGACGGCTAACCAGACGCAAAGAAAACTTTCGCAATTCATGCTCAATGCTATTTCAGCAACGCAAAAAAGGAAGTAACTAGGCGATATATTTCTAAGCAATTATGAAAGTAAACGTTATTATGCCCTTTAAGATAAAAAATAAAGGAAATACCACTTTGTATCCCAGAAAACTTTCAGTGACTAGGCGGGGCCGCGTGGCGGTGTTTTTGGCGCTAATTTTAAATAAATTGTGGTGGGCATCGGAGGATCCCACTTCGACTGGACATTTTTTAAGTATGCTGACATTTTGTAGCACTATAATAAAATCATCAGGTTTTGCCCTCCATCCGCCATTAACGTCGCGAACGCTTATTTTAACGGCAAGGATGTCTTGCGCTTCTTAATCGCAAGGCTCAGCTTCATAGAACTTCTCAAACCTCCAGATCTGTTCCCGTTTGAGCTAGTTCATTTGTTCCGTGTTCCACTGCTGGCGTCATCAACTTTAACCTTTTGTTACTTTTGAAGTTGGAACAGTAGTGCCTAGAGGGTGCGCCGCGAGCATTCTCGTTTTTTTTATGACGTATTTTTATTTGATACTGACAAATTATTCTTCTAGTCAGCTCAAACACTCTTGGTCATGTACCTACCAAGCCAAAAAGTACACTTCATAGCGAGGAAAAAGTGAAATAACCCCTCGCATTAGACTACAAACGTCGTTTTCCAGACAGCCTTTCCAGATTGGGAAGCAGCAATCTTCCTTTTTGCAGCCGGAAGATAGGCGCTGTTTAAATTGGACAGAAGAAATTCACATTCACAACGCACAAACTTTGCCCGATAGGGAACAGAACACTGCAGCTAGCATTTATTATACTCCCGAGCGTAACTCCGTAGAAAAAATTCCTGCAAATTCCTCAAGATGCGATGTTTGAGCAAAGTTTAGTCGGTAGAAAAGTTTCACTAGAATGGTAGCACGAAAAAGAAATAGTGGAGTAATAGGCAGTTCATGGAAGCAAATGAAATGTTTTTAAAACGTGGCAAACAGTAATCTTCAAGTGAATATGGTTTGTACATCGTAAAATACATGCATATTTATATCTAAATAAGATAATAACAGCCATCATACACTGCTTAACAAAATGGGGCCAGTGAACAGTGAGGGGTTCACAAACGCGAACAGTTTATCAAAATAGGTGATTGTAAAAATTGCGTAAGGTATGCGCAGAAGACATTTCATGTGTCCTTTCTAAAATAGTGTTGGTTGCCTCATCACATTTGTATTCTTGGCTGCGCACAGTCTCCTCAGCCATGAAGGAAGTCAGTGGCATTGAATCTTCCCAGAACTGGGTTCGCTGTGGCTGTTATTATGGTACCTGCAAAAACAGAAACGCAAGAGCACGCTTAAACTATTTTGTGGATTAGTGCAGGCCGTACAAAGGCCATGAAAATGAAATAAAAGTTTCACACATTAAAAAGACTGCTTTGTCCCAAAAGAGATGGGACGAATTTTATTACAAGCTTCCAGTGACTAAGCTAGATAATAATAAAAACAAATTAAGCCCAGCAGACTGCACAGCCACGTTTACGAGAGAGCCTCATGACGTCGCAGAACCATGTTTTACGATTGGCACTCGCGGACCAAAGCCGCTGTCAAGAAACATTACTTGCTGTGTGGCCGTAGATGCTCTTCCGCCAGTAAGATCAACATATTACAAGCATAATTACTGCGTCGTCGTAGCGGGGCCCTCACTTTTATTTTATGGAGCCACCTAAGTGCAAACGTGCAGATAAAGCATTGATTTGCATTGTTTTTTTTGTGTTATCTCTTCCTCTGCTGACGTCTTTGAAAAGTTTTTCAATTGTTTTTCCTTTGGCAAAAGTTTTTTCTGACCGAAATGGAGCTGCGTGATATACCGGAGGCTAGTCCTTTCACGCTGTATTTCGTCATGGTAGCCTTTAAAGTGGCCTTTCAGTACAACTAGGATTCTTTCGTTGGGGAGTACAAATTTTGTGCACGTAGGCATACATAGCTGCCGTGGAAAGAGATTGTTGTATCGCTATAACCACGAAACAAGTGTTGCGCTGTGCTGTGTTGCACTGTGCTGCGCATGATAGCATCAAAGGCTATCATGCGCCAAAGAGAAGGTTACGTGTTTTTTCTTGTCTATAATGGCTCATTGCTTAAAACATAGTAGCTCCTTTAGGAGCGATGTTTCTTTAAAAAGCTAGAAACAGACGAAATTTTAACAATAGCTTTGTCCCCTCGGAGTAGGCTGGGGAGAAATGGAATGCGTTCGTTGTAGAACAGCCTAAAATGTGTTTTTTCTCAGGACCTCAAATTTAGTATTTGAGAGTGAGATGTGGTTTACTGTAAGCTCTCGGTCACATTCTTCACATCTCGGCTTATCTTGTTCATAAGGAGAAAGTTGTGTTTCAAATGTGGATGTCCGATTCGGAGACGACATAAATTAAGTGCAATGGGCCATTATTCATATGTGCTTGATTCCCACTCTGCTATAGTGGCTTTAACTATGTGAAGTTGTTGTTGGTTTCTTTAACCCATGAGGACTGCCATGTTTCTCTCAGTTTGCTCCGCATCAATTTCATACAGTCGCTCTGAGGAATCTGTACTTGTTTTATTGTTGCATTACCTGCCTGTGCGGCACATGCATCTGCTCTCTCATTTACATTGATTCCAATACGGCTAGAATCCCAGAACCACGTAATTTCTCGTCCTTGCGTTTTGTTGGTTACTAAACTGCGTATTATGCCCGCTATCAAGGTTTCAGCTGCATTTATGCAATGTAGTGCTATGATTGCGCTGAGAGAGTCTGTGTAGATAATATTGTTTCTATTTTTTAAATTATTCTTTCTGCAGCCACAGCAATGGCGCAACATGCCGCTGTAAAAATTAAGGCGCATTGAGGAAGGCTGATCAGCGTTTCCCATCTGCATTGCTCTAATGCACTCCCACCGCAGCATGATGTTTTGGAAACGTCTGTGAAAAAGGCCTTGTGTTCTTTGTATTTTTTGTTTAGCGCCAAAAACTCATGTAAGATTTGTTCGTATTGTGTCTGCTTTATTGAAGGTGTGTTAATGTGAAGTCACATACAGTACGAAATGTACACGAAAATTATAGTCGGTCATGTTTCTGGGCAAGTTGAGATAACGCGTCCAGCATACTGAGTTCTTGGCATTTTTCTTCAAACCGAAAGAGCAATGTTATGATAACTTGTGGCTCGTTATTAAACAGTGTCCTATAGAGGAATATTGTAACTATAAGGCAACACAGATGTTATGGCAGTGAACAGATTTTTAGGATGTATGAGCATGTCAGCATCGTTCTTCTACCCGTGAGAGGTGGTTCATTAGTTTCGACGTAAAGACTGTTTATGGGGGACGTCCTATATGCCCCAGACGAGAGACGCAAACCTAAATTGTGAACTCGGTACAATAGTTTCAAGTAGGCTTGTCCGGATAAGGCATGCATAAAGCAACCATAGTCTAAGCAATAGCGTACAGCTGAAGTATAAATTTGTAAAAAGCAGACTCTGACGCAACCCTAGTGTTTGCGTGACAGGATTTAAAATATGTTTAGAGCTCTGGATACTTTCTTTTTCAGCATATTCATTTGGGGCAGGAAAGTGAATTTTTTGTCAAACCTAATGCTGAGAACTTTGTGGTCTTTTTGTATGAGTAAGTTGATTCCCTTGAGGTATAGGGTGGGATTAGTCTGTAAGCCTCGTTTGAGTGAGAAAATAGGAACTTTTTTTTGCGGTGAAAACTGAAAACCATTTCGGTCTGCCTACTTTGTTGGTCTGTTCATAGTCAACTGAACGTTCTCACAGGTCGCTTCATTAGAAGACGTGCAAGCTATCTGAGGATCATCGACATAGAGGGAACACATAGGCGAATTAGTTTTGATATGGAGTTGATTTTTATGACAAACAATGTTGGGATTAGAATACAGCCTTGAGGCACCCCATTCTGCTGTACAAATATCCTTCAGAGGGTTGAACCTAGGCGCACTTAATGAACGGTTTGCCATGAAGTCCTTTAGGCAATTGAGCATTCTTGTTCGGATGCCTAATTCTACTACATCATGCATGATTTCAAACCTCCATGGTGTGTCGTAAGCCATGTCTAGGTTGAAGAATGTGGCAAGGCAGTGTTGTTTCACTATGAATGCTTCTCGTACGGTATTTTCGAGTCGGAAAGATGGTGAAATGTTGAGCACGCTCTTTGAAACCGCACTGGTGAACATCCATCAGTGCGTTTGATTGTAGCAAAGCGTAATCTGGTGTTCACGACAAGTTCACACGTTTTGGCTAAACAGCTGGTAAAGGTCTATAACAACTAGGAGCGGGTGGTAGCTTTTGAGGTTTCCAGGATGCTAAAATGAATGCTTTTTTCCAAGCTTCTAGCATTTTTTCCGGTACTCAAATTTTTTTGCAAGACTTCAAAAGTGCTGCTACAGAAAAACCCGCAGGATGTGCGAGCATTTCATAATATATATTATCTCGGCCGGGTACGGTCAGCTCACTGGTCAATGAAGTTATTTTTAGAGTTTGCTGTGCAAACTCTGGTGCGATTCGTTTGTGCCACCACATATTGGCACTCTGTTTCTCTCCTGTGTTTCTGTACAATAAGAACGCTTCTGTGTAGTGCGCTAAAGTTGAAACTCTAAAGAAATGTTCACACAGTATATCTGCTTGTTCTTCTATGCTTGTTTGTAGATGCGGTGGTATTAATGGGAAAAGTTTGGAGGGGGAGTATGTCCCATTGAGCTTATAAACTTGCTCTCGTATTTTTTTGATGTGACTGAGCTGTTTATGGACGAGACAATTTCCCCAAGGGCTTTGTCGGCATTGAGGTAGTCGTGCCTTTCTTTGCCTCTTTTCTTTTTAAATGTGTCAGGTTTTCCTGTCTTGGGTGCCGTCGAAAGGCTGCCCATGCTTTTTTTGCTGCTGTTTTTCCTCCATACATTCTCGGGTTCACCATACTTTGGGGTTTTGCATCACCACTCCCGTGGACTGTAAAATAGTAAGCGTGCAGCATTAAGGATGCAGGACGTAGACACTTCATTAATTTCTTCAATGCTTACAGTGTGAGAAAATAGTTTGCCTAAATTCGCTTCGGAAGTCTCCAGACGGCAGACGGAGGTTTTCCGCGGCATGGTTTCGTTGTCACAATGGTTGGTGCTGATGTTACGTTGGTAACCACAAGTATATAACTCCCGTATGAATTGTCAACGATAACCCAATTAAAATAGCCAAACAGAGGGCGAAATAACGAACAGATCTATACTGCTCATCTTATCTGAGCCTGGACAAAAGTATGCTGGCTCGGCGGTGAACAGAAGACAGGCATTATTGAAAAAAGTCTTCTAAAATTTAGCCTTTACGTAAGTATTTTAACTCCTCCAAAAAGAAGAGTGGGCATTAAAATGTCCAACGATTAAAAGCGGCTCTGGAAGCTGGTTTAGTTGGCCTTCTAAGGCTTGTAGTGTTATTGTGAGGTGTGTTTCGAGGTGGAATCAGCACATTGTGATTATTTAGAACGCTACTAATGTGGCCGCTTCTGTGCCTTACCTAGTCTCCAGTTCGTGTTCTCGCACTGCGATACCTTTTCTGGCAACTATTGCAGCGCCACCAGAGAGCCTGCTCGCCTGCTCTCGGTAGCAACGGAAGAGGTGGTACCCAAGGCCACAGGTGAGTGAGTGGCGAATGTGTTTGACGTTACTTAATTTTTTTAACAGTCCTCCGCTATTCCACTGCACTAATAATGCCATTTCCTTTGTATGAATTGAAGACTAGGTTTGCGGTCCTGTTATTCGATGCTTGTTTCTTTTTGCATTTTCTAGGGAGTTTCCTGCGCCCCTACAAAGCGCACGACCTATAACCTCTTTCAGTTGTGTCCATGGTCTCTCTAAAGACTCTGGAGGTTCGTGCAGTACGCACGGGTCTTGAAGTGTTCGACCTTGCCGTATGGGGTAAGGCCTTGGAGACTGCCGAACAGGAGGCCAATGCAGCACGCTTTGGAGGTGGTTGCACAGCGCTAGCTTTTTCCCCGGAGCGTGGGGGGGGGGGGGGCTTGCTTCAGCCTCACTTTGTGTGGCCTCAGCAGGCGCCGAAGACCCCTGTAATGGCGCACCCTGTAGCGCCTAAATGGAGTAGGCGCGGTACTGCACCGGTGAAAGTAGCTTCTTTGCTTTTAGAAATGTTATGTTTTCTGACACTTCGAAAGCGAGTATTTCTTTCTCTTCTAGCATGCTGGTCAAACACGAGTATGCTGCGTGGTTGCCCTCGCAGCCCACACAGAGGTATGGTGCAGTTTCTCCGTTTTAAGCAGGATGCTCTTGGGAGGCACATTTGGCGGATGTCCGTTGGCCATGGCAGCTCTGCGAGCCGTGACCGTATTGTTGACATTTATACATAGGCGTGGATTTAGTGTGTAGTGTCTAAGTTTCATCTCTGGGTAGCATACCTCCACAGATTCTGGAAGTATGCTTGATGCAAATATTAGTACGACGTGCTTAGTCTCGATTTCTTTGGTTTCTCGTTTGATTTTGACTTGATAGATAATCCTGACGCACTGCTCTTCCTTCTGGACTTTCTAAGAGCTCCTCCTCAGTCAGGTACTTTAAGCCGTCGTCTGAGATCACCCCACCGACCTAATTTAGTGACCTAGTTTACTGACCGAAACGGGGATTTCTCCAAAATACATTAGTTATGGCAGCTTCTCATGCTGGTGTTCGTAGAGCACTTCCTGAAAGACGTCTCCGTTTGCAAGCTTCTTAACTTTCTAGCCGTTACAAATGGTGATTATGAGTGCTTGCCACTACAAATTGCGAGACAGGTCGGGCGGTTTTCTCTGCGTCATTACTGTGTACCACGTAGTAGCGTGGAAAGTTGCTGACATTTTTAGTGAAAAACTTGGTGGTTACATCCGTGCCCCCTCTTTTGCGAGAGAGATCATTTGAACAAAAAAAGAAGCCGTGAAATAAATTGGTTCGGCCATGCTGCCAGTTACCAACCATGGAGCCCAACAAGGGGACGGGGCAGGAACTCGGGAGCAAGTAGTGCCCACGCCCGCTGAACACCATGACTATATCCAAATATGGCTGAACCACTCGCCACACAAGGTTAACCCTATCCTCCGGGAAAAATGGAAACTTAAAAGGAATGAGGAATATGAAGAATATAGGAATGAAGAATATAGGGAAGCGAAAGATGAAGGGGAGGACAGGAAAAGGTGATGGCAATTCCCCCCGGACGGTCAGAACAAAGGTGCCGCCTGCGAGAAGCGGAGGAAAGATTGGTGTGTTGCCTTCGCCAAGGGGCATTAAAGGCCCAAGGACTCGGCGTCGCCTAAACCAACAGGATCTCTCTTTTCCCGGACACAGCGTTGCCACGCACAGAAGTGGGTGCTCGGGATCCGTGGTGTCACACCGTACACGCAAACATCTGCTGTAACATATTCCTCGTGCTGGGTCCCACAGGGGCCCGAAAAGTCCGCTATCCTTTGTCACGCGTGAAAAACAGATCGGGTCCCGCATGGAACAGTACAAAACCACGCGTCGCCCACGTGTCTGTTTTGCGCTCAGTCAGATTTTATACTTCCATCACGAACGTCATTTACGTGCTCTCCAGACTAATACATTCCCCCATCCTACACGGCTTCACCTTTTCGACCGACAGAACTCCCCGCTTTGCCGATTTTGCGGAGAACCCGGAACGCTACGCCATATGGTCGGAGGACGTGACCAATCTCCACTGATTCCTCCCAACCTGCAACTTTCCACTGTCGAGCTTTGGGAGAGCGCCTTGGCGAGCACCAGCCTGGATGACCAGCTTCGGCTGGCTCAAAGGGCTGTCGATGCTGCCCGCGCTCAAGGCATCCTGAACTGAGGACGCCTCCTTCAAGCTTCAGCACAATCCCCCCGGTTGATTTAAATAAACGTTTATTCTCTCTCCATCTCTGTCACCGAATGAAGCCACATCATCTCGACTTTCAGTTTGAGCGAGCATTTTCCACGCATTTAGAACTTGTGTTTGCTACCCTATTGCTGCCACACCTCAAATAATTTATTCTGAGCCTATCATTCTGCTTGTGTGCTTTGAAGGCCAAACCATAATGACTTCTTTTTGCGATGCGTATCGAGGAGTTCCACACTACTACACGGCGTCGGCGTATCTTTCTTCGCTCTTGTTTTTTTCTCTTTTGGCCCGAAGTACATCGAGAGACAGACTGGCGACACTTAGTTTTACCGCATCCCTAGAACCAGACAATGGGCGGGGAGCACTTGTAATAGTCGCGTGCGGCCACGTTCGGCCACGCGATATGACGTCATAGACGCACGTACCAGAATAACTCACTCACCCCCCCGCTCGCCACGTGCAGATGGCCACGTATGCAGTGCACTCGGATATTACAATGGAGACACGCGTTCGATTCCCGTATGAGCACCAATGTCACTCAATTTGCGTTCAGCCTAAACGATTTGTGTATGAATATTGCCGAGAAATAGGCATTGGGTTTGTTTGTTTATGTTTTGTTTTTAGTGCCCGGCTGCGTTATCTGTGTCCCAAGCGAAGCGCGTGTTCCATTCTTTATTTTTATGCCGCACGGGTTATCTCATTCCGATAAGGAGAGCGTTTCGTTTTAACTTCACAAGCCTCGAATATTCTTCTTTGATCTACAATGTTCTAGATGTAAATCCACGCTTCGAGAAACACTCGCGCCGAAAGATAAAAGCTTGTAGAGCAGACGCCGCGGTATTCCGATTTCCGACGCTCGCCTGCGTACCTCACTTTGTTGACTGCTGCTTCGCCGCCTGTGTATTCTTTGAGTTGTTAGGGGAGCAGAAGCTCGCTCCAAGAAACTTGTTTTTCTTGAAGGCAACTGCGTCGTCTTTGGCATCGTGACAATATTTATCTACGTATGCTCCGGAACACCAATTCCTACATTTCAGTTTGTCATTATTTACTGCCGTGGTAATTCTTCTACCTGACAACAACACCTCTTTTGCGCACAAATCTCGTCACTTAGGTCTTTCGCCTTAAGCAAACCTATTTCACATCCTGTTTCCGCCGAAATTGCTGCCCAGTATATCTATCCGTGACCCCACAAGTCAACATGCAGTCAGAGTGTGTGAAGTTGCGAGGAAGAATTTCCGTGTCGTGGTTATACTTGCCGATGGTGCAGGCGGTAAGATAGTTTGCCACGCAGCCGGCGACCAGGGCACTGAAGCCGATACTAGCCAGGTCGGTGGACCGGTTGGGTGCAATGGTGCTGATCACGCCAAATGCCACCCCCAGTGAGCTGACGTTGGCGAATCCACACAGCGCGAATGTGAGCACACGCCGGGTACGCATCTGGGATGGCACGCACGAATTACTGGTCAAGGCTTATGTATGCAAGCAACGGTAAATGTAGTTCACGTAGGACTAAATAACTTAGTCTTCTCTCGCCGTATAAACACTTCTGTGTCCTCGTTTTATTCACTGACAGCAAATTTATGTCTTGCGATGTTTTGGTCCGGTGGCTTCGTACTGCCACGTTTAAAATGAGGAAACTATTTAGAGTAAGCAACGTGTTGACGATTATAGATTACATCATGGTTGATGGCATCAGTTATGGTTACTGCCGCTGAGAGCTCGGTATCAGGGGCGGGAGGTTCCGTTCCGCTAACCTGACGGCACTTCTCTTGGTCCAAGCAAGCCGTCCTTCTTTTCATTGGCTTCAAAACAATTTAGGACAAGGTTATATATTACAACCAGCTCAATTAAAGATTACTTCCCCCGCATTCAGCCCGTCTGAAACGAGAAAATTTACACCATGTTCCCGCCAGGGGAACCATGGGTAGATGCGACGCATCTGGGGGTTTCCGTTGCGTTTCCGTTATGTTGGTTCCATTTAGCGTGTCAATTTGTTGTTGCTAGCAATTTGTTGTGCTAGAATTTCTGGTATCTGGTTGGCCGGTGCTTGTTACGGTTGCGCCGACCATCGCGATAGCAGGCCTGTTAGTCTCTATTCAAATCATCGGTGGTCATCGGATGTCATCAGAGAAGGCGAAACGACTGAGCGGAGCGGCGCATTTACCGCGTTTATATGTACCGCGCGTTAACGGTGAGGGGAATGAGAGAGAGAGCAGCGCATGCGCATGTGTTCGATGTTTAACCGAGCGCTAACGCGCTCTGACGCACAGCTGGCACGGCGACGGGAGCGAGCGCTAACACGCAAATGGCGCTGCGGTGAGAGCGGCGTTAGCGCGCAGCTGGCGCGGCAAGAAGAATGGGGGAGGGATGCGGACTACGGAAGACGCCGGAGGGACAAGGCGAGTTAAAGAGATGCGTCGCATCTAACAAGAAATGCCAGAAGCACCATAAAAAAAGTGTGCGCTTTGATGTACTTTTGCCGTGCATGCGCTTAACATGCGTGTTGCCGGTCGAGGGAGAAGGAACGCATCGTTCCGAGTTTGACCGGCTCAAACCCACGCAGGCCTCGAAGCTAGCTGGATGTCAGAGCAGTTGTGTCGCAGAGTTTGGCGGCCTTCCAAACAGATGCATTAATATCGATTTAGGATTGGTTCAAAGCGACATGTGGTGGTCATAATCGGGGGAAGACACCTTGGCATCTTCATAAAGCGTGAAACTTCAGTGTCATTACGCCACTATTAAGGCGCCTTTTTGCCCGTGTGCATCCCCTGAAAAGAAGTGAGCGGAAATAGTTTCAAAGAAATTAAGAGGACTTCAAAGCCTAAGCTTGAACCCCCGTGTCCAGTGCCTCAAAACGACTAGATTGTATTCCTTTTTAGGGGCCAAGCAGCTACAAGGTTCTTCTTGAAGACTTTCTACAAAATTTGACAGTGTAATCGCGAGCCATAGCGTCCATCATCATCATACATGTCATATATGCCTTAGCGCCATCACCATAGCTGTAATAAGCTGAACTGTTAGATGGTCGGGTAGAGCTAGTTCATACACCTTGGTGCAGGCCCTTAAGCGCGAAAAAATGAAATTTTTTGGCGTGAAAGACAAGGACAGGAGCCAACTTCCAACTAATTGTGACTTCCAACACGAATTACATGTAGGTCACAACAACAATACTTACAGGTAAATAACAGTCTAACTGCGCAGTGTACGGCGCAGACTCCTTACTTACCCATTTATGTTTTGCCTGTACCCCAATACCATCTGCTCCTTACCAGTCAAAGGTATGCAGGTCGTGGTAACGCAGTTGCTTCCCTCGCGCTGCATTTCATCGGCTTCCACAGTATCTCGTTAACGCTGATTCGTGTCACTGATCACAACACTGCATTCTTCAAAGTGCGGCGTGCACTCGCAACCATGGCAATTAATGGCCAAATGCACGTCGGTGCGCTTTTATACTCGATTTGCATGCTCCCCTAGGCGTTGATTCATCCACCCAATCATTCTGTTACGACAATACAAGATCATGACCGGTCCGGATCCAGACCTGTCATGATAAGGCATATCACATGACGGCGACAGCTTATACGTGACTCCTTCATTGGAGTCTACGTGCTGATTTTGGTGTTCATCATTGAAGTCCACTACGAGAACTAATATATGAACATAGGTAAAGTGTTGGGAAATATTGTTTGCTCCAGCAAAAGTTGTTATGAATGTATGAGTTGTGGAGGTGGCCGAGATGTAAAGTGTCCATGGTATAATACGTTATGTTGGAACATAAGCTGGCAGCCTTGAATGCTTGGCTGTGTGCAGTCGAGTAAACCGCTCTTTTGATGCCCCGCGCTCTGTCTTTTCTCCTGAAATCGGACATGTGTCAGCGCAGAGCGCGGATAGTTTTTCAGGCTCAGATATGTTGACTTTAACACCGCCCACTAATTAAATTTTACAAATTCCATGAAATGTAGGGGGCTGCAACCGTCTGCTTAGATTAGTGGGTCACTTTGTGCGAATCGCGCCAGCCGGCCTACTTTAAAGACCGGCCTACCTTAGGAGGAACGCCTGGAATTCGGAACTGGTGTCAGTGAAGTGATTCGATGTATTCTTCAGCGCACCACGGTGACCGCTTCTCGCAGTGGCTCTTTCAACCAGTTCTTGTGAGTGGAGCTAAGTGGCAGCACCTGTTTCCGACTGAGAGGGTCGTATCTGACTGACGTGACAGTGAGAACTTAAGGTTGACGTCCGAGATGTTGAGACTATACTGCTAAAGCACTTCGTGCGAAACCTCTAGGGAGGTTACACCCCCTGATTATCTCCGATGTTTCTGACGCATCCAAGAAAACGCCTCTTTATCTCTGCTACCCGACACCAAAAAGTCATCAACATAAAAAAAGACCTAAATGAACACTGAAATTATCTGTAAACATCGTGGAAATATTTTCGCAAATTGTATCATGGAGTCCCAGGCCATGTTTTGACCCCGCTGGGAGCAATTACGCGACTTTATTTAATAGAAAAATCAGTTCGAAAGTTCTGTTCTCGCCTCTGCATCTCCCCTACCAATTTCCTATGATGTTTCGTATGACTCTTACTCGATTAGGCTTGGCTTCACTGCGCTACTGCGCGGCTCACCGACCCTCCGACAGAGTAAGTCGGCCGAACACGAGAGCGTCGTCGCACTTTGTTCGCTCAGTTGAAACTAAGCGCCTGGAAGGATAGGCCCTTAGTTTGTTACATCGTATACTGAATCAAGCTTAGTAAAGTCTGTGGAGTCAAAGTTGCTCCACAAAAGCGCACGTGCTACGCTTCGGTGAATGGTACGTTAGTAAAAAATCTAAGGCCAATTAAAGGCGGGAAATGGGACAACAGAGTTAATATAGGTACTACTAAATTAAACGCAACCGGAACTTTTATTGTAAAGCCTAAAACCAAAGTAAAAGAGTATTTTTGTGTTTGGGTAACTAGTACAGCGGTCGGCAGCACGACGGCGCATTTGCGATCGATTTTGCTGCCTGAAGAACGCATTAACTAGAGATAAGACATTCATAATAATTTGGGTTACGCCTACGGCACAAGCGTTATTTAAAAATAGTCATTTAAGCTGCTGGAAATACTGAAAACACTAAACTATCCAACAGGACACCCGATATACACTTTATATTTTCATACCAAACATCGCTGTGGCTATGGCCGAGGGAATTGAAGCACTAGGTGTAGTATGTCGCAATCGGAAAGTTCGGATTCACGATAGGTCATGTTTTAGTGTTTTTTGTACTTAGGTAATTTGCCTTATTAACATTTTTGCGCTGCCACATTCATTGCTAAACAAGGGAGTTTGGAGACTGCGCGCAGACTGACACTGACACGCTGGCGAGTTCTCGTTGGCGTGGTGTTTACATAAGCAGCGATTGCTTGCTGGCACAGTGCTAAAGCAGCCTACCGTCGGCCTCGTGCCAACAAGCCTCTTAGTACACATGGGCGAGCCAGGAAAGCTCCAAAAGTAGGCGCGAACTGCCTCGTAGTTCAGTGTTTGTGATGACACGGAAAGCGTTCAACCACTGTGCCAGCCTGAGCTATTGAATGTTACTATACTAAGCGTTCCTCGCAGGCTTATCTGACCCATTCTACAGTCGACAATGTGTCATAAGCAGAACAGGCCGATTCCTGAGATGTCGAGATTGTCTAACCAACGGTAATGTCGAAATCCAAGCGTGTTGTTCACAGAACCAAAACTGAAGCTGGTTTGAATTACATTCTTCGACATTGTCCGATAACATCACAACACGAGTACGGGGAAGTTGTTGCGGCCGTCGCAGATGTCGCAGGGTATTCTTTTTCTCCCAGAGTTTGCAAATGAAATACTGCTTTATCGACTGGATAAATGATGAAAAATGTGTGGTCTTGAGCGATCGAGTCGATGTAACGCAAACAGAAATAGTTTGACATATTGGGTTGCAAATGTGTGGCTTGGTATTTGTTCCTGTGTATTGGCTTCGACATTATAACTAGATATGACGATATTTTAGCTGACAAAGTGGTTAGTCATAAATTTATTTTATTCCGTAGTCGCAGAGAAAGTGGACCTTGTCAGGTTTATGAAGCCGTTCCTGGGAAGACTGCAAAAATTTCACGTCAACGATATTGCAGTTAAACCGGTCCTATGACAGTTGCGAATGTCAGATGGGAAGATTACCGTGAACAATGTTGTAACTTGCGCTTAGTGTAAATTGATTGTGTAAAAAATATGCTTTTTTTTTCACTGTAACAAACAGTACTTTAAGAGGGGAAGCTATATATACCTCTAGCCCCTACGTGCATCGCCCGCATTCCCGCCCAGGAGGTTCCCGAGATGGGAAATGTCGGCGAAACGAACGCGTCCATGTGCAGAAAATATCAATAAACACAACATCTTGACGTATACGTTCACGTACGTCTATCGGAAGTCTTGCGAGATGCCTTACAATGGAACATCACTGATTCATTATACAGCAGATACATTGATACCTACATTCATGCATAGTGTTGTATGTATATGTGTGCGATTGCATTATTTGAAGTTAAGCAATATGCACACGAACCCGCCGCGGTGGATCAGTGGCTAAGGCGTTGCGCTGCTGAGCACGAGGTCGCGGGTTCAATTCCCGGCCGTGGCGGCCGCTTTTCTGATGGAGGCGAAAAGCAAAAACGCCCGTGTGTACGAGATTTCGGCGCACGTTAAAGATCCCCAGGTGGTCAAAATTAATCCGGAGCCCTCCACTACGGCGCACCTCATCGCCTGCGTTGTGTCGGCGCGTTAAACCCTACAATCAATCAATCAATATGCACACGAGCTATATCGCCATCCACTTTGATATGCATCGGCAAAAGGGGCTGCCAGCTGTCTAGTTGCGGTGATACGAGGCTGACGTCGTACCGACAAGGCTCCGTTGCCCACGTGCGATGTGAGCTCCCGGTACGCGACGACTTCGCTCGAGAGCAATTCCGTCGCCAGAAGCCGGGCCCCGAAGTGTACCTCGTCCAGGCCCACGCCCATGAGCAGCACCATTGGCTCCAACAGCGTCGTCAGGATGTCCTGCATCGGCAGAGGTGGCTTCGCTTGGCTTGCTTAGCCTAACATTCCGCCGCTGCCAAAGAAGCTCCGAGCATACAATAAAAGCACAGGAAACATCTGTTCAGCGACGCCATGGTTCGGGTTAGCGGCTGTGCCACATGATAGTTAGTTGGACTTTGCCGTTTGACTGCTGAAGTAAAAATGGTTTCTTGATTGAGCCGTACAATCCGTTGCTATAGTAACGTAAATAGCACCGCTATATCTATAGCAACGGAAAGAGCACGGCTACGCATAATATTCGGGCATGATCTTTTGTATATACAACAGGCAGCGTAATTTTTTCTCAATATTGTTATAGAAAATCGCTTTTAGTGTGTAGGTCAGCATTATTCATTCATTTATACGAATTTCTACTTTCATAAGGTAAATTGAGTAGTTATGAGCTTTCACGTCAGAAGAATATGAAGTCAATATATTGGAAATATTAAATAAATTCATTGGGGCAGTAAAGTATGCGTGCCTGCTTTAAAGGGACGAACAAGTCAGATATCGAAAACTTCGGTTTAACGAACATCGTCAACGACGCATTTATGGAAGGCGTTATGGCTGCCCGAGGCGATGCATATCAGGGACGTCAGGCGTCAGCTAGGCTTCTGAAACCGGAATTGCTGTTCCGGAATTGTTGCTGAAACCGGAAAATTACCCTCACTATTATGAATACAACGTTTCTGGAGAACAGCCGCTGCTCTCGGGCCCACGTCCAGTTTAGACGTTGGCTACGAGATGCTCAAGAACGAGCGTAGCTCTATGGCTGGCGCTCTTGTTAGGATGATTAGATGATGCTATCTTATCACGCTATCTTGAAAGTGAAAGTTAACTGCATGTAAAACATGGCTTACACACATTGCTAACATTATGTTCCTGAGATGTTTAAAAAGTGAGTACTGTGGAGAAGCGTCGAGCATTGCGGGAAAGCTCCTTTAGTCCCTGGAATAGGCCACACGTTGCTCAATCGTTGGCCCTTTCCCTCGTCATTGTGTCAGCGCGGGTTCCGAATGAGACGCATTTTGGAGCGAAGCCCCTTAGGGAGTGACCGGAACTGTTGGCGTCTCCTGTCTTCGTCGTCCTAATCGTCGTTTCATGTAGTCATGGTACTGAAACATCGGGAAACGTGATCATCCAAGATAAGGTGATCATCCCAGGGCGGCCGCACACAAGCAGACGCAAGGTCCAACGTTCATAGATGGCAAGTTCTCTCAAATTAAGGCCAACTTCTATTCAGCGAAATGTCGGCGGAGATGCAGCGAACGATGCCCGGTGGCAACGTAGTGAAAACGGCTGTTCGCCATCAATCTATATGAGGCGCGCTATATATGAGGCGGCTATATATGAGGCGCGCGGTGGCGAACGCGACCGGAAGAGTGAGAGTGTATTTTGAGGCTTCAGCCAATCACAGCTACCTACCTTCTGTCTGCGCAGAGCGCCTGCGCACTCAGTAGCCAAAAAGCAGGCGCTCTTTTTGCGCCCCTTTTTCGTAGACACATTTTTTCTCGTGAACCCCAGGTCCAGAAAACTGCCAGAAAGTGCCAAAGCAGCGCGGTGGGTAAAATTGTAGCCGAAACGGAAGAATATATGGAAACTGCAGCGAAGTTCAGAGCACAAAACTTAAAGTACCAGCAAAGCTTGCAATCAAACGAACAATACGAACAGTTTCACCCATTTTTTACATTTGGTAATGCCTATGTGCGAAAATGACGCCACTTTCTAAAAAAACACCGCCCTCACAAGTAAATAAATATTTTTTAGGTCGTTCATATCAATTCTTAATAGTCAATAGTTCCTTTTTATTGAAGACAACTTATAAGCAGGGATGTAATTACGCGGATCTTGCTTTGAATTTGACATCGGGTAACCTTGGCGCAAGCAGCTCACAGGTCGGCGGCGTTCGCCACTTCAAGTTGCATGGATGTGGGGTCGACGAAAACTGCGCGGGGCGTTGATCCTTTCGCGGCCGCCGCGAGAACTTCGCCCTCAAGTTTCGCTGCATGGAGGTTGGCCTTTCGGCGTCACGTGTTCATTTCGTGTGGGCCATACAGTTTGCAAATATTACCTAGAGGGGAAGCAGTCACTGAAATCGCAAGCTGCCATGGGAATTGTGGGTAGCGTGAGAACCAGATTGGCAGCAACTGCCTAGTGCAAAGTGCTATGTATTAGGCTGATCGTCTCTGAAGTGTTCGTTAGTTCTGTTTTCGGCATACGTTTCCCTTCCCGGCATGCGCCTTGCTGGCATTCAGTGGAGTTCACAAATATGTCTAAATAACAGGGTGATTAACCATTAACATGTGTTCGCGTTAGCGGGGAGTTTTTTAGGATGAAGGTGTGACCACATGCAGCGACGGCGACAGGTGACGCGGAAAACGCAACTCAATGGTTAAAACAAACAGATGGTGTGGGTGACCACGATAAGCGAAAAAATATTATACTGCCACCAATGCCCACCGCCATCATCGCTCGTCGCTGCAGTTATCTGTATCGTAGTTGTCGCTCGTGTGTGGGCTGCTTCTGGCCGGCAAAAAGCGAGCGATTGCAACGGCGCCGGCGGGCTATGTATAAATTATGTTCGCTTGTGGCTGTTGCCCAGCCTATCCCTTTCTTTTACCCATTGATTTATCCTTTTCGCATCACTCGTCGCCGTCACTGCGTATGGCTACGCCTTGAAGCATGCATGCACTGCCTTAGACAGTCAAAATGAGGCAACATAAGTGGTGACTCGACAATCCGGCATTTATTTGCCATTCAAAGCATTTATGCAATTTCACAATGCTTTACACGCGTGCTTGAAGACTTACTTGAGGTAATAGGATTCGCCTACAGGTTTGCTTACATCTGCTTGGACAAAAGAAATAAATACAACGCGACGACATCACTTTTGCATCTCTAGCTGTGGCATCTGCTTTGCCTGCAAAAGCCCATAGCATACGACCATAATACAGTCTTGAGAGGAAGCAAGGACACAGAAGCGAGACTATTTTCAGCTAAATATTTCAAAAAGCGAAGAAAGCACTACCTAGTTAGGAGTATGGAATAATTTAAAAGTATATCCGGGACGGCCCAGTGTGTCGGGCGGCGGGAGCCATATGCAGAACTTCTGCTTTTTTCCTTTTCTAACCCCAAAATTCATTTCTCAACCTAGGCGCTCTACAGTATTTTATACAAATTAGAATTTTTTAAAACAAAAACCTAATTTGCGTCGCTGCAAAGTTGTTGCCAGCCATGCCACACCGAACTTCCGGCCGAAATACAGGCTATGGTGGCAGCTATGGAGACAAAGCGCTTTGGCCGAATCCCTTTGACACTAGCGCCAGATTCTACTCTGGTAAGCTAGTGGGAAACTGTGGCCTGTGCAGCCCGAGGTCCGCCGATCGAATGCAAGTGCGTTCCGTCTGAACTGCGCGGGGGAAGCGTGTGCGAAATGGACATCTTTGAAACGCAGACAATCTCAGATGCCCCGATAGATCGTGCACACAGACTGAAATTCTCTATAGCTTCTAAACGATTTCTTTTGGGTGTATAGAAAAAATACAAAAGAGGAGAATGTTCCAGACACATATTAAGCTGCTGCGTAATGGGGCGGGCAGAAACGCAAGCATTTTGGAAACCTACGTTATCGGTCATATTTGTGACTTGTTGGTGAAAGATAACGCCACTTGCCAAAAACTATGCAACAATCACTGCTTTTTCCAAAGCGAAGAAAGTTGCAAAAATCCGAAAAAACGAAATGCAATAATAGACACAAGCTAAGCTAATGCACTCAAACGCTGAAAAGCGTTTGAGCGCATTATCTGAGGGGCGGTCATTAGCTGTCCTCTTATTAGCGATCTTACGCCTCTTTAGCGGGGATCCGAAAACGGCCGCTAGAAATTTCTGCAAGGGCATCACTTCGTCCTCCGCCCAAAAGATACCCTGCTTACAGCCCCCACCTGAGCACACCGTCTGTTTGTTGTGGACTCCTGGCCATATGGGCTTCGGTGGCGCGTAGAAGGCGCACTGGCGGCCTGAGATTTCACCCTCCCCCTCGTTATCCCCCGTAGAATCAGCACTCCGGAGACTAATCCAAACGCACCCCCTCCCCACTACAGCCATCCTCACCCACATATCCCCATCCGCTTGCCCACGCTGCAGGGATTACGAAGACACCGCCAAAGCCATCTGGAAATGACACGCCCTGCTTCCTATTCCCCTACCGACCCCAACGCCCAGGCTGCAGGGTGTGTGCCCTCGCGCGGTCGTACGCCCAGTCGCAGTGAGCCCCGGTTGCCATCATTAATAGAAAGTAGAGGTGAACCCGATGGTCAGTGGTGCCATGGTGAGGTCCGCCTCTCTTCTTCCTAAATTTATGCTTAACACATGAGCTCTGACGTTGAAGCCGCGACTTTCAAAGGCTAATTTTTATGCGGCACGTGGTGGTAAGAGACGGCCCTTCTCACCACGAGAAGGAAAGCAGGAACTGAAATGTTTCCACGTTCCTTACCACCTGAAACGCTGACTTTTGTCTGCATTTTCTGGTATAAAGCCGAGAAATTTTAGTTGGTTCCATTCTTCAACCGCCTCTGCTATTTGTCTCTTAATTAACTCACGAGTTTGAGTAAACGTGCTCTACTTTTAGATGCCTTGAAAATTAGGGTTTTTGTCAAATGGTTATGACGTTGTGGAGCCAACGTAAGTTGAGCTACCAAAAATTGGAAGCCGATCAAACAGTTCCAAATTCGGTTTTCAGTGGTAAGATGTCAGCCAGCGTAAATTGGCATTTTTTAACGCATACTGAAGAGAACACCACCAGAAGAGAGCTGTGTATTGAGCACGGGTAAGCCGCTTGTGCCAACTACCCATAAGTGGTTATAAGCAGAAAACAGTTCACACATTGTGGGTGAAACGCTGTTTCACTCACAGTAAAACGCATTGTTTCACTGTGGGTGAAACTAAGACGTACATGAAATGGCCGCTATAATTTTTGCAGAGGTATGAAGCTTGTGCCACCTTTGATAACAGCACAGAACAGCTAAGCTAACTCGTAAATTATGAAGTGTCGTTTGGACCCTTACAACTTGTAGTGTGTATCAGACTACCTTGCCTACTGAGCTGCTGCGCAAATACTTGCATGACTTCATCCCCAAATGCCCACTGTATTTGAATTGCTTGCAAGAGATGACCGTGACTACGGGGTTATTGTAAAAGGACCTGGGCGATGAAGATGGGCCTGCATACAAGGGATATCGCGACCCTTGTCGGGGCTTCAGACACTCACGTGGGGCGTGAACTCTGCGACAGACACAAGCCTGCCGAGGCCAGCAAACACGTCGTTCACGAAGGCTGCGGCCGTGTGGAAGGCCACCAAGGTGTAGCCGATGGCGGGAACGATGGCGACCAGGGTGAGCATACGGGTTGCCAAAGCCTCGACAGAGGTCTCGTTCGGACTGCGTTCGGCGCATTCCATGCCGGATCTTTTTGTGATTAAGACGGACATGGACATGGTCACTCAGGAAGACATATTAACTGCGGTCTGTTTATAACAAAAGAATAAAATAAATACGCCTGTGCCACACATGCAGGGACAAACATCCACTTTGCTACAGCTACTACACAGCAATGTATACACTTCCAGGTGACAAGAAAAAAGGTAAAGATTAAAGCATGGTTGCGAATTTCGCTTAGAATGCCGCTTAAAAAGTGATATGGGCTATCAGACAAAGCGGGAAACTTTTTGATTTTAGGGAACGATTGTGTGGACAGCTTCTCAGCAGAGAAAGAGGTAAAGGGTTGACCGTGCATTGCATGAAACAGCGGTTGCACGCGTTTTAAGAGGCACTGCGGGCGACGGTTTCGCTTTAATAGTAACTACTAAAGCATCCTTGCGGTCATTCCGGAGTGCTGGCGTTTCGAGCGGGCCAAAATCCTTCGTATTGCTGAGAACAGTACCCCGTTTAGGAATATCCATACGATAAGGCGAAGATGTATGGCTCTGGTGACATAACGTCGGCCAAACTGGCCCTTCTGAGATTCTTGCACGACCAATCTACGAAGAAATCATGGCTATGTTGCAATCCAAGCTCCAGGCACCAAGGCGAGACACCTAATCACAATTTCTGGATTCAAGCTGTCGTCAGCCAAGAACTTCAAAACTTGGCATTCCGGCCGCTTTGCTAAATTAGTCATCATCAGATGGACCGGCTTCACTGGTAAGCTACGAGCTTCTTGACACTTTTTTTGATGGAGTTCCTGCCCAGGCACTAATCCATAGAGGTGCGAACGTATCTGTGATAAGGGGGAATAGCTGCATCACGCAAAAAAATGCTCACGTCTGCCCCCATCCCGCGTCCTTGACGTTGCTGAAGCAACAGCTTTTATATCATTGGTTTATGAGCTTCCGCCCTGCCATCCTAACCTCCTCTAGGCTTGGCCTTATTTTTGAACGTTCTCAGCTTATTGACAAATCGCAGGTATACATCAGTCTGGAGCTACCTTGTCCGGAGAATGTTGCAGACGCAGTGCAGTGTGTCCCGTATTCAATACAGTTATATTGACTCTCCCTAAAGCCGCAGACATTCTATCATGGAGAAGACCTTAATTGCAGTATTCTTTAAAAAAAGCGCCGTAGTAGCAGCAGCTGTTGTCCGGTTAAGTAAATGTCCTCCGAAGCAAAAACTGAATAATTAAAAAAAAAAACACATGTTATCTGATAGGATTTGAGCCCGCGTCTACACATTAGCAAACAATTGTCCCACTATCTTTGCAATCTACGCATGTTGCCAGCACAGAACGAATGTTGGGCTGTATATTGTTCTTTAGTGGCGCATACATACTTGGGGAATTGGCCAATGATCCAATGTTTTCTGGGGAAATGTGTCCGTTCACAATATTCACAAAACTTGCAATTGGAGAAGTAAAAGTTTCAGATTAGTGCGTGTCGGGTGACACCTTAATGCGAATTAAGTCATGACAGTGGCACACTATCCCAGCAGAGTCCTGATTTTAGGGAAGCTGTGGTATGTGGTAGTTTTCTTGCTGATGTAATTCGCGCCATAAGACGAAGGAACAGAAGCAAAGAAAGAGGCGCAAACACGGTGTAGCAGAACAGAAGGTTAAGCAATTCGTGCCAAAAGACAACGAATCTTTGGCAGAATTCTGCCGAGGTTATAAAAAAATTTCCCCACATTTCCCCGAGGGAAAGAATGTGAAAGTGCGAATGCAGGAGTTGAATTTGCGTGGTTCGGTAATGTTCGCGATAGAGAGATCACACACACACACACAACTACAAAGAAAGAAAGATGCATTTATTCACAGACACCTATTATTGTTGTCGTTGTACTTGATTGCTAGAGCGGATCTCAGCTTTGAAATTTCGTGTCAGTACTCCTTTAAGCGGGTGCATTAGCCCTTCTCACGCCCGATTCCTGGACAATCCCCCACGTGGGTATGTGCCATGCACAGACACCTATTTGTGTTGTCGTTGTACTTGATTGCTAGAGCGGATCTCAGCTTTGAGATTTCGTGTCAGTACTCCTTTAAGCGGGTGCATTAGCCCTTCTCACGCCCGATTCGTGGCCAATCCCCCACGTGGGTATGTGCCATGTCAGCGGCCAGGCAGCGCGCGCCCATCTCCCCCCGTTGCCAAGGAAGACGAGGAGATTCCTGGCCAATCCCCCACGTGGGTATGTGCCATGTCAGCGGCCAGGCAGCGCGCGCCCATCTCCCCCCGTTGCCAAGGAAGACGAGGAGCGCGCGCACCCGCAGCTGTTGCGATGTGGACGGACGGCGGTCAACGGAATTCAGGGTCGCTTATAAAGTGCATTCGCACTTAAAATTTTGAGAAATCCCGGCTGCACCACGATCATGTGTTTGTGGACAACGTCCGGTATTTTTGAGATGACAGCAAACAGTAATCATAAAGAGAGCCGGTTGACCATCACACACAATGATTGACGGTCTCATGCACCAAACTTTAAGCTTTTCAACTTAAATGTGCGTAGCCTCATTATTAAAACAACATACAACTTTCACTGCTTCTTTAAATGATTCCAAAGGCGGTGTCCCTTGCTGCTTTTTCACCTAGCTAGTATGCCAGTGACACTACTGTACAGATTGCAACATAATTGTCTGCAACGCTGTTTTCGTACTTTTAAGTCTTATACTGCCTCGCCC
Source organism: Haemaphysalis longicornis (assembly GCF_048455015.1). Classification (NCBI taxonomy): domain Eukaryota; kingdom Metazoa; phylum Arthropoda; class Arachnida; order Ixodida; family Ixodidae; genus Haemaphysalis; species Haemaphysalis longicornis. The sequence goes on from NW_027526297.1 coordinate 95,731, forward strand.
GGAGGGATTTAAAGACAACTACGGGGTGGTTCTCAAGTATAAGTCCACAGCTGTTGTCTCCAACATTATTGTAAAAAGTTTGTTTCGGCAGTGTGCAGACGTACCCAATTGCAGTTGAATTTGCTGTTATAGAAACTGTGTTGCGCACTGTACGACCAGATCTCTCACGTCTCATCATTGAAACACGCCTCAACAGCGCACCAAGCCTACCAGTACTTCGTGTTTATCAGCCATGTTGACCAGAAGCCCCAGCCGGACTCATTGGTACGAATGTGGTCACCCGAGCGTCACGTTGGTCTCTGCATAACTACTTTATCGCTTCAGCGGATGTTGCAGTGTGTTGCTCCGCTCTCTGCCCCTCCTACCACAGAACCTGGTCACCTGGCCTGGCTTAAGCCTGATCACTCCAGCCTTTCCTCTTTAAGCATTCGCAATAACTTGAAAACGTTAGTGACAAGGCTACAGACTCGTTACAAACGGCAGGAACTCTGTGCTGTACCTTTTGTACTCCTCGAGGTTTTTCTCCGCAGTGGCAGAGTCCTCCGTCTCCGGGTAGAGCAGCTTCGAGGACGCGATGGCCGCCAGCGTCGACAGTAGCGGAGAAATCATCACGTCCACCAAGCTGAGCTGCAGGAAGCAAACATTAGGAACGAATTATCGAAGCACGTGCACACCGCGGGAAGCTTGCTGAATTTAAAGTGTTCGGGACTGATTTGAAGGCAACTTTAGTTTCTTCCTGTTGCAAGGGAAATGAAGATTGCGATACATTAACTTGGCGTCGTTGGCTTGGCTGTAAGTTATATGCGGGTTTATTATAGCGCGTGCAATAGATGTGGCGTGGAAGCAACATGTTACCGTTGCTAAGTCAACAGAGCCGGTGGCATGAGAGCTGAAGGATAGAGTGTAGAGAGCCCAAGGGAAGAGCCTCCGTCGACAAGTGAGCTTGGGACGTTGCCAAGAAAACGCCAATCGAAGCGCGTCTCCTGTTCCCAGGCCACCGCTCCCTACAATTAACCGTTTTGACCTTCTGTCCAGGTCACACGAACAGAGCAAGAGCCGGGGTCATTCAAAACACCGCAGCTGTAGCCGTAACCGCCGTCCGGGCACATCGAGCAAGCTTCCTCGACAAACGAAGAGGCATAGGCAGAACAAGGTTCACATGGAGCTCTCCCAACAGGCTCGCTCCATTGTCCATGCGACGTCGGCTTCCCAGCCCCATCAAGATCCGCTACAAGACATGCAAGATCTACCACATGTGAGCAGCCCAGCTAAGCCCCCTCACTCCTCTCCCAATTATTAAACCCCCGATTCTCAAGCTGCCCACGTTAAACCCAATATGCAAAAAACAAAGCCCAATATGCACAAATAGCACAGCAGGTGCACGAGATCTTTCAACGGACGCTCCCAGGGCTGTTACAGTAAATACGGGCCTCCCTTATTCAACAAGCTCTCGCCCCTCTCGAGAACATGCTACAACAGTTAACAGTGCGCCTTCAAGTTGTAGAAGAGTAGCTACTTCACCGCAAGTGCCATGCCCCTGCTCCCCCCCCCCCCAGAACCAACGAATGCAGATTATGTCTAGGATGCACACCCAATCACCTCCAATCTCTACATCACTCACAATATGGCAATGGAAGTGTAGAGGTCTCCGCCGAAAACGCAATGCCTTACTTCAACACATGCTCATCACCAACAACAAACCGGATATTATTATCTTACAAGAAACGAACACAGACTGTTTCCTCCCGGGAAATGATAGCTACGTTCATCCAAGAACTATCCCGAATGGGAAAGGGAGGAAACCGCTATTTACGCCGCCTACCATGACTATTGCCTGCGTAGACAACACGCTCTCCACCATCCCGCTGGACACGATGCATCCTAATACCTCTGAAAAGGAGCACGGAGCTACAACTACGATGGTTGACGATCATAACATCACTATTGTATACTGCTATTGGCCGCCCAAACAAGCAACCGCCACGCTGCCCGCCTTTCATAGGATGTATAATGCAACTCGTAGCTGAACCATACTCTTATTGCTTGGAGATTTGTACTCTTCTCATCCAACCTGGGGCTACATTAGAACATCCCCTTTAGTGTGTAAATTGGAAGAATATACCAGCCTCCTTCAATTGACCACTATGAATGATACCACATCTCCAACGAGGCTCTGCTTCAATCAGGAGGCTGACACAAATCGTGATCTTACCTGGATTCGAGGTCCGCTAATCGCCGCCTGGGGCAACACCAAGAAAAATCTCGGGAGCGACCACAAAACTATCCAAATAAGTGTCCCTCTCACCCGGTCGTCAAAAAGAAACCGATCAAACAGGCCCACAACAAGTATAACGAATTGCCCGAATGTCCGTAAACACCTGCAAGAAATTGGCACAAGCGGCATTCCCCTTGCTGAATGGAGCGACGTAATCTTGACAGTGGTACGAAAACACACCAAAAGAATAGCCTGCACCAAATACAATTCGTACGTTGACCAACGCCTTCTTACCTTCTAGAGAAATCACTGTACTATTGTCAAATTCTCGAAACATGACAATCATAACGGCCTGCTTAAAGAACATGTTTACTGCCTCAATCACGAAGCCCAAGAGTATACCTAAGTTAGCCACACAGAATTGGCTTCAAGTATGCAAAGGGCGCAACGGCAAGCTTCATATGGCAAGGGCCTGGTGACTGTTTCGCACACTACTGGGACAACAAAAACCAAAATACACCGTCCAGTGGCTTCACTTGCCGATGGGAGGCACACCACATGATATCACAGAACAGAACCGTAACACACTCTACCCCTCTTGTAGTACGGCACGCATCGACATCATTTACACAAAATCAGCCCCAGAAGATGAGGATGAGGAATGAACTCGGACTTTTCACCTGGAGAACTAAATATAGCACTGCATCAACTCACTCGCAGCACGGCCGCGGGACCCCCATAAAATTACACGCGGAATGATCCGCAACCTGCCTGACAGGAAATTTGCAGAACTTCTCGACCATGTCAATCGGGTTTGGAGATCAGGAAACCCATCCCCGAATGGAAAAATAATGTTACCCTCATCCCCAAATTAGGAAAACCACCCAACACACCCTACAACCTCCGCCCTATCTCCATGACATTGTGTGTTGGAAAACATATGAAGAAGGGGGTGCTCGCTAGACTGGAATGGCACCTGGAAAACAACGGCCAACTACTAGCCACAGTGGTGGGATTTCGAAAGCATGTGAGCACACAGGACATTGCCAAGCACATTAATGAGGACGGGTACGCACAGTGGAGTGCAGCCCAATTACGCACCATCGTAGGAATAGATATAAAGCTGTTGACAATGTGGTGCATGACGCGATACTTCTCAGCGTCAAGAAAACTAGACCGGGTATGCGTATTTTCAATTACGTTAAACGTTTTTTCACAGACGGAACCATCTGCATCTTGGGACCCGATGGGGAACCCTCTCGACCTTACCCACTTCATAGGGGTACACCACAAGGATCCATATTATCACCAACGCTCTTCAATCTGGTGATGAAGAATCTCCTCGCCAAACTCAACGTTATACCAAATCTTCAACACGCCATATACGCTGACAACGTCACACTCTGGTGTACAAAGGGTAGGCATGGCGAGCAGGAATACACACTACAACAGGGCCTCGATATCAGCGGGCACGCCCCCGACGTCGGACTCTCCTGCTCAAACGAGAAATCAGAATATGTAGTTGTATTGGACAACAGAACCAAGAAAAACAACCAATATAGAAACCTGAACACTCTTACCGTAAACAACTTATCCATCCCTCGCCGTAGCTACATCAAGGTGCTGGGCTTCATCCTTCAACAATATGCTAAAAGTACAGAATGGGTCAAATCCATCATTGCTCAAATTAACCATATTCACCAAATGCTCCGCCGCATGACGCGACACCATCAAGGGCTCCAAGAAAACAAATTACGCAAAAGTAGTCGAAGCCCTCGTGCTCTCACGCGTCATGTATGCATACCGTTTTCAGCGCCTTACCAAGACACAAGCCAACAAAATAGAAAGAGCCATCAGAAAATGCATCCGCATAGAAATGGGAGTGCCTCTCTACGCCCCACATGGGATTATTGATGCTGCCCTCCACAACACTCCTGGAGAACAAGCCTCAGTTTATTGTGAAGCTCAGCATCATCGACTAACAACTTCAATGCAAGGGTGGGAAATTCTTCGCTCCCTCGGGTATCCCCCCACCGATCACCTCCCATCCATCACTCCCCCGCCGCCACCCTGGGAGAGCATACCAAGAATCACTGTGCTACCTATACCGAACACATGAGTCAAGCCACAAATTAAGAATGTAGAGCATCTCCCTCTCAACACGTGCCCGAACCAATCCATGACACCTACTACACGGACGCCCGTATTGTGGACTAAAAGACTACGGCATCGGTTGGCCCCTGCACAGCTCACGTACACCATCACGTCAACATGCCCTCGCCCACAGCTGCAGAGACTCAAGCCATCGAAGAAATCATTACACTTCACCAGCATCGGACCACACACAATACAGACTGCACGGACAGTGAGAGAGCACGACGAAGCTTCGCCTCGAATGACATTCTATCCCCTGTCCACACTAGCCTGACAACATATATGCATGTTTATCCCCACCTACACGTTTTCCTCGAATGGATCCCTGGCCACCAAAGCATAGAGGGTAATGAACGAGCTCACGGTCTAGCCCGCGACGCTCATTTCCCGGGCAGCCCTCATCTGTGGCACGAGGAATAGAATGCAAAAGAGGATAGAGCAATGCATCACAAAAGGCACCGCGAATATCGGCAACCTCCAAACAGCAAGAATGATGCTTCCCTCCCCATCTAAATTCATGTCACAAAGACACGCTACATATATTAGACAGGCGCAGACATTGTCCCCCTGTGATGTGTTGCTCCATTACATACAGAAGTCACGAGGTCGTCCGCACTGTCAGGTATGTGGTGGCTACCCGGACAATGAACATACATATGCGTTGTGTACGTGTGACCTCGGCTTCCACAATTCTTTCGTCCAACCCCTTCCCCCCTGACATTCCCTACTCATGGTCTAGCTCTACCCGCCGTGGAGGCTCAGTGGCTAAGGCGTTGTGCTGCTGAGGACGAGGCCGCCTTTAAGATCGAGGCGAAAAGCAAAAAACGCCCGCGTGTACGAGATTTTAGCGCACATTAAAGATCCCCAGGTGGTCAAAATTATTCCGGAGCCTCATCACCTGCGTTGCGTCGGCGCGTAAACCCTACAATCAATCAATCGTGGTCTAGCTGGTACGCTCCGCACGAAAACCTACGGGCAGCCCTGTGGTCCCTCTTGGCTGCCCACATTGAAACTCTGTGCACCTCCGCCAAGCCCACCACCGTCTGAGGACCATGGGACACCCCCTTCCTGTGAGGATTGATAATTCTGCGGCTCGGACTTGAGTTGCAGAATAAGGGTTGATCTCTGTCTCTCCTGCTCCCAACTCGTCAGTCCTTTCGCGTACTCCTGGCTTAGGCAGTGTCCTCCGGTGCGCGCGGCACTACGGATGAGCAGCCCAAGTAGACGTACAGACTGAACCGGTGGTGTTGCTCGGGTAACATACGTTCGGGTGCTGTCGGTGGCGCTCTTGCATGTGTTGGGTATTTCGCGCCTGTTTAACACCATCAATGCGTAGTGCGGAACCGAGTTGGCAGCCACTACAGGGCCAAGTAGACGTCAAAAAAATCAAAGCCAGCTTGCACAACCGTGCAAGCCTCATGTCACAGGAGAGCTGTGTCTCACTATGATTAATTCCACTAGCGCCAGATAAGTCACTGAGAACCATGCACTCTGTACATTCCTACGGCTCTCATCACTGAAAGACCAAGTCAAACGCTAAGTAAAGTATATAAATAGTTTATTTATACAGTGCCCACTTCAGTCTTCGTATACTTCGTCGCCCACCGCCACAAAGTCTTTGTCGAGCGCTCCCGCGCCGTTCAAGCCGTGCACTACTAGTTTTCCTTTTTTTCCTTCTAGACCATTGCGTTCTCACCTGGAAGAGCAGCGCGCTTCCTGATTAGCCGCCTCTTTTTTGGGCGTCTGAATTGTCTTTGGTCGCGACGTTCCCCACGTCCACGGAGCAGAGTCGGAGAGAGTTCTGCTGCTACCTCCGCGGCATCCGAGCTTTATGTGCGCAGATGGTTGAGCCTAGCAACGAAGTGAGGCGCACACGGCCTTCATTTCGTCGGCGACACTTTTTTCTCAAATGCTGGTTGGCATGTGCGCTCACGATTTTTTCTTTTCTTTTGGCGATCCCCTCACGTGGTAAAACCCCACACGCAAGCCTGGATACGTATGAGACTAGGCAGCTGCCCTGCATTCTTTTCTTGTTGAAAAACCTTTTTCTTTTGTTTGAACTTCTACTTCCAAATTTTTTACCAAATCTCGGTCGTGAGTATAGCTCTTTTTTTATTCAAATGGTTAACTCTCCAACTTGCAGTTCTCTGTAGCGGGTACGTTATTTGTGCTTGCGGCCAATTCCTGGCCGATCCCCCACGTAGGTACGTGCGCTCGGCATTTTCTTGGTATGTTTTTTTTTCATTTACGGCAAAACCAAGAGCTTCAACAGCTCTGCTGTTAGAACGTGTTCGACGGCAACAGTGTGCCGAAACGTTTTAACAACAGAAGGGGCGAGATGCCCACGCATTTGTAGAGATAAAGCAGTGGATTGTTCTTCATTTTCGTTTCAGTGCTTAGCTTGTGTTCCTCCAATCGAGCTGAGCAGTGTCGGGACAGTCAAAGAGCAAACTAAAATTGCGCGCTACTTGTTTGCGTTCACAGGTTTCCACCCGTAAATGCGTATAGAGTTTTCTGAAGCCCTGATGAAGGGCGTGCCCGCAAACGCTGTCGTCATATAATAAAGGCTACCTACATGCCTCTGAATTGTGAGCAGTTAATTGGACGGCGGTAACGATAACACAATATTTGTCGTCCATGCATCAAAAACTCTTTTTCAGGCTAAAACAACACCCTTTATACAGCACTAAAAATGAAGCCGCATTCCCGAAGAAAGACACCGTCTACGCAGAAGCCATTCTTTCATATACAATACGGTGGCCATTGAAGACGTTGGGTATACCAAACCAAGAATTGATGAAATCGATTCAGGTTAAACAAAACGGCGTCCGAAAAGCTTCACTTCATAGTAACTAACGAGAACGCCCTTAGGGTCGAAGGGATGCTCTCCAATCGGCTTGTCGTGGTTGCGCTCAATGGCGATTCGATCACGCACAAACATCAGGAAGAATGGGTGCATTTGCTGACATACTTTGCCATTGAAATTACAATGACACTAGGTGCGCCCACTTGGTGACTGGACTCCCAAGTACGCGGTCATAAATTTTTTTAGTGTGCGCCTTTGATGAACAAGAGCTGGTGGACACAGGGGGGTAAAAACTTCGTATCTCCTCCGGACGGCACAGACGTCCCCGTGATTGGTGGCTGGACTGTGTGGTTGCAGAAGCTGTCTGCGAAGCTCACAGGAATGAACAATACGGAGGTGACGGGGTCGCGCTGTCCAACTAGAAGTCTTTGGTCCTGGCGTTTCCAGCAAACAATGCCAGTGTATTGCTGATCTAGGAGGTGTTTAGCCCCGTTTGTGATGGGCGTGGGAGAGGCACCTCCTTGAAGGTGAACTAATGGGTGATGTCCAGAGAATAAAATACAGATAAAAACTTTTATTGAAAACAACTGATATTCAAAACCGTTTCTTCAAAGCCCAAGGTGGACCTAGCTGCCCGCCATGGCCATCCGAAAGACTGTCACAAGCGCTTCTGCACGGGGGACCAGTGAATGCTGGGACAATTCTTCCAAACGGCCCCAGGCTCCTCTCAGTGTTCTGGCGAGGTTATGGCTTGTTGGGGTATTAAGGGAATGCCCACGTGAGGTGCTGCACTGTATAATTAGCGCCCCATTGTGGGAAGAGGGGAGATGGGAAGGCTGATGAGTGGATGTGATGAAGAAGGGCTCCATTTTAAGTGATTAAGTTTGAAGAAGGCGCCTTGGCTGTTCCTTTGAGGGGTAAGGAGTGGGTGAGCCGGAGTAGCGTCCTGTGAAAGAGACGGTAGCGGTAAGTGACCTCCCTATAAGTGGTGAGGGTGCCCCAGGCTATATATTCTCCCCGATGGCAAAAGCTCTCGTCCAGTGCATGGGAGGCCAGTGCCTATCCTGCTGCCTTGTGAGCCCCCTGTGCGCCATTTAGCGCCATCTAGCTCTGATATTCCTTTTGAGCTTGTAAACCTCAGATTTATTATATAGTCCTGTTCATTATGGTAATGATTACTGTTATTGCTAGAGACATTAAGAAATTTTGTTCGACTTTGCGTTACCCTGTCACTGGCTGTTATATTGGAATGTACTTATGCCTGTTTGCTTTAATAGATTTTATATGTCTAAGCGTGTCAGGAAATTGTTTTTAAATTGGTTTTAATTGTTGTTATCTCGAACATAATATGACTTTAGTTCAATGTATGTTTTATGAGTAAGTGTAGCAGAAAATTGTTTTTGGTCCTAACGTACTTATGCCTGTTTCCTTCAAGTATAATTATGGCTAATTGTACCATAAAACCACTGTTGTATAAAAACGTTCCCTTTTATCTTCTTTGAATTATTATGCCAAATGGTATGTTTACTCTAGATGAATGTACATTGCAACTGCTGTTTGAACTGTATAAGGGACACAGGCCTCGCCAAGCCAAGATGGATTTTTGCCTGTGCCCTTAGTATATCAGCCTATCTAATGTTGAAATAAACACAAACTTTGACTTTGACTTTGATCTATCCCCGTGTTCGACGGTAAGCAGAGGAGCTCAGTTGGTTGCAGGGGGGTCGATGTTTTATGATACTGTTGTAAGCAAGGCGCTAGCAAAAATTTCGGTGGCCGTTTTAGGAACGGGATATTATTAGACTAGGCAAAGGGCGTTCTGTGCGAGTCAGGGTTATGACCACCACTTTCGCAACATGAGGGGTTGTGAAAATTGTGAGTGACGAGAAAGGAATTGCGCATATTTATAGTGTCGCCTGCTCAAGTAAATGGGGCCGCGGGGCGCGCTTTTGAACTTTCCCGGGAACGCTGGACTGGCCCTTAGGACATGCCCTGCTGAATAAAAGGGAAGTAATTGACAAGCCTGTGAACGTTCAGACGACAAGGTCGCCACGTTCCGGCTCGGACAAAGTGAAAGTCTCGTATTGAGCATTTCTTGATGTGATTTTATTTGATTGCATGTTTTGGTTGGTAAATCCACCAGCTACGCTGGACATCCACTAGTGTAAGCGAACCAGACGGCTCCTGAGCATTTTCCTCCCAGATGAGCTAACCTTTTTATATGCACTCGTGAGTCCATTCACACGTACCTCACGCATCGGGCTAGAGCGGGGAGAGACCGCTGCTTTCATGTGGCGGCTGGCATTGTGATGCCGAAAGCTGTCTCTATAAATTTTCTACATTGTACAGAGAAGCCACGAAGTCTGCTACATTTGCAATGAACAGGCAATCGCTCTGTTGCGGCTCCATGTCGCTCATTCAGGAGTAGAGTAATTATGGGGGCATGCAGCTGAAGACAGTATATAATTACCGCTTGGGAACATCAGTGTTCCTGTACCGTACACTGGGGTATCTCCTGGGTAGGCGGACGAGGTGTACCGAGAATCACGCGTCTGTGGGCTGGTCAGCTTTGCCTCTGCATCATCGCCGGAAATTTTGTTCGCGCGAATTAAAAATTCTCTTTCCCATCGCCGCATGTTCTGCGTGCACTCGTAGCCACGCGTAACGTGCAGGCAGTGGATTCGTGCTCCCGACTAATTCATCGGTGAGTGACTATAAAAAACAGCTGCCAGGTCGAAGCGTTGGTCCTCTTCAATTGATTGCGATATGCCGTGAGGGCACGTCTCACTTAACCTGAAGCTATAAAGACTTTTCTGTTTGAAGGCTTTCTTTCTTTGCATATGTTCTTTGTTATGTAATGTAATGAAATTTATTTTATAAAGCCCTAATTGTCATAGTATCAGCCAGGTCTACCACTTGTCAATGCGGCCGCCTCTCCAGGCACATCGCCCAGCTGAGCCGCCTGCCAAACCAACCGTAGCTTGGACGGAGGTCCGTCCATCTCTCTGTCTGTCCGTCCATCTCTCTGTCTGTCTGTCTGTTTGTCTGTCTGTCTGTCTGTCTGTCTTCCTGTCTGTCTGTCTGTCTGTCTGTCTGCCTGCCTGCCTGTCGGTCAGTGTCTGTCTGTGTGCCGCGGATTGACCGATGCGGAAGGGCCAGAGGCGTTATAGTGGAGGGCGTGTTTTGATGCAGACGCGGGAGAACACTGCCGGCTTTCGACAGATTTGCATTGGCGCAAGTAGATGCGATACCCATTTTTTATTAGGGACATCTGCTACTGCGGGAAATGGCTACATGTGCATGCAATAAGGCGTTATAACCTGCCATGGTCGGTGCTAAGACGAGTGATCGTAATCCTTTTAATTAGCAGGGAGAATGGCGCCTGATGAGCTCCTCTCGTATGTGAGGAAAAGATTGAATTTGCGTGTTTTTGATGATGTCATGAATGCCCCCTCAACCTATCTTCGCATGTGATGATATTCCATTAGAAAAAAAGTAAGCCCAGTTTTCGTTTCTTTTGCATTTTAACCCTTATTGTCGTGTCCCTGTGCCCTGAAACATTTATTGTTTTTCTGTACGCTCAGATATTAGCACCACCTAACCATGCGGAATGGTGCAGCTCACATTGAAGTGTTGGAGTGCTGGCAAGAGGGCAGCTGAGATAGTGGCGAAGCCGGTGGACATAAGGCAGTGAAGCTCTGACCGAGTCATGCGCTCCAGGTATGGAACCACCAGCAGCGGAGCTTCGCCCTGTAAAGTGCACAGTAGAAATGATAGGTCACAAAAGTGTAACTCGCGGGCTTTGCAACGAAGCACGTTTCACACGCATTCGAAAGTTATAGCACCTGCGCGAAGCAGTAGTTGTCAATAATTAAAGCGTGGTGGACTAGCAGATAATTCTAAGGTAACTGGGATGGCATCCCAACGTAACGTCGCCTCAAAAGATTTGCAGAGTTACAGGCTATAGTTATGGCCAGCACATGACAACACTGTCTTGATTCGCACGCCGCAGCTGATACGTACGTATTTTATTTCTTCTTGCTTTTGGTGCAGTTTTTTTATAAAGAAGTTATCGACTGTTATTGACAACCGCAGATAAATTGATCCTGAACGTTGCGGCGCTAAATGTGGTGCCCGTCACACAAGCGCATCAAAAATTCTCGGAATTTTCCAGGACACTGAAAAGAAAAAAAAGTGTTAGGTTACCTTATGTACGTGAGGGTTACGTTACCTTAGTTACCTCATTGTAATCTGAACGTGGCAACGTTTAACACGAGAACTTTATTTAGCAAGGCGAGTCTAGAGGTGTTCTTCAAGCAATTATAGGGCAATAAATGGGATGCGAAGGGCGGGTGAAGCCTTAGTGCTGAAAAAATGGTCATGTCCTATGTTATCATGGCCTCGTGGAAATAAGGGAACTGGGAGTGGGATTTCTAGTCAATAAAAGCATAGTTGGCAACATAGACGAATGCTGTAGCATTAACGAACGGGTATCCCGTCTTGTAATTAGGCCTAATAAAAGGTACGAGCTCAAGGTGGCACAGGACTACGCACCTACATCCTGCCACGACGACCACAGCAAGTAGAACGCTTCTATTATGACGTGGAAACGGCAATGGCTAAAGTAAAAACACAGTGTGCCGTAGTTATGGAAGGCTTCGCTGCTAAAGGAGGCAAGAAACAGGCTGGAGACAAGGCGTTGGGGAACTATGGTCTCGGTTGCAGAAATAACAGAGGGGACCTACCAGTAGAGTTCGCCGGACGGAATAATCTACACATGATGAATACCTTCTGCAAACAGGCGAGCCGGAAGTGGATGTGGAGGAGCCCGAATGGGTACCATAAAAATGAAATTGACTTTTTACTGTACGATAACCCTGGTGTTGTGAATGACGTGGAAATGCTCGCAAGGGTCAGGTGTAGTTACCAACATACGGTAAGATCTCTATGTAGGCTAGATTTGAGGAGGAACTGTAGCATGCTAGTACGAAAGAAGCCCATAAAAGAGTTAACAGTAAGACGTAAAGTGGAATCCAGAATCGCGCTACAGAACCAATATTCAGCTCTTACCGAGGAAGCAGAGTTTACAACACCGGAAGCCAGCGACAATCTTACACGCATTATCCCAAGTGGGCAGTAGAAGTCGGGGGCACTATGGCTAGGCAGGATGCTGGTAAACTTTCCAGGAGGCGGAAGATTTATTTGGGAAACAGCGAAGCATGACAATCACCACACTAGTTGACAGGATAGAACCAGCGAAGCTTTCGAAATTAATAAAGGTAAGACAGCTGACATACGGAAGTATATTATGGAAAGCATCGAGCATGCTGTAAAGAACGGAGGTAGCATGAAAGCAGCAGTAAAGAGGCGTCTAGGCATGGGGGAATATCAAATGTATGCACTTAAAGACAAGCTAGGCAATGCAATAACAAACAGGGTAAAATAGTTATAGTAGCCGAAGAGTTCTATAAAGATCTGTACAGTAGTCTGGACATCCAGGATAATACCGAACGACAAACTAGTTTAGAATAGATAGACAAATCGTAAAGAAGTCGTTGAAAAAAATGCAAAGGGGCAAAGCACCTGTTGAAGATCAGATAACCGCAGACCTCTTCAAGGATGGCAGGTAAATTGTACTATTAAACTGGCAAACCTGTATACGCAATGCCTAATGGCCGCTAGTGTACCGGAATCCTAAAAGAACGCGAACATCATCTTACTCCATAAGAAAGGTGACATGAAGAACTTGAAAAATTACAAGATGATCAGCTTGCAGTGAGTAGTCTACAAGGTAATTAATAAGGTAATCGCTAACCGGATTTCCGCCACCTTAAATCTCCGTAAACCTAATGAACAAGCAGTGTTTCGTAAGGGCTATTTAACAATGGACCATTGTCACAGGATCAATCAGGTCATAGAGAAGTGCACGGCGTATACGCAACCACCATATATGTAGCCTTTATATATTATGAGAAAGCATTTGACTCGGTTTAAACCTCAGCAGTAATTCAGGCATTTCGGAACCAGGGTGCAGACGAGCATTACGTGAGAATACTAGTGGATATTTCTAATCGGTCCACAGCTACCACCGTCATCCATAAAGAGCAGAAAAATACCCATAAGGAAGGGCGTCGGAATAGCACACGATCTTTCCAATGTTATTCACAGCATGTTTACAAGAATTATTCAGAACATTGGATTGTGAACAGGTGGGCGTAAGGTTTAATGAAGAATGCCTCAGTAACCTGAAATTCCCTGATGACGTTGCCTTGATAAGTAACTCGGGGGACGAATTGCAAAGTATGCTTACCGCACTTCAGAAGCAGAGTAGGACCGTGGGCCTGAAAATTATTGTGCAGAAAACTCAAGCAATGATCAATAACATCAGAAAAGCACAGCAGTTTGAGATAGGGGGCGAGGCAGTTGAACTGGTAGGCGAATATATCTACTTAGCCCAAGTTGTGACCCGGGATCTCAACCATGAGGCAGACGTAATTAGAAGAATAAGAATGTAGAGGAGTGCAATCGGCCGGCATTCTCGGATAATGAATGGCAGACTACAATTGTCCATGAAGAAAGTGTACGAGAGCTGCCTCTTACCACTACCTCTCACCTACGGGGCCGAAACTTTGAGGTTCTCTTAAGAGGATTAATCTTAAATTGAGGACGACTCAGCGAGCAATGGAATGAAGATTATAGGTGTAACATAATGGGACAAGAAGAGAGCAGAGTGGGTCATAGAAGAAACGCGTGTGCAGGACATATTAGTAGAAATTAAGAAGAAATACTCATGGGAAGGGCATGTGATGCGAAGCTAAGATAACAGTTAGTCATTAAAGGCTCAGCGTTGATCCATAAAGAAGGCAAGCCTGGCAGGGGGCGGCAGAAAGTTAGATGGGCAGGCGAGAACAAGAAGTTTGCGGAGATTGATTGGTCGCAGTTAGCACAGGACCGGGATAATTGGAGATGAATGTTAGAAGCGTTTTCACTGCAGTGGTCGTGATAGGCTGATGATGATGATGATGATGCTCATGCAGCAGAATGCATTGTTTCATTAATGTAGGGCTACATAACCAAAAACTGGAGAGGAGTGGCAGCTACGCTTTGGACCCCTCGAGTGCGGTCCCATTAGCAAGTAGCTCGGAGAATGGGAGGCTACGAAAATATTTATATACCCGTACATCAACTGTCTACCATACTTGTTGGGGTGGGCGGTTTAGAAATCCAGATGGTCTTGTTCTTCTTTCTTTTGTTGCAGCTGTTTGAAAGATGTAATAGGTGTAATAGGCGAGTTCACCGATTTGATTGCAAAACTGGGTGTTTTAAGGAGCATAGACTTAATTTTTTGCCGTGGGACTTGGACGCAGAACATGGAAGAGAAAAAATATTCATCAAAAGGATCCATCCCCCTCCACCGGCATTGCACAGGTGCGCTGTTTTAGCCCGAGTGGTTGCAGTTGCCTCATCGCACATGAAAGGAACTGACAAAAAGGGGAACCGAAGCGCCTTGAAGACTTTGGGAATACGCTTATACTACAGTTAGAACTTGACCTAACAGTCACCAGGAACCGCGAAGTATTTCGTTAAATCGAGAACATCGTAAAATCGGGACTGTCATGTCTCAAGAAGTTGATTCTATTGCTTCAGTGTCTAAAGGGAGTAGCATCCCAGCCGCTACCATGACATCGTAATTGGGGCAGTGAAGGCGCTCGCCTGCCGATAGTTTAGCACTGCGCTTAAAGTTCGCCGTGAAAATAGGCCAGGGGGGTGTTGCACACGCGTGAAACAAACACTTTGTGTGGTACCCCTTCCCCCGTGAGTGGAACATTCTTGGCCCTCATATCTCTGGATCACATAAACAGGGCTTCCTGCAACTTCTCGTGGGGGGGGGGGGGGGGGGGGGAGAGTTTGGGGGGTCATGATGCTACTTTTCCTCGACGCAATTCGAGGCGAACTGGCATGGATGATGGCGCCCTTTCCTTTCAGCATTGTGGGAAGCCAGCTGGTCGGGACAGCTTGGTCTGCGACCAAGGCACTGCTGAGTTTATATTGTAGAGCCCCGTAAAAACAAAACTAGGTACCTCGTATTTTTCTGACGTGGCGCAATAATCTTCATATCGTCCTAACGAAATACATTCAACATTTGGCTTGTCCTAAATGTGGCTGTTTATCCAAATACTTGGTTAAATCGGCAATGGGGTTAAATCTTTCGTTAGTTTGAGTTCATAAAAGCATTGAGCCGTATGAGCACCTGCGGGGGAATCCAACTTCGTTCTTTACATCAGGAAATTCGTAAGACCGGGTTTTGTTTGAGTTTTGACTGTAGTTACCTGTTGCTTTGTCATTCAACGTCAAAGCTCCCGCTTGGCTGGTGTGTTTACGGGGTTTACCTCCAGAGCAACCGTCGCGGGAAACTTTTGTAAAACAGTAACCTACGGTTGAAGCGATGCCCTCGGAAGAGAAAATAGACTTCCTTGTAAGAGGTGCTTCATTAAACGTAACGGTGCGTACTCGTGTGAAACTGCAGTACCAATTTTGAAAAACGTCGAATAAATCGATGGCGTTGTAGCGAAGGTTTACGGTATTTTATTTTCCAGGAGATGCTTAAGGACGTGTGTACAACATGCTGATAGCCAGCCGATGATCCATACGGCCTGCCACATAATAAGGCAGTGACGAAAAATTGGCTCTTATCCACGCTGTGAAGGTGGGTGGAAAGTAAAGCTGTGACCGACCCCCGCAACAATTATACATGCCAAGTCACTTGAATTCTCACACGTGGCTTTAGAAAGAGTGAAACCAGAGGAGATTCTGTCAGCCGTTACGTGGCAATGGCGGGGGCGCCGTCCCGAGCGCAGTAGCGTTGGGGCTGTGCTCGAGCGTCGGACGCGGCCGCTGGAGCACGGCCGTGCTTCGGAAGAAGTAAAACAGAGAGGAGCGTGTTTCGAAAAGGGGGGCAGTGGAACCAAGCCATCCTGGTGAGCTAGCTCGGGGCTACACCAGCGCGCGACACAAGCGGCAGACGCCGAAACAAACCGGCATGTCAGTTGAGTGACTCCCAGTTATAGAAATTTAAACTAAACAGTTCCGCAAGTTTGAGAATTGCGAGAAAGCTGACGGAACGTTTATATTCGCTATTTATCAGAACCAGTTGCTCCTACTGTCTTTTGTAATACCTGTTAAAACAGAACCGATTTGGTATTCAGCAATTTAGAACACGCAGTCTCATTCGTGACAAGCAGTGACCAAAAGGTTGCGTTGCTCTAGTGGCCAGATGTCTGTAAATGGTCTCTACATTTTGCTTTCCCGCCCAGCCTTAACGTATGTTTGCCGCACAACCACTTAATTCTGTCGGGTCCGGGTTAACCTGGAGGGGCTGGCGAACTAGTTAAACCGTGCGAAGTAACCGCGCAATGGACGCGAACCTGCGCCAAACCAGGCCCAACACCGTCGCTAAAGCAGACAAAGCCGACTGAAGGGTCCTGCCGACCCGTCAGCCTTGGTGATCACGGGGAACACTTGGTAATAGCGCCCTATCACCCCACCACCTACACTGAGCTCTGTGTGTGAACAGCGCCCTCCGCCTCCCCAGCCGCATTGGCAGTTTCTTGTCCCACACACCACGAAAGAACCGTTGGCTGGTGTATGTAGAAAACTTTGCTTTATAAAGCCCACGTGACCGCAGGGAATCGCGAATGCATTTTTTTTGTGGCCATAGCTGGAAGCCCCGCCGTAACGTTTGTGTAGAGGGGACTCGCCATTCCGAAGAAGACGTTCGCTAGGGCGACGATGGCCTCGCAGCTGGTGATGCCCAAGACGTGGTGCGCCATCCATCCCGTGTTGGCGATGATGAACGGGGTGAGACCGCAGCAGACAAGCAGGATGGCCACGGTGCCCGCGAACAATACTCCCGGAAGCACCTGCACTCGTAAAAGACATAGGTCTCGTTTTCAAATGAACACGGCTAAAAATTTTGGCGCAATTTCCGCCCACATTATCATTTCATTTTTCGTGCGTGCATCTTGAGTTTCACTTTGACGAACGGTAAAAAGCTGTCGAATGTGGGGTGCCTAGATGCACGCCAGTCTCTGTTGGACTTCCGTATTCTACACGGTCAATGAAACGCTAAAGAGGCTGGGAATATACAACTCGTTCGATGAATTTAGAGAAGCTCTCATCATTTCGCAGAAAGAATGATTACAATAAACGAAGGCAGGCAGGACTATTCGGTCCAGAGTGGGCTCCCATGCAAGACGTACGCCTGATCAACGACAAATACTGAAGGACGGACGTAAAAAGTAACTGAGGGTGCTTCCCAATGGTGAAATCATGGTCCCATTTTACACAAGCAGCAGCGGCAAGCAAGGGTTCCTTCATTAAAAACAGCTAACAAACGACACCAACGTCGTATGCACGGGCACTGCCTTCGACGACACAAAAAACACCCTTGTTGTCGTAGACCCAGGTGGAGGCATGAAAGACCGTATTTCTCTAAACACTTGTACAGAAGGAGGCTGAAACCGGTGCACTCCTCCTTGCCGTAAGATACGGGGAACTCCAAAAAGAAAGCCTTCAAATTGTGACCGATTCGGCCTTATTGATCGGCCTTATTGACGGCCGAGTGCCCAAACGAGTCAGAATGCTGGAGCCGAAAAGAGCCAGCTGCCCTCACCACAAGATCTCTACTCCGGGACGCAAATATGCGGAATGAAAAGACGGAGCGGAGAGAGATGTGAGAGAAATTAGAAACCACACATCACACAGCCCCAAATCCTTGCAAACCCTGCCCAACACCTTCGGAAAAATGCTCATTATCCAAAGAGAATCTCGAGCTTCTCTCCACAGGCCTGACAAGCGTCTGATGGCCACAGAAGCTCAGGTACTGCTAAGCACACAAACCAACAGCTTTCCTAGCAAAACAACGCTATCCCAAATGTTTCCAGAAAAATGCGACATTGTAATGAGTGCGGAAAACCCTCGAACCTGCTCCATGGAACCTCGAGGTGCCCCATCATATAGGGACCGGGCGGCCGTTTTATGGCACCACCGTCGTTTCAGCGAACAGCGCCGCCCGTGGCGAACCGCTCGTCAGTGGAATGCCGGTGGCGGTCAGCGCAGCGTAGCTGTGCATGGTTTTCTGTCGTTTTTCTGCGGTGCGGCTTGCAAAGCGTACGTAACCCCACGTGAATTTTTTAGATCGGTAGATCTTGAGCGTGGATGTGACGTTTACGAGGTATTCCATGTGTGTTATTTACGCCCATACTCAGTATTTACAAATAGCAGACGACGCTCAATGCGCCAAGCTGGAAGTCAAGCTGGAAGTGAAAGTTCGTTGCTTCATGCAATTTTTTCATGCCTGCATGCAGTTTCGTGAATCGAGGAGTATATTGACGCTAAATGCTCCCACAAAGCCGGTGTGTGCAACCGATCTAGGAATGCTGCGGCGCTCTCCTTTGGCTGCTGATGACGAAACGGCGTCGACGTTGTGCACAAGCGAAAGACAAAGTTGGGGGGGGGGGGGGTCTTCGAAGATTTACCTCAACACAGAAATTGTGACGGACGACGCTTCCGTAACTTCATTACCTACGGCTGGAATGTGTTTAATTTCACAGAAATGCTCTTACTACAGTCATCGGGAATCGTTGATAGAATAAATACCGCATGATAGTACAACATTGCTTGTCGTGGAGAAGCATTGCTTTACAAGAATTGCAATGGTTGCTGGCTAGTTGGTAAATGGTTTTTCAAAAACCAATTCCTGCGGGGCTGAAGGACGCAAGACAGGAGGGTGCCCGAAACCTGTACTCAGCTTCACAACTGAATGCTGCGGTCGGTTTACAAGCTGCCACCTACGCTTGAAAAATCATGCACACCTCCGTCTAACGACGATGATGGTTTATCGCAAAGCTCTATCGTGTGGGTTTCTTTGGTTGCCTTCTGGATTTAAACTTTGACTAGTTAAGCGTCGAGTTTGACCAGCACGCAGTTTGGTCTTTTGATCGCAGCGTCTTTGACTTTGACCATTTCCCATTCGATTTCGCACGAAGAAAGCTTTGCGTTCAACCATCATAATCATTAGACGGAGGGCTAGATTATTTTGCTGTTTAATTTTGAACTTCCATGCCCCCTCTCCAAATATAAACTTCTTCCAGCGTGTCGGAAATGTGTCTGTGGTGGAGGACTCGGGCTCATGCACTCATATTTGAGGCAACTAATCGCGCGTTTTTGATGTCTTCACCAGGCATTACACAAATTTTTAGGTACTCTGTAAAGAATTCTTAAGCATTAAAAAACACCGGCTGACGTTAACACTGCCACATTTTTTAACTATCGGTGCCAGCCTTTATACAACGCAGGTGGTAAAACGGGAAGGGGAGGAGGGATTGGGCTGTTGAGTTGGTGAATAACTTTGGCTCTTGATAAAATGACCACCACAAACGTGGGATTTCCACTTCGGCTTTCAGGCTCCCACGCTGTCACAGTGTCGCTCACCAAAACCGAAGGTACAAAGCTCACGGTTACAGAAAGTGTAAACTACCACAACATTTCTACGGCTACACGGTAATCCATCTCGTATGCAGGTGCCTTTCTAATTAAAGCACACGTATCGAGGTATCCCAGCGCTGAGGCTGGCGTGGAAACCGTAGTCATTGAAACCGGTGAAGATAGTTTAAAGTGGTAGAAATGAATTCTAATATTGCTAATAGTTTTATTCCTACTCAGATCGCGCGGAGCCAGCGCTCGTGTCAATGTAGCCCTTCCCCAACCTTACAAGCATCCAATAAGTTTGCGTAGCCGTTAGTGCATTTAAGAAGAAAATAATACTAATAATAGTAGTTTTATTCGTACTCAGAACGGTGGAGCCAAGCGCAGATCGCTGCAAAAAGCGCGCATGCCATTGCAGCCGATACCCAACTTTAGACGCGTCCGGCAAGTTTACGCAGTCATTACTGCATCTTAGAACCCAACACATCTGTCTAGACTTCGTTTCATCTCACATGTCTGCTCACAACGCCACCAAAACATACAAAGCACCGAAGCAAACACGACGAAAACAGCGGGAGGCTGTGTAGTCCAATGCACCGGCTCATTCCACTGACGAGGGGAGCGCCGAGTGGTGGCGCTACCCGTCCAGCTGCCCGGTCCCAATAGCCCTCAGCACCCAACACAACAGACACTCTCGAGCTATGGGAGACAGCTCTGACCACTTCCACCTCGCGGGTTCAGGCGTACTTGGTTCTTCAAGCCTGGATAGGAGCAGAAGAGACCAGGATCTTGACGAAGGGAGCAGCTCGAAGCCAAATCTGAACCACTCGTTCCCCCCCCCCCTAAAAAAATTGCAATGTTTGGTTTTGGCTCAACAATGTTGAAATGTATGAACATTGCCACCGCACATAGGTTTTTACAAATGGCTGTTGGTATATAAACGCTTCGTTCAACATCTTAACTTTAGCTGGGCGGCTGAATCAAGGGACAGACAGACAGACAGACAGACAGACAGACAGACAGACAGACAGACAGACAGACAGACAGACAGACAGACAGACAGACAGACAGACAGACAGACAGGCAGACAGGCCAAAATTTATTTGTTAAAGTAGCCCATGAAAAACTGCCGTCCTGAATAAATGTTTTTGTCTCTCTCTGCGTTGAACGGCGCAGACATGCGTGCATCGAGGCCGCCCAGTAGATCGGAGCTACCTGTGCCTCTTTACGGCCACCGCGGGCTCGAGGTGTTCCATGCAGGCGGTATCCGCGGATTCTTCAGTGCCACGGAACAGGAATAAATAAAGGAGTCGTAACCGCCCGTTGCGGCGCGTACGGTCGAGGGACCACACGAAAATATTAATTCGGGTGCAAAGAGCGGAAGGCGTTCCGCTCCCCGCTAGCAGACGACGCTCGCTTTCCTAGCGCAACTCGCAACCGCAGCGCCGCGGTGGCGAGAGTCGCGGCCGGCCGCCTTCTCTGCACGGCCGCGGCGGGGAGATACGGAACTGAAACTAAAGCGCGGCAAACTGTTCGCATGGCGACGCAGTGAAACATCCCCCTTGCGAGGGGCACGATCAAATGCAGAGCATTTCCGGGGGCGCACGACGTTAAGTAGTTTGCGTTACGTTAATGTTGTTGCACTTGTGGCAACTGCTGACGAGAGAGCGCTCGTCAGCAGTAAAATTGGCAGCCTCGGCGCACGTTGAGTCCGAGAGAGGGGAGAGAGTGTTCTTGAAACGTGCCTGGGCACGCTATCGAATGTTGATCGCGCTGATAGCGAAACGTCTGAGCCGGGCATGTCGAGGCGAGCGATGCGGACAACTACGGACGCCAAGAACGGGTGACATCGTGAGTTAAAGAAATGCTCTGCATTTAAAAACCAACGCGGAATGCGAAGATCCGTAACTGCGTCGGCGAAGGAGAGGGTAGCAGAACCTGATGGACAAAATAGCGGCAACGATTCATTCCGGTGCGTCGCAGTGACATTCCGAACGCAGCGCCCGCTCAGTTTCTCCCTTGGCGCACAGATACGGTTGGTTTAAACTAGGACTAACGCTTACGACGCTAGCTGGCCACAATGGAAGCGTCGTTCCCGGGCTTTCTTGTTCTCTCTCCTTGGTCAGAGCCCTTGTGTGCGCAATATTTTTGGACTAACTCGTTCGCGAAGACTATTTCCAAAGGCACAGGGGTGCTAAGGTTTCTCGTAATGTTTGGCCGTTTTCGGCTTTAGTGAGATCAGACAAAGTGCCTCAGCGGGCTCTTCGTGGCCCAAATTGCAATAATAAGAATTTTCTGAAAAGCACAAACATAAATCTTTTCTACAACAATGCAGGAGCCTAAATTTAGTTTTTCTAGGTAGACAAAAGCGGCTCAAATGTGAACGATTTCTCTCGCTGGTTTTGCTGATAAAAAGACATCCCGCGGGCACACTTACAATGTAGGCGACGCCGACCGGAGCAGCTTCATCCAGGCCAACGATCTCCCCAGTGCTCAGGTAGCCCAGCGTTGATAGAGCCCCGTCTTGGGAAAAGCTCATCAACCTGCAAGCAAACAAGTCTTTGTCACCGTCACTTATTCACTGAGAGCATTTTCGGAAGAGGCTGCACTACGCGAAATAGGATATCTGGAATAGCCGAGATAATCGGAAAGCGGGGTCAGCTTCGACGACTAAGCCCTCATTCCCACAGCCGTTTTTATTTACCTAACGGAACTAACGGAACTAACTAAGCTTTATTTACCTAACGGAAGTGGATAAAACTAGTTTTTACAGCAATGAAGCCGGCATTGCTGACTGGGCCTGCTTTACCCAGCAACTCTATAAGATTTTCGGCAATCCAACCATTCGTTCAGACGCGGCCATAAAGGACGCTGTCTGCTTGCGTTCAACGCCCTGAAGGGACGAATGGCTCATACATGGAGGAAATACTTGCCCTGTGTCGTCGAGTTGATGAAAGCATGCCAGAGGCCGACAAGATACGCCACCTCCTAAAGGGCATCTCTTCATTTGCATTTAACGCACTTTCTGTTCAAAATCCTACAAGGCTCAGCGATGGGTGAGCAACTGGTCAGCGCCTGGAGGAACTGCAGTTAATTTGCTTGCCTCAGGACGTTCTGGCTAGTCAGCCATATGGGACTAGGAGTTAAAGGCTCTTATGCGCGAAATCTGCGAAGAGCTGCAGCTCCATGGCCCGCGTGGTCACTTTCGGATGGATCGACCTGAGTGGCACGACTTTTTAAATGAGGTGTTGGCAGCCAAGGCAACGAGGTGCTACTGTGGATGGTCACACGCAGACCGGGGCTGCGCAAAAAATTCCGTTATCACTTCACAGGCCCGTATACCGCCTTAGAAGAAACTCCAGCCATGAGCTACCACGTCGCTTCATGCAGTTCTCCTGTGGATCGTCGCTACCATGGCAGAAAAGTACTGATTGATTGATTGTAGGGTTTAACGCGCCGACGCAATGCAGGTGATGAGGCGTGCGGTAGTGGAGGGCTTTCGGATTAAGTTTCGCCACCTGGGGATCTTTAACGCGCGCTGAAATCTCGTACAAACTGGCGTTCTTGCTTTTCGCCCCTATCAGAAAAGCGGGAGTTGAACCGGTAGCCGCGCAGGGTAGTAGCGAGACGATTGGGCCGGCAGATCACCGCTCGACATAGAAGCGGTCTGATTGCTCTGGCAGATCGCGCAGAGCGGGCTGACCCCGTAGTCGCTTAGAGTAGAGGCGGGCAGTTTGCGTCAGCAGATCGCGAAGCGCGAGATAAATCCGTAGCCACGCAAAGAAGTAGCGAGTCGACTGCATCGACAGATCGCGAAGCGCGAGCTAGCTCTTTAGACGCGCACATAAGTAGCGAGTCGACTGCGTCGGCCGATCGCGAAGCGCGGCCTAAAAGCGCGTGATACATGGACGACTGGTGCATGCGATTCGCATGCGACTGATCCACCAAAACCGGTCCTAACAATAAGTCGTAACGATCAGTCGCATGCGAATCGTATGCACCCGTCGTCTATGTGTCAAGCGCTTAAGTCCGTAGGCGCGCAGACAAGTAGCGAGTCGACTGCGTCGGCGGATCGCAGAGCGTGAGCCGGACCAGTAGCCGCGAAGGTTAGGAGCGAGATGCTTTTGTCGGTAGATCGCAATATGCGAAACGGAGGCAGGGTATCGGTTAACCGGCATGTGAAGTGTACGGACCGCGATGAAAGCCCAGTTGTGCTCGCCTTGTCGGAAACGTTTTAGCAGTTTACCAACGCTGAGGGGGAGACGCTTTTTGTAAAACAGAACACGTGTTTGACGCGAAGTTCTCTCCAGGATAACGTAGAAGGCCCAGCAGCTTCACGCAGGGGTGCGCGAAGCCGAACGCCATTCAAACCATAGATCTTGGGGCGCTGATGAAGCCACCGAGATCACAACCCATTGGTAAGGGCATTGGTCAGGCTTTGGAGATTGCCGAAGTTAGGTATCACTCATGCCACCAAGCGGGGCTATTCCCTGGTCCGCTGTTTTCCGCAGAGAAACGCGGGAAAGATGATGACGCTCGCGATCCGTACGGCATAGAATGTTCCATGCGAGGAGTGGCTCAGCAAAGGAAACTAGGCTATGCTAGCTTGGAAGCATTTGTACGCCTGGGTAGGCAGAGAACCAACGGCGGCGACACGCCACAAATGTTCGATTGTAAGTCGCCTGGGATCGGTGCATTGCCTCTCGAATGCGTCGCGATACCCTCGAGAAAAAAAAAGGCGGCCGAGAAACAGTCAACATGAAAAGCCAAAGAACGAAGGCATACACTCCCACTATGCAACATTCAGGTCTAGGTTTACCAAACGCCGCACAGCAAAACGAAACTCAGACGTGTGAGAGAAACAAAGAGGGCGCTCCCTAGCCGTGACAAAGGCCGAGGGGCACTGTGCCAGAAAGGGCACATGGGGTGGCTAAGTTTCGCAGGAATTCTCGGAGAGCTGTGGGAAATGCATTATGTGGAGAGAGTATTCCCCGCCGACGCGTTTGTCAGGGTCGGCGTCCCATTCTCTGGGCTCCCTTCATTTAAATACTCTCCGAAGGCGTTGCTCACATTTTCCCCTTCAGTGTCACAGACGTCCCTCAGGCAACGTATGGTGTATTTTGCAACAGATGAGCAGAGCAGGTTGGCCTGAGTGGCAGCTGTGTTTCCGCAAACTGCACCCGGAAGGATTTGTTTTGAGAAGAGCTTAGGTTGCTCAGACAAATCCGGTGCGCTTGTATAATTGCGCACTTTACTCATTCTGTTTCGTTAGTTAAGTGTTGTGGGCCTGCTCTCTACGGCATGCCCAGGAATGAGGCACACTGCGGTTGCGTGAAAGAACTCTTTACTCACATCCTCCAACGCGCTGTCGCCCGTCCGGGCATACACACACCATCACCAGAAACCCTCTGTCTCCCGAGTTCCAGTCCCCGCGCGCGGTTCTTCAGCACCACCGCCCGTCCCTCCCCATCGCTGCTACTGCCCCGTGTCCGCCAGCGCCATCCCTCGGGTGCCGACGTCTCCACGTCTTGCGGCACGGTGGCCGCATGGAAGGCGAGGAGGGCGAGGGAAGGGAGCCCATGACGAGGGGCTCCGGGCGACACCCCCTAGACCAGAAGGTGTCGTGCCCAGGCGCTCCCCACAGTGTTAACCGAATTTTCGTACGACGGAGAGGAGTTAAGCGTCGATTTGTTTTGGTTAGTAGTTGTTAAGTTACGGCTGCTCATTTAGTTATTGAAACCCGCCGGTGGCTCATGTAACGGCGTCGCCTCCGCTTCTAGCTGTCCTGCCGAGTTTCTTTCAAGCAACTGCAGGGACGCGAAGTTGGGGCCTGGGCCGCTGAGTGCATGCTTTGCGCTCTTTCCTTTTGTGCGGCAAAAGACGAGGGGCTTAGCCCGAGTACGTCTGTTGGTATGCGGTCGTTCGTTGGCGAGCTGACGGGAGCGAAAGGATGCCGACGGAGTACAGACTTTGAGGATTTGCGAAGCCAGCGTAGGTGCTGTTTGTTCATGGGTAATTTTCCTCGAAAATGGTCGCCTGGGCTTAGAGCAGTTCTTCCCACGGGAACAGACGGCGGGCAGCGGCGTTCCTTAAGCACCGTTTACATTCACCCGACGAGGGAGAGTATTGAGTTGAGAAAAAGGGGTTTGTTGGACTCGATGCACTCATGCATAAGCGGACGCGGTGAGTCAAAAAGCCGTCAGGGCGGGTGAGTTCAACTCACAGGCAGTGGGTTGGTTGACACGCACGTCGGGCTGAGTCGGCGGGCCGTGAGGAGCTGAATACGGTATTTGCACGATTATAACGCGCCACCGATTGTACCGCGCGGGTGGGTTCACGCTAGAAAATCCCAAAAAATAATTGGTTGCCGGCTTTACTGTACAGATGTAAAATACATGACACTACTTACCTAAAGAAGGAGATTTTATTTCCCGCGTGCAACTACATCAGCCAAAAATAAATTGCGCTTCGTAAACTTTCTTATCCAGCTCCTGCAGGGAATAAAACTATAGTGGGAAACATTGAAGCTCTTTGCGATTTAAAGTGTCTTGATCTTCATAATTCTACGTGTGACGGGCTAACTGCAATAGTAGAAAAATGTGTAACATCTGACCAAGGTGTGTCATTCAGGAATGAGTGCACCGAAATTCACTCATGAGGTGTTGACGGATTTTTTTACTGGATTGAGTTGGAGTTTGGGAAGACCTCGTGCCTATGGCAATGTTGCTGGCCGACTTAAAACCTGTTTCGGTTTTGAGCCCGATTGTAACGCGCACACAAATTTTAAGGCTAGTTATTAGCAAAAGAAGGTGCGCGCTAGAATCCCCAAAATACGGATCGAGTTCAATATAGACCTTGGCCGAACCGGATGCTGCAGGCAGAGCGACAATGTAACCGTCATTCTGTCCCGATGTAAATACTTGGAGTTATGTAAATAGTGTAAATAAACTTAATATTCAGCAAGAAAAGCAGTCCTCATCCCTCACCTGTTTCAAGCATCGGGCGTTGGTCATCGTAGCGAGTCGAGATTGTCCTCTCTGCTCGAGCTTCCTCAAGAACCTCATTATTTCGTCTTCGTCAGTCACCAAGAAGATGGACAAGCGAAATCTAATTGCAGTGTGTCAATAGTTGGGATTTAACACCGCGTGAAGTAAGCGTAAATTTTGAGCGTTCGATTGGAGAAGTGGTTCATGGGCGTTATCTAACACTGCGTGGTTTGACGTCTTGTTAGACGTTACAGAAGTACTAGTTGTTCGGGATCGGACACAGCGTGAGGTAAGCTTAAACTTTGTGCTGTTCGTTGTAGAAGTGGTTAATGGTCGTGATTTAACACCGCGTAAGGTCGGCGGAATCTGCGTGTAAGTGTTTATTTCGTCTCAGTCTGATGGAGTATAGGAGGTAGTTGTACATGAATACTGAAAGTGAGTGCATTTAGTACTGCGTGTTTACGTTCAGTTCGCATTTTGAGGCATTTGTGTGTGCCAGCTTGGTTGTCTTGCGTAAAGGTAACCTAATACAATTTTGTAGTGGAGTGTGCTACAGATTGTTGATTAGCGTAGCCGAGCTCTGTGAGCTAGCGATCTGTAGGTTATCTTTCAGATAACTTGTCGAGTATCTGGGGTTTTCAATGTCGCCACTGGTTTCAAGTGTACGTATGAAATGTTTGTTCATCAAGGAGCCGTATTAAAGGTCATACTTTGTTTTGTTGTACTGTCATATCGATCCCGCTGACGTAGACTTTGTACTGTACACGGTGGCGAAAGGCGTGCGTTGCCTCGGTCACTTCGTAAGGGCAGTTCTAGTTGAGTAGCTTTGACAAATGGTCATAGGCAAAAAACGGAATGCCTTTCGAGTTCCTTTTGGCCTCGTTCATTTGCTTCATCTGCCCCATAGAGTTCCTGTATCACATTTATGATTCTTTTGCTCTGATGTAGTTGTTTTAACTACGCCAGGAATGGAGGCCTGATTTTGAACTTCTTCCATGGAATGCGCGCTTCGAATCGTTTTAAAAGGGTGTAATATTTCAGCAATCGGATTATTTTTTGTTATCAAGGTCTGGTAGACCAAAGGGTGTTCAGAGGGCCCTTTCCGCACTGAGTGTGGTTCGGCAATGGTTCCCCTGCCGAGTTCGTCATTTCTGCAGAAGCATTTTGTTCGTGTCTTCTTTGGGATCATTGGGGAAGCCAGAGAAAGGAAGCAGCCTACGGGAAACCCCGCCTCAAGCCATAGATGCAGCTGCTAACTACCCGCATCATTCCAGCCGAGCCGCGATGAGCTGCTCGTCCTCCTGCAGTATTATCTTGCAGCGGGGGTGCTGTTGTGAAACCGGTATTCGGTATTTCGCGGATCGAGCACCAAAGCCTGCCGTCGGCCGGGGGCCTTCCCTCATTTGTATTCGACGACCCAGTGTGCCGACGATGCCGTCGCGGCGAATGATGCTGCCACTGGACATTACCCTTTTTAACGAACTCGGGGCCCATCAAGCATCAACCGGTTAGCGGCGGTTCTGAAAATAGCATCCATTCGCGCCTCGCACGGCAATTTTCGGCGGCGTGCCTCGCATCACTGTCATGCCCTTTCCCAGCAAAACTTCCTAACTCTACGAGCCAACGGTTCTTTCGTGGCGTGCGCGACAACAAAGTCATACCGCGTCGAAGGCGGCTGCGGGGGAGGGGTCGGCGGAGAGTTTCACTCGGAGAGCACACTAGATATGGCGCCACGAATTTACACAACGTTCCCCGCGCGGGAGTGCCTGCTGACCGGAGGCGGCATCGGCGCTACGACTTTGTCGTCTGCTTCAGCGGTGGTTGTTTTGGGCCTGTTTTGGTGCAGCTTCGAATTCACTGCGGGTGCCTTCGCACCTCCAGGGTAACCCCCACCAGACAGAGTTAAGTTGTCGTACGGCCAACATACGTTAAGGATTCGTTTGCAGGTTGGGAAAACAAAATGTACAGACCCTATACAGACATCTGGCCGCTAGGGAAACGCTACGTTTTGCGCACTGCTTGCCACGAAAAGAACTCCGCTGAATAAAGTGGTGATTAAGAATTCGGTTGTGCTTTAAGACATATTACAAAATGCGAATGTAGCAACATCTTCTGGTAAATAGGAAATATAAAAGTTCTCTGAGCTTTCTTGCAATTCTCAAACTTACAAAACTAACTAGTTTATGTTGGTATAAATGGGAATCACTAAGCTCACATGCCGAATTGTTTCGGTGTCTGCGCTTGTGTCACGCGGTGGTGTAGCCCCAAGCCAGCACATCAGGATGGCTAGGTTCCGCTCTCTCACCCTTTGAAAGACGCTCCTCTATGTTTTCTCTCCCGACTCACGGCCGGGCTACAGTGGCGGCGTCCGCTGCCGACGCTGCTGCTGTGTTTGGGACGCTGCCTTCGCGAATTCCAGGTAACTCTGGCTGAATCTCTGGTTTCACTTTTTGTAGAGGGACGTGTGTAAATTCAAGTGACGTCGCATGGGCAATTGTTGTGGATGTCATTTAAAGCTTTTTTTGCAACCACCTTCACAGCAAAAATTGAAGCAAATTTTTTGTGGTGTGTCTGACGACGCTGGAGATGTCTTCAACGAGCCATCCGATGGATATTACGAGAGAGGAACGCAAGAAGTCTTCCCGGCGCTTGAACATCGAGAGGACAAAGGGGACTCGGCTCCTACCTCAATTGCCTCAGCGGCGGCAACCTAACGGTCTCCTGCGCAAGAGAGAAGCATGTCTGTCAGTGTTTGTGTGTGTGCTTGTGTGGACGTAATTCTAAGCGCCATAAATTTCGTGATGGGTGCGTTGCGACATCAGCTGAGAGAAAGGGTGAAAGGGGACCGACCCAACGTGCCTATTTAATCTCTAGCGCGCAGTGGCGCACTGCCTGTTCTCTGACATCGAGTGTAAATACTGGTACATAAAGTTTTCTTCTCCTTCAACTTCGTCATCATGACTGCACCGGCCAGACACCAATTCCGGTCCACTTCGACCACGCTACGCCGGTTTGTAATACCCCCTAGATTCAGTGTGTTCGGCTGTTTCTCCGCACCTGTTCGACTCACGTGCCATAAAGTTCAGGTGAGACGGGGAAGGTAAAATTCTTCCACTTGTACGTTTCCAAAACACAGTTTTGTGAATGTCGTGGTTAGTGTGTACTGTACCCTTAAAAGCTTCCAATTCCGGCCCAATCCAACAAGTGGGCAAGTGATACGGAGAAAGGGAGAACAACGACAACATGTTTTGTTCTACCTCCCGTGACGTGCTGGATAGCCCAATCGGTAGAGCAGCGATATAGTACTCTGGACAGCCTAGTTAAAACCCAATCGGATCACACCCGTGTTTTGATTTATTTACTGTTTACAACAGCGACCACTTATTGGTCGTACAACTAGGGCACTTTTTCGCAGATTGGGAAACTTAATAGAATTTAAGCCTCTGTAGCAACCATTCCTTTCGAACGCGGAAATTTGACAACGCTATCGACTAACGGGATAACTAAACCATCCAGCCTCCAATGGGGCCATGTAAGAAGGCATAGTATTCACGATGCTTCAACAACAATAACAACAACACCCACATACTCCAGCACACACGCATACATACACACGCACACATACACACGCACACATACACACAGCCAACATGCCTTCATGCCCTCCAACCCACTCTCTACTACCACTCTTCGCTCACAGCGAAGTCCCACCCATTCCTTCGCACATTGTCTAAGAAAGGAAAAAAAGCCCGTCTTATTCCATTTATAACCTCTTACGCTACAAGCGCAAAAGAAAGGCGGAGACCGCCGGCCGGACCAGCGAGATTTTGTAATGCAGAGCCCGACCACGTACATCCCTGCTTCATTAAAAGTTTTCTGTTTCTCTCGAAACCGATCATTCCTCATAGTGGGCTGGCATGTGACGCGGCCCCTTGACAAAATGCCAGTGGTGCCTTTATCAAGGAACCCGCAGTGGCGTACTCCTGGCTTTTAGATAAAGTTGGAAAAAAAGCTCGCCGCTCGGTGAGTAATGGGAATACAACGGGTGGCCGGTTGACCGAGGCCAAGAAATAAGAGACAAACGGCAGTTACTGCAGAACGGCAGTGCAGTTGAAAGTTCTAGAAATAAACATGGAAGCTTACGAACTGGAAGTATCAGATTGGCTTGGCCATTCATTTCGGAATTTATCATGGATACCGCGTGGCCAAGGCTCCCAAGAACTTCAAACGAGGGCTTTGTTTTTTTAAAACGAACCTGCCTTTCCCCCTTCCCCTAGATTCTGAGCGGCTGCTGCTGTTGCTGATTGATGGGCTGGTGTGCCCCACGGTTTCATCTCACAGCAGATAACGGTGCCCGGTATCCGATTGTAGTTCCCGCGTGGCACAGGAATAGGCTCGCGGGAATTCACCAGGGGAAGTTACGTGAGGTATCGCTTGCCTTATCGGTTACGCTCAAGGTGCCGTGCGAAAATGATTTGCGGGAGAGTGGCGCTTGAACGAGCACCGATTCAGGCGTGCGTTACGTCCTCATTGCTTCGGGCGATGAGATTGTTATGTCCTCTTATGGCCTCACCGCACCGATGTCCTCTATGCATGGACAAGCTGAGCGTTTCTTGTCACTTCTTACTTTATCGACGCACTCGCCACGCTTAACCGTCGTAAAATTGGGTACCTAAGACAAGCACAATGAAATGAAGGTTTACCCCGACTGGTTTCTTTCATTTCAAACTAGGCATGAAAATATGAAAGTTTTGCGTTATGTTGATTCCACGTTATGCCTGTGATCTGTCAGTTCAGTTTTATCTAAGTTACGCCGACGTGGTCAAAATGAGCTTCTAATGCGAAATTTTATCATCAGTCAATGCCACCTGATGAATGTTTGGGCGTTTGTTCTGTCGAGGTCGTTGGGTCGGTCCGTCGGTCGGCCTCGGGATAATTTGTCTGGCTATGCGCCTTTCGTGTAAACTAGAGCATGCTGGTTTCAATAGTACTCCAAATGAACACACCTGGCGTCACAGGGATGCTTTGTTAGGCGACAATTTTCACGCGACAATGTTGAACGATGTCCACTCTTTTGTAAGAAATATTACCCTTTATGTGTAATTGTCAGCGTAATAAAGTTGGTTGTTGACTTTCTATAGCTCCTACACTGTGTCCTTTCAAAGTATTTTTCCCAATTATTATCGAACGCACTAGTCTTGGAGTTGTCTTTAGGACAACAGTTCACCAGCCCTTTCCCAGGTCCACTATTCAAGGGGGAATAGATAGAATCTTTCTAATCGTTTTAGTACTGCAACTTGTACTACAATTCTGTCTATTATGCTAACCCTAAGCCCTCCTGGTGTTCTTCCGTCAAGGTAAAATTTTGGTCTCTTGATGCGCACGTGAATGTACACACACCAAGTGATGCATTGCATCGGGCTCTAGAAAAGCTATAAGAAGGGCTCAACAATAACCCACCGCTCTCAGAGAGAGAGAAATAATTATTTATTGGAGAGTTTAGCTCCAACCCAAACAGGAGCTGGCTACTCCAGGCATTGGAGTATACAAAAGGTACAATACTTGCCCTAAGGAACCACAAGGGGTTAGATTAAGTACATTGAGACAGCAGCGGTCCTTACAGCAGTCGAATAAAGTTAAAAAAAAAACAAGAGAACTATACAGATCTATATACAGACGACATTCACGACGCGACACAGATAGTTTCGCCAATATACATAACACCTTTGTGTGTTTCCACACCCATTTCAGAGCGTTGCAGAGGAAAGTGCACTCATTTAATAGTGCTCACACATCTTCATTTGAAAAAAATCCCTTAAGGCAAGGAAGGCTTTCGTTTGGTTGCGAACATTGTCCCACGGACCCAACAGTTTCGGCAAGGATAGGGGTGTCCGAGATAGCAGGTTAAGCTTATCACTTAGTTTTTTCCGATCGGTCGCATATAGAGGGCACTCAAGCAGGACATGATGTACATCTTCAGTTTGGTGTCCACAAGCACAGCAGGTGTCATGAGCGAATCGAATACGGTAAAGAAATTTCTTGGTGTAGGCTACGTCAAGGCGAAGGCGATGTATTAACGTGTCGACGGAACGACCCAGGTGAGACGCACACGGGTATGTAAGGTACGGGTCCACTTGGTATAACAGCGATGAACGATATTTATCGGTCAACCTGGTTTCCAAAGTAATGTGTGTCCTTAGTTTTTTCAAATAATTTTTAACATCACCTCTGGTAAAAGGCACGGCGCTACACGTGGAATTTGAATGAGCGGTTGCTGCTAATCGGTCAGCTCGTGCATTTCCTCTTATTCCAATGTGCCCGGGAATCCACTGGAATGTTATTTTCTGAGTTTTTCCTATTTCAGTTGCAATCACATCACAGATGTGTCTTCCAAGATATTGTGATGACTGTAAGCCGTAATTGGATTTAGGGCTTGAAGAGCCGCTTTTGAATCTGTGAGAACTGCCCATTTTGTCGGTGAAGTCATTGTAGCGATAAATTTGACTGCAAGATATATTGCGTAAAGCTCTGCAGCCGTCGACGATGTAGGGTGTGAGAGCTTGACCCCCTGATCGATGTGAAGACTCGGTATTGTGAAAGCTGACGACGACGAGGTGGTTGTCGACGATCCATCGGTATATATATGCACATAATCAGCATAACGGTCATGCATGTAATTGAGCGTCATTTGCCGTGCTGCCACTGTAGATATAGATTGTTTTTTGGGCATCCCGGGGATATCAGCATTGGTGTCAATGCAGGGAACAGTCCATGGAGGCGACCCAGTGCTGTGTTGCCATTGAGAAACAGCGGGCAGGGCCATGACATCACCAAAGATGGCCTGATGAATCTTTGACGCTGAACGCTGTTGAAGACGGGAAACCAAAGGGTGCGAGTCATGCTGCGTAGTCAGGCGCAGGTAATGACGGCGCACCTCCTGCACGCGCAAAGCATTTACGGGTGGCTCTCTTGCTTCCGCGAGAACCATGGTTCCCGACGTTGGCCTGGGCACTCCGAGGCAGAGACGGAGGCCTCTGGTTACCAATGCTTGCAGTCGCTGCTCTTGACGATTTGACAGGCCATGCAGAACAAGTATAGAATAGGCAACGGCCTGACGGACAAGTGTAGCATGCAGTCGAAGCATAGCAGCGGACGAACAACCCCATCGGGTGCCTGTCAGGTAACGCAAAACGTGGACTACACGTGATGCCCTTTCGTGTAGATAATCCATATGTCGGCACCATGTGAGCGATGTGTCAATGTATATCCCAAGAAACTTGTGACATTTTTCTCGAGGTATTTCCTGACCATCCATGGTGAGCCGTAATCCACGCAACTTCTTTCGCGTGAAAGCAAGCACGCCGGATTTCGTTGCAGAGACATCCATTCCTCGCGCACGTAGAAACTTCTCAATGCTATCAATTCCAGCTTAGAGGTCAGCTTGAATCGACAAGTAACAAGCACCGCTGCACCAAATGCAAATGTCATCAGCGTAGATGCTTACGTGCAGCTGCGGGGAAAGCAACGCTGGCAACTTCGTCATTACAACATTAAACAACAGCGGACTTAGCACGCTTCCCTGAGGAACCCCTTGTTCCACTGCATGCTGTTGGCTGTCTCCTTGACTGGTGCATATGTACACTCTTCTGTTCTTCAAGAAGTTCTCAATCCCACGAAGTACTTTGCCACGAATTCCCATTTTGACAAGGCCTTCAAGAATGTGGTAATGACTTGCGGTGTCGAATGCTCGACTAATATCCAGAAAAGCAGCTATTGTCATGTTTCCTTGAGAGCGCTCTTGTTCAATGGACGTCACCAGGTCTAGGACACTCTCCATAGTGCACCGACGTGGCGGGAATCCTGACATGCATGATGGAAAAGACCCAAATGTTTCTAAAAACCAATTTAATCTATAAAAGATTAGCCTCTCATATAGCTTGGCTACGCAACTGGCCAAGCTGAGAGGCCGAAACGAGTCGATCGCTCGTGGTGATTTTCCTGGCTTAAGGAGAGGTACAATCTTCGATAACTTCCAAGACTCGGGGTTCTCCTCAGAATTCCATAATTCATTGAATAAATGTAGCAGATGGATGGTCATGCGGGTACCAAGATTGCAAAGGAGAGCGTAGGTGACATTGTCTGGTCCAGCGGCGGCATTGCGGCAACTCCTTCGCAGTGCTTCTTCGAGCTCAGTCAGCGAGAACGCGACATCAAGCTCTGCGTGACATGATGCCCTGTACTTCTGGAATACTGACCTAGCGGCATTGCGAGATTTGATAAACTCATCACAGGCCATTGCCTCTGAAGGCCTCGTAATCCATGCACAAAATTTATCTGCAACAGCTGTTTCGGACAATCCTCTGCATAGCGCTAATCCTTGAAAAGGCATTCTTGCTGCCACAGGTGATCGAAGAGCGCGAATCGTATCCCACACTTTGCTTGTTGACGTCATCGGAGATAAAGTGGCACAGAATGACCTCCACCTACGTTGGCCTAAAGACTGCAGTTCCTTACGCATTTTGATTAACGTTCTCTGTGCGGTGCGGTAATCTTCTAGATTTCCTGAGCGGCGAAAACGCCGCTCAGCAGGACGTCTAATTGCGCGCAGCCGTGCATATTCTCCGTTTGCACCAGCACTGGCGTTTGGAACAGGAATCCACTTGGTAACCTTTGCCATAGTGGATTTCACCAGTTGTACGAAGGTGTCAATATTGCCCGCGGCATCTTCGGAACAATCGTTATGAAAGCGGAAAGCCCCCCAGTTTGTAATGCATGCCATCCTTGGCTTCTGCGCCAGGCAAATTCGTTGGTGTTGAATTAATAGAGGAAGATGATCGCTGCCGTGAGTGTCAGCATCGACACACCATGACGCCTCTGATGCAATGTCTGAAGAGCATAACGTCAAATCAAGCAGACTACTGTAACCTACTCCTCTAAGGTACGTTGGTGTGCCGTCATTCAAAACACATAAGTTGTTACGCTCAATAATTTCCTCGAGTAATCGGCCCCGACTGCATATCCGCTGGGATCCCCATGATGGACTATGGGCGTTGAAATCACCGCATACAACAAATGGAGCTGACAGGTTTCTAAATAAAGTATTAGGCACAGATGAACTCACAGTAGTTTGTGGCTCTAGGTAGACACTAACGACAGTGAAAATGAAGGATGCACACCGCACTTTCACTGCAACGTACTCCGGTGATGAAGAGGTCGATGAGGACACGAGGGAAGAGGGTAAGTCTTTGCCCACACAAAGCATAACACGGCTGAGTCCATTTGGTCTCAGCACGATACTGCACATAGTTAGCCAAGCGAAACTGGCCAGTTACTCGTGTTTCACACAAAGCTAGAACAGGAAACTTATAATAGTGCACAAATTGACCAAATGCACTTGTCTTGTTGGCGAGTCCATTAGTATTCCATTGAAAAATAGCTGTCCGTTGGTAAGAGTTAGACATACCCGAGACACGGATCGGCAATGAAAGGGCGGGCCTGTGGTAGTTACAGCAGAGCTTGGATTTCTGGAAGGGAGTTAGCTTGTGGAAGGAGACGGGTGATCGAACGAAGTGCTAAAATGAGGATCCGTATAAGGGCCTTGTCAGATATTTCTTCATCAGACTGTGGAACTGTTGGCCTCTCCGGTCGTGCCGATACGCCTTGTGACCGCCGGGTATGTGTATCCAAGGGTCGCTGATGTGATGGATTCTCTATAGCGGCCAAGCCTGAGGTCACCGTAGTCGAGTTGGGTACCAAATTCTTTGAACGAGGTGCAGGCCGGGGTGTCTGTTGCGACGAGTCAGCGGCGACTTCGGCATATATTCCTCACGATATTGACAGCTGCTGTTGAAAGGAGGCATTGCCTTTAGCGTTACTTGCGTTCGGCTTATTTCGCCTCGGTGTGGGCGATTTTCCGTGTAATATGATATGCCTTTTTGCTGCTGTGGCAGCTTTCTTGCGGGGGCAACCTGCGAAAGTTGCGGCATGCGATCCGCCGCAGTTGGCACACCTTGGCTCTCTCCTTGATGGGCAAACCTTGTGACTGTGGGGACCAGAGCACACCTCGCAACGTAAGGGTCCGCGACAAAACTTGGCAATATGTCCATGGCGGTGACATTTGTAGCACTGTATCGCTGTTCCAAAGTACTCTGTGACAGGGTGGCTGGTAAAGCCCAGGAAAACACGCGTGGGCATTGGGCGGTCTGGTCGAAACTGTAACACAACACTTCGAAGGGGACGCTCTTCCACTGAGCCATCTTCTCCGGGAACAAAAGACTTTTGTCGGCATACTGATACAACTCCTACTTCCTTAAGGTACTCAAGTAGGCAGTGTTCTGTGTACTCTATGGGCACGTCAGTTATACGGCCGAAGTTGAGCCAGTAAGAGTGGGGAATTTCAGCTTTGACGTCGAGTGAAGCTATCTTGGAAGTTTCCAATAGCCGCTGAGCAGCAGCCAGAGAGGGAACACTGAGAGAGAGGCTGGCATCTCGGTTGATGCGATGACTTAAAACTTGTTCCTTAGCAACTGCGACGACTTCTCTAGCCACCACGTTCGGGTTCACTTTCCAAAAAGACGCCTCAGGCGCAACTGGCTTGAACAGAATTGGAATGCCCGACGGCCTGCTCTTTTGATATGTCACCGTTGTAAATGAATCGCCTTCAGCGTCTTCATTGGCATCCATGTCCTCTGGCACAGAGTACACTGATGTGGCCTCATCGTAATCTGAACAGTCGATGCGAGCTTTCTTGGGAGGTGGACTATCACCATTAGTTGCATTCAAAGCATCCTCACCTTGATGGAAGTGGTGAGGAACAGACTGACGAAATTCTGGTGGTACCGAGCCATCACTTGGAACACCTTCCGGCATGATGTCTTGAGGGACGCATTGATGGGGATCTATGGGCGGGGACGGGCCAAGGACGAGACGGGGAGGCGCCAGCAGTGGTCGGTTCATGACCCCCCAAGAAGGGCCATCGAGTCAGTCACCGGTGCTCGGGGTTGCAATGCTTGCTCGCAAACAGACGAAACGTCGAACAAACAATGTCTGTTGGGGCACAGTCGTAAAAGGATTCCTAAAACGGTCAAAGCAAAGCTTCTAACAAACAAAAAGGGCAGCGCCGTCAGTGAATGTTCAAAAGGCGGGCTTGCCTGGCGATTAGGGGCTTGGTACAGGCAAGCAGCTCGTGTCCCGCACCCAGGTGGACGAACAGGAGCGCCAACAAGTAGTGGGCGAGGAGGGCGGACATCGGAATCGTCCAGCGGATGCTCTTCGGGTATCTAGAGTAGGCGCAGCATCCGGCCAACAGAACTAGCTGTCCTGCTGCACAGATGGGACCCTCCATGGCGGCGCTACTGTTCAGTGTCGCCCGAACAAGTAGCGCAGCGAAGCAAGCCGTCCACAGCACCCTGCGGCACGAACGTGCACCAGCGAAGAGAAGGAGAAAACAACTTTATTTTACTGAACAGCTGGTAGGTGGGCGCGGCCCTTAGTCCCGGACTCCGTTGGTTCTTCCAGCCGTCTTTGCCCGTTTGGTCAACCATAGCTGTATATATCGGGTCAGAGCCAATGCCTTCAACAGTTTCTCTTTCTGTAACGCATGTACCGCATGAATCCGCATTCCACCGATTGCCTCACTCTTTTTAGAAGCCATCGGCATAACTAAACCACTTTTGCAATTACTGTAAAACTACTTCTGTTATAGGACAGATTACTTCAGTTTATGGAGTTTTGTCTAACGCTGCTAATACAAACAGTGGTGTTCCTCAAGGCTCAACACTAAAATCAGTATTATTCATAATTTGCATGAATGATTTACCTAATTGCCTTTTTGATTCAAAATGCCTTTTTTATGCTGACGACACTACTATTTTCAATTCGGGGAAATGTATGAAGACTTTACTGAGAAAACTAAACACTGACCTCAATAGTGTAGTTATTGGTGTCATAGCAACCTGCCACAAATCAATCCATAGAAAACAAAATTTATTTTATTTAACTCCAATCAACGAAACACAACTTTGGTTCCGACCCTTTACATTGAACAGCACCCCGTAACAACAATCGACAGCTCAAAATTTGTTGGTGTTGAGTTACTATTACTTGAAGTATGCTTTTCTTGCTGCTCGCATTAAAAAGAAAAGGCTATATGTCATATGCGTAATCAGCAAGCCCGGCCATATTTCCGTCGTCAGACACTCACCAGGCTTTACCATTCCTTTGTTCACTCTCATATTACTTATTGTATCAGTTCTTGGGGCAGCAAATACAAAAGTCATATCGCGTCGGTACAAACAATCCAGAATCAAGTGCTTACATTCATAACATCCAGTACCTGCATTGCTCAGGCCAAGCCTCTACTGCAACATTACCGCAATTTGACCGTTGGGAATCCCCTCAGGTATAGTCTTTGTATCTTCCTTTATCGAGCTATTAATAACTTACTTCCCGTGGTCATTTTTTCCGCCCCATCCCTTTCCAACGACAACCTCACGATATTTTCGGGCAATGGTAATTTATTTGTGCCTAAATTTCGAGCTAATTACGGTAAGCAAACAGCCCATTTCATTGCATTTACCATTTGGAAAGCAATTTCGAAGGAAATTGAGGAATTCAAAACCCTGCATTCTCTCAAAAGTGCTTTGAAATCCCATCTCCTCAAACAGAATTCACAACCGTTTGTCAATACGCTCTGCTCTCTGGTAATTTTTATTTCGAAATAATTATTACTATTCTTGAAGTGCTTGTTCTTTCTCTGTTTTTTATTTAGTAGTAATTGATACTCCTTGTTTCATTGTTCATTTTTGTAAATATTTGTACTTGAGTGCTTTTCTTTTATATATATTTATGTTCACTGGCATTGTCTGCAACGTAGCATGCGCTATATTGCTAATAAAAATGTAATTCTCAAGATATTCATGCTACAAATAGCCTTTTCCTTAAATCTACTGTTTGCTGCACTTCGTAAAATCACGAAAATTCATTTTCTAGGAGGTCCGTTGCAGTCTGACTTTGGGACCTCCTTCTGTATATGATAATGTTGTACTCAACCGTCTGTTTACAATAAAATACTTTTACTTGACTTGAGAGCTGGTTAGCTCACTATCGCACTGCTCGTACGTAGAACTGGGAATTGTATTCAAGTCTGGGTTGGTCTGGCGCTCCCAGACGATGTGATATAGAGTAGTACGTTGGCCGCAGTAATTGCACAGGGGGGTATCGGGTATGGGGTGGGTGGCGTGTACTCTCATAGGGTCTGGGAACGTGTAGGTATCGTAGTCGACCAGGGGTCACTTGAATTCAAAAGCGGATCAGCTCCTGGTGGGTAGGTGCGTCTGGATAGCCTGTAGTGTTGCGTTATGTCGCCTAAAGTAGTGAGAGGGTGATCTTGCCGGTCGTCATCCTCCAGCGGTGACCTGTTTCCAAAGACCTCGGGCGAATGCATGGGCTGCTTGATTGCCGCTATTGATGGTTTTTTTGGTGGGATTCTGGCCTAGAACCGGCATTGCTTTTTTAGAAATTCTTCTTGTCATGTGCGTACGACACACCGCTTGAGAGTCGGGGATGATGGTACTGGCTCAAGTCTGTGCAAACCAGCAGGAGAGGATGGAGGCTGGTCTGGTTGAAATTTTGGTAAAAGCACTCTTTTGCCATAAATATACCCAAATGTACCCAACCTACCGAAAACTAGAATACTGTTACCACTATGAAATATACATCATTCCCTTCCTTCCATAGTGAAACCGAGACGTCTGTTGCTTGTTTGCTGTTTACAGTTTTGGAAGTTTTTTTATCGGTCTTTTTCAATGACAATTTTCCCACAAACTGGCCGAATTTTGTCAAACCTTCCGTGGGCCGTGGTTGGTCCCATATCGGCTACAGATGTCAGCGACTGAATGAGGCAGCCCGCAAGCTCACTGAAGGCTGGAATGGGCAGCGTGCTCGCTCTGCATGCCAAGGCTTGCAGGTGTAGGCCACAGTTTCAAGAGTGCAGTATGAGAAAAGGTTACGAACACCGGTGCACAAGGAAAACTTTTAAAGCGTTCGTCACTCACAATACTGGATGCCAGTTTCTTAGCACTCCGTCACTGGGACATTTTAAAAACGAATGCCCTGCAAGCAAGGGAGGTTTCTTCGTGAATATGTAGAACCCATATGCCTTTACTAGTTTTTTATCTTCTGTTTCTTCTATATCTCAGAAAAGATAGCTTCTTAGACAATTTGGCTATATTTTTGACAGGTTCTAAAGAAATTAGAAGTCAGTCATAGCATTTGTGCATGGTTCCTTTTCCCTGTCCTGTTTCTTGCACTGTTCTGTTCAGTTTTCTGTTCTCCCTTGTACTAACTCGCTGCGGTACTCGCTGCTGCTTGCTGACTTGCCGAGCACCGACTAAGAGCCCGGCAAAATATTCTGGAGTGCAATCAGCATTAAGTACCTTTCTCCTCTCGTGGCTTGTCCGCTTGCCAAGAAAAGTGCATATATTGGAATGCTTGACCGGCCTGGATCGAAATTTAAAATATTCAACGCTCTTACACCGGCAGACTCGTAAGAGCGACCCAACAATATAGGAAAAGTAGTCGGCACATTCTGTTGGAAGTAGTTGTAAAAAGTAGTTATTGTGAGTAGGTTTAACACAAGGCTGTCGCGATGGTTCAGTGGCTAAGCTATTGTGCTAGAGAACACAAGTCGACCGTTCTATTCGCGGAAATGACGTTTTTTTTGGTGAATGTGAAAACACCCGCGTTAATGTTATTTGGACCCGCGTTGAATACGCAACGGTGTAAATCAGTGAAGCTTCACCTAGGGACGCATCGTAAGCCCAGGTTGCATCTTCAGCCCACGAGACACCAAAATGAGAAGACAGCTTGTTAGAGGAGAGGATCTCACGGCTTGATGCACGAGCATCCTTTTATGGCGCCTCCGGTGAGCTTGGCGGCCGCGGCGAGTGTGTCCACGAGGGGTTCCCAGAGGCCCGTTTTCCGCAGCACGAGGAGAGCCGTGTACGAGTGCGTGGCGACCAGCATGGCGACGAGCAGGCCGGTGTCCGGGCAACGGTCACCGGCCAGCGACAGGGGCTCGTGCACCACCCAGGAGCGCCACGCGAGCCAGCCGGTGTACACGTGGGCCGCAGCCAACGCCGCCCATCCGAGGGCGGAGAGCAGGCGCTGAACAGTGTCGCTGGACGGAGCCTCGGGACCGGCGGGGCCTGCGAAAGCGATCACTCCCGTACAGGTTGACTACAACAGAAGACATCGTGGGAGCAAAAGTAGTACTTGAAGGGCCCTGCAACACCAGTTAAATTCAAAACTTTGAGCGTTCGCAATGATGGTAGAGCAAGTTGAATAAGAGAACGTACTCCACTGAATATGTGGATATGAAATACCCGATAAAATGTAACTGCGCCACGCGTGCCAGAAAGCGTAGAAAGTTGTTCGAAATGTTTGTTTTTCTTGCCCAGATACTCCCAGACTAGCCCCACTGCCATCACTGTCACCTCAACCGCTGTGCTTCGTCGTGCTGTCCTACTCGACCGCGGAAATTCAGTTCAGCATCAGAGCAGATTGAGCATTTGTTCACCACGGCTGCATATTGGCCTCTCAAGAGTAGCAGGAACCGTTTAAAAAAATTTGCAAATAAAAAAACAAGTGGTACTCACTAAGCATAGGCCAGCCTTTCGGGATTCCATCCTCCTCATTAAAAAATAAATAAATATTTACATAAATAAATAAATAAATCCTTCTCGCCAATGCCTGCAGCAGTGAATGGCGTTACAAAATCCGATTCGTTGCTTTTTTGGCTCGCTTCCTTCCAGTTACAAAAATAAACGCATTCAATTACCACTTTTGGGCAAATCGCAACTAAAGCGAAGCAGAAAACAGAGGTATGTCCTCCGGCAAGCAGACAACGATGTGCCGGTTGCTACTGTCGATAACTACAGCTTTCCAAGTTATTTTATGCAAGGAAGGAGTTGAAGTGTTTGTCAGCCTTTTTTGCGCAACCCATCTAACTAAAGCAACGATCGTCGACTGAACAGAACGCAGCCCAAATAAACAGAAGTTTGGGTGGCTTCGTCAACGAGTGTTCTTTCTTATAGCAATTTTCGAGATTGGACTCGTTCAAGATACACGTGGAAGAATTAATCCGGCTACCGCGCCACTGCCTCCACACAGTCTGAACCCACTCTGAAATTGCCGGCGTGTAGCCGGAGTTTCCGTTTACCGCTGAAAACGGTAGAACATGTTTTAGCGCACCGTTTGCGGTTTGCGTATTCCGGCTGCCGTGGCACAGGTAGCGACATCTGATGAATTAGTCTCAAAGCAATTTACGCATAATTTTGTTGCTCATTCTATTTGCATTCGTTTAAAGTAGCTTGAATATTTCACTTTGCGGGTGAAGCATTCACACTAAATGTAGTTGTTTTGAGAATACTGTAGCAATCACCTGTAGAGCTTTAAAAAGAAAACGTGTTGGTGGCGCCATCTACTGAGTAGAGTTAGAATCAAGGTAAATAGAATTTGACCCCGCGCTAAATATTTAGGCATGAAATTAGTAAAATCGTCGTCGCAATTACTCAATAACCTACAATACCTTGCCCAGGACAATTTTGGATGCCTAAAAGCACTTTGCGAGCTCAGAAACCTATCCGAACTATTTGAGGAGGGCAAAGCTTAGCACGAAAAGGGGCGGCCATTTTTTCGCCCATCTGAGAAAAATGGTCGTTGGTCGGTTTCCTGAGCATTATTTAACAAGAAACACGTAATAAACAGCATCAAGTAACGTTACTTTCATCGGCTGTATAGAGCATAAAGCGCCGAGCGCATTGCATTTGCTGTAATCAATACGCGACGGTACACTTCGTCTGCTCAGGACACTCGCTGGCGACAGTAGGCAGTTTTAGCATATCGGGACCGTGTTTGCGTTACCGCTTACCGTGTGAGTGCACAGCGCGAGAGTTACCGGGAACGGTAACTTACCGGTACAGGCTTCACCGTCACCAGCGGCTTCCGGTAACACGGTAAACGGTAACGCAAACACCGTAACGACATGCTAAAACTGCCTAGTAAAGCCTGTGCCGGTAAGTTACCGTTCACGGTAACTCTCCCGCATGCGCAGTCGACTCCCGCAAACACGGTAAACGGTAACGTAAACATCGTAACGTTATGCTGAAACAAGGAAATAATGCAG
Source organism: Haemaphysalis longicornis (assembly GCF_048455015.1). NCBI lineage: Eukaryota > Metazoa > Arthropoda > Arachnida > Ixodida > Ixodidae > Haemaphysalis > Haemaphysalis longicornis. Next base: position 139,563 of record NW_027526297.1, read on the forward strand.
ATTTCGCGCAATTTCCACCTGTAATCGTTTTAACAGTGTAAATAAAGATAATTGGTCAAAAAAGTTTTGAAAAACTAAAAAATAGAAACAATATCAAATAATTACAAAAACTGGGTAACCGTTTAACGCCCTGCATTTCCACAACAATTCAGATTTCGCAAAACATCCAACGTAATCCTCAAAATAACGTAAATGGAGATAATAGGTCGGGTGAAAAATTGAACAATCGGAAAATAGAAAAAATTACTGAAGATGGGAAAACGTGTAAGGCCCTGAATTTCCACAATATTGCAGATTTCGCGAAAGTTCTACCTGCAATCGTTATATTGGCGTAAATATAAAAGACTCGTCAAACGAAATTTTGAAAAACTAAGAAATAAGTTAAAAAATAGCGTAAAATCGCAAAACGTATAACGCATGGGATTTCCACAATAATGGAGATTTCCTAAGAGTTTCACCTGTAATCGCTATAATAGCGTAAACGAAGATAATTGGTCGAATAAATTTTTGAAAATTAAAAAATAAGAAAAATATAAAAGAATTACAGTAAATGTCGAACCGTCTAATGCCCTGCATTTCCACAATAATGCAGATTTCGCGAATGTTCCAAATGTAACCATTGTAATTTCCTAAATGGAGATATTTGGACCAAATTTCGAAAATTAAAAATAAGACAAATATTAAAAATTTACAGAAAATGGCAAAACGTATAACGCATGTCAGTTTTGCAATAATGCAGATTTCGGAAAAGTTTCACCTGTAATCGTTATAATGGCGTAAATAGATGTAATTGGTCCAACGAAATTTCAGAAAACTAAAAAATAAAAAATATACAAAAATTACAGAAATGGGTGAACTATGTACCGCCCTTCAATTACACAATAGGGCAGTTTTCGGGAAAGTTACACCTGAAGTCGTTATATAGCGTAAATGGAGATAATCGGTTAAACAAAACTTTGAAGAATAATTAGGAAAATACATCTAAAACACATAGAAAATAGCAAATCGTACGACGACCTATATTTGCACAACACTGAAGATTTTGCAGAAGTTCCACCTATAATAGTTATAGTAGCATAAATGAGATAATATGTAGAAAGACATTTTGAAGATAAAAAAATCAGAAAAGCAAAAAATAACAGAAAATGGCGAACCGTGTAACGCCCTTCATTTCCACAATAATGCCGGTTTCGCAAAAGAACAACTTTTAATCGCTATAGTAGCTTAAATGGGGATAATTGGTAGAACAGGATTTAAAACAACAAACATTTGGCTGGAAAATCTCCCACTCAAGACAAGTGGCATAAGAATGCTACGCATTAGTAGATAATTCTCTGAATTTGTGCAGACCTTTTGCTTTCTAGTGGAGCGAGTGGGAGTCAATGGGAATTGATTGCACGTGGAAGTTTCGCTGATTTTCAGGCTTTCTTTCCTACGTAAGCCGTGTACGCTTTTACGGGGAAGGCCTTAGGTGCCTCACGATACATAAAACAATCGTTATTGCTGTTGTTCGGAAATAAAAAAATCTCAGCTCCTGCGAACACCGAGTGAAAAACATTTATTTTGGGATTTAAACCCATATGTATGCAATAGGCGCCCATCGTTTTACCGTTGCAATACAGCGGCCCATTGCCAACGTTGGAAGGAAAAGTGGGCCGCGTATCTGCTCCTTTCTCCGCAAATGTTGACAAGAGATGATAGTCTTTGTCGACATTTTCCAAGTAAATGCCTCCCTTCACTTTCCCGCTCACCTCTCATGTTGTCCCACTTGCGTCGCACTCCTCCCAAGGTAAACACGCTAAAGGTTAAACACGCTAAGCACGCCAATTTAAATTTGCCGCGTTCAACTGCTCCAGGCCGGGTGCCTCGATTCAAGCCCTTCCGTACGGCGGAGACGCGCGGGAATCGAAGCGCCCTGCTTCAACGTTTATAGAACCATGTAGCCCTACTGCACGTGTGTTCCAAAGAAACGTGAAACCTATCCAGTGGGACGTTTCGTAACTGTAGCAGCTTGAATTCTTAAAATGGCGCCAGAAGCTATAGTGGCGCGGGCGACAGCAAGACACAGAATGAATTTTTTTCTGGAGTAAATGTAGTATTTCATTTCGCAAAAACCAAGCATCTATGAATTCTTTTAAATGCAGAGCATTTCAGTAACTCACGATGTCACCCGCGTTGACGTCTGTCGTAGTCCGCACCGTCGTTGTCCGCACCCCCCCCCTACACTATATAAAAAAAATACTATCCGGCGCCTGGTTTCGATCCCTCGACCCTGCGTGCGGAACGCAATGTACATGGTGCTCTACCCACTGCGCCACAAAGCCGACACAGAATGGGCGGCTACGAACGCGCCTTATATCCTTGACTCATACAAACTACATCAAGAAGCTGCTGATACAACGCATTCACTACCACCAACTCCCCAAACACTAAACGTTAACGCAATACACCCACCCCCTATGCGACGCATTTACTCGAGTCCCCCTCGCGGGGAGGTGGGCCCAATTTTTTATAAAAGAACACTGTAAATATGCCTGGTGTATTATTTTCTGTCTTATATATGCGTAATGTCTTGTTCTTGTTAAACAATGTGGACAAGTAGGAACATATAAACCGGACTTTGACGTTATACGTCGGTTCACATTGGCCGGGTGGCTGAATCGAGTCACAGACAGACGGACAGACATTCAGACAGACAGACAGACAGAAATGTTTCGGGTTATGTAGCCAAAGAAAGGCTCTCGTCTTTAACAGTTGGCCAGTGCACCTCGCGGGAAAGTGAGCGTGACGGCACGTCAGTACAAATGGTGTGTCATAGCCTGACAGCCCTCTCATTCCGAGAAGGCTGTGGCTGTGGTCACGACTTTTCCTTTTTTATAATTTCGCTGCAAATGGGCAGAAACGAAGTCGAGGAAAGACGCGCAAATAAGTCGTTAAAGGAGCCATGAAGGGAAAATACAACTTCGTTTAATTTGAAAGAACTAGGATTCAGTATCTCACTCAGCTCAATTAGAGCTACAAAAGAATTTTTTTAACGAAAAAAAAAGCAAGAAGTATTTAAAAACTTTCAAATTTTGCACCACAGGGACGTGTTATGAGCAAGAAGGACGTCTTACGGGCCAACAATAAAATATAATTTTCAGTGCGTTAACTGCACGTTAGCATTCAAGTGATGCGGTCAAATGGAACTATAGGCCCCATTACAGACGTCCAGTCATGTGTCGTCGCGACAGGTCAGTTAGGCGGCCGCCAATCGCACAAACAAGGTTCCGTGACGTCATAGAAAAGTTGCGGGAAATTGGCTAGGGGGTCGCGACTGCTTCACACGTTTTCTTTTATATCTCCGTTATTTGTTCGAAGATTGCGATGATATCGGTATCATTGTTATCGGAAGTAAGCAGTCTTTCTAATAAACCCAACTTGTATTTTGTCTTCATGGCTCCTTTAATATCTATTATCGGTCTTTTCCCTTCAAACACGCAAGCAGATTTTAACGCCTCGAGAAATGTTTCTTCTCTCTTCAAAGGTGTTTGTCAGAGTGCACAACGTGGTGATCTCCGTGAAGGTACTTTCATTTAAAGAAGTGTATAGTAGCGGAATCAGCTGCTTATTAAAAAAAACTTAAATAGCGAACTTTTCAAGTCGAGAATTCAAAACGCAGATCATGTGCCGCGTTAGCTTCTATACTTTAGGCGGTAATGCAATTTTTTTTTGCTAACGCTGATGCTACGGGAATTTCGTACTAGTTTGTTTTTGAAGATTCCTACACATTTATTGTCTGCTTCCTACACATCTCAGTTACGTGCAGTTCCAATTAGGCTGTTTATTGGACCTTCAGTACATTGTACAGATTTACGGCCAAGTCATCTTTGAAAGGAATTGTTTTGAATGCAGAATTTGATAATCTTGAAATGAGCCTCATAAGCCAGGAGAAGAAACACATTTGATAAAGAACGCCTCAGAAACCTGGAACATCTGCAGTGTGCACTACTTTTACATCAAGGAACTAGACCACTATGGACGATGTCAAGCGGGAGGCAGCTTAGATGAAATGACTTCAGGACGAAATACGTATATACGCAAACATGTTTTCTCATTGGTACAGGCGCAGACCAATACTTGAACGATAAATAACCGCAATAACTTATCATGGGCCGTATTTAATTTTTGTGGTAAGTATGGTCCGGGGAATATTTTGGAACAACTACTGTGAGGATGGCCCCTCTTAAAGCGGCACCACTCGAACGCCTTGCTTTACTCCCGCCTTCACGGCCACTTCACGTTACATAGCCTAAATTTGACGTGACGAAAGAACCACAATGTAAGATGAACAGTGCCTTGTGTCACCAGCACCACCAGCACCATCATCGCCATCATCGTAATCATCCTCACCACAGCCTTTCACAAGGATCTCGCGACCTTTACCCTCGCGATAGTTTGTGGAAATGTGTCGTAAATCTCGCGGGCTTTACAGCGGCATTATGATTGGAAACGCAGGCGTAGCTCTCCTCACCAGTCGGCTTGATGATTCCCGGCGAGGGTGGTTGATCCGTGCTTTTGCTGCTGAATTCACTGGGCTGACGCGTCGAACTGGTGGCGTCTCTTTCATACCCGCCCCGCAACTGGTCCAGAAAACCAGGCAGCAATGACAAGCCCAGGGGAGGCTTCGCAGCCACCTCGTGGGGCACGGAGCCACCCTCGTTTGGCTCCGCTACTTCTGCTGCCTGTGTGTCCTCAGCCTGGTGGGTGGACGTCGAAGGCGGCGCCTGAAATCCGCTCGCTTGCCGCAAATCGGGCTTGTCGGTACCAGGCGATGGGCGGTGGTACGGCTCCGAAGTGGTGGTGGCACAACGCGACGCATCTTCACCCGGCGGGGAGGTGGCTTGCGCAGCGGTGCTGATGGTAGGATGGGTTGGCCCAGTACTCTGCACCGCCATGGCGTCCGGCGTCTGTATGAATGCAAAACAGTTTTCTGCTGGTTATTAAAGGGTGACGCACAATACAGACACGCCCGAAGGCTTACGTTAACTGCAAGGAAATGCCCGGCTTCAAGTGAAACTTAGCTCGATTTTGTACAAATGACGTACAAAGCGACATCAAATACGGCACACCCTTGAATTTCTTCAATACGACATACCCTTCTTGTCTGATATCTTTGTTTCACTCCACCACATTCGCATCGTTTATGACACCGCCTTGTTATTACCGATTACTGAGAAGTTCATGAGCATTCCATAACGTAATGTCGCTTAGTTAGCGTCGAAGTTAAATTCGCTTAGGTGTGTTTAAGACTGAAAACCGCAGCTATTCCCACAAACTTTTACTGCTAAGGCAGTATTATGGGCTGCACCCATTGACTAAATATACAATCATCGTAGTGATCTATACAAAGAATGCAAGTTAGTATTAGACAAAAATGCTTGGTTGCCGTCTTACTAATCGACGTATGTACAGTACGACGTAAACCTATAAGTGTGTATGTATGTAGGTGGACTGTGCGACTTCAAAGTTACAAATAGGTTTGCCGGTAGCATATCTCCCTTAAGAAGTTGCAAACGAGTAGCACGTTGTGTGCGGCGCTACGGACGTGATCGGTCAGTTACAATTTCCGCGATCAGCTATTGTGAGTTTAGGCGCTGCGCCCCCGCCCCCATCCATACTGCTCTCTCGCGAAGGGGTAAAGTAGAAAAAAAGATGATGGAAACCAGTGGCAAAAAGCATATTTTCCGTGGGCACCGACACTAGCAACGTATTTTCTCCACACTGTATCAACTCATCAAAGTGCGCACTCTGCCTAGAGAAATTTACGACGGTAATAACCTCTCCTTCAAGAATATTTCCCAAGACAAACAGGACCAAGTCAGTTACGTAGCGATATACCAAAGGCAACAGCACGTGACCTCGCTCCGATCACAAAGAAAGGTGAAAAGAGGCTTCACGCAGACTTGCGCTCACCCGAGGAGCTGGCCTTTCAGCGGTTGCGCTGCGTGGTGAGCCTGAGCCAGTGTGGTTACCGCTCGCCACTGTAGCGAGGGCGCCGCTAGGGGGGTCGGACAGGGCGTCGCCAGTGACGGCACTGGGGACGACGTGAGCGGCGCTGGGAGTGGACATCTTGGAAGAGGCTCGACGCGGCGACTTGGTGCGGTGCTTCTTACGAGGCTTCGCGTTCTTGTTGGTCGTGGTCAGCTGCGGGTTCTGGCGCCGCGCACGCCCCTTGCCCTTGCTCTTCCTTGCGGGTCCCATGGGCTGGCCACAGGGGTAATCACAGGCACGGCCGGGCTGTCGTCAACAAGGAGCTACTTTACACGTTCTTCGCGTGAATGTTTCGGGTATCACGGCGGTGATCCGCTAGTTGGCGGCTGTTGTCGCCGTTGTGAACCAAGCTAAAGATGAGGGCGTTCCACAGCAGAAGACGACGATGGCGCGAGTGGAAGCGCGTGTCTGCTGGCTCGTCTTCATCCCTTGATAACGTGCTCAGGCATCACTCGTTGGAGGAAAAGCAATTAAAAAATGTTTGAATCACTTAAGTATGCTTAAAATAATGAAAGGCAGCAGATCGGCACACTCACTTATAAACTTCTTTACTGCTTCATCATATTTCCGTCTCTTTCTTTCCTTTCATCTGTTTTTCTTTTGGCGCTAATTACTTCGACTGACTCCTTTTCGGCTACACCGTCGTTGCCTCACTTCACTTTCGTATCCTCGGCTAACTGAGAAAATTACGTCAGCAAACACATTGACACACGCCACAGCCTCCGTAGAATCAGGCATCTGCGCGCCTGGTGCACCCCTGTTCTACCCACGTGTCATGGCGTTAAGGTGTGACGCCACACGCCCCATTCCATAAATGTCACGTTTCCATTCGAGAGTTTTCTGAATTTTGTGGAGGAGGAAAATTATTCCTTCAAGGCTCCTAATTCTTGGGCAATTATGTCACTATGTGTCACAAAGAAAAACACAACGACAACCAGTTGTGATTCACCGCAGTGTGGATACGTGCCCAGACCTAACAATAGTCCCTAACTTGGATGGCCTCACCACCTGGCTTAATACTAAGGAAAATCTCGCAAGCGATCATGACATCATCTAAGTGAAGACATGCTCAGACAACTACAGAAGAAGGCCGAGAAAACAAAAGATGACTGATTGGAACGCTTTTCGCGAAAAGCTAGGGGCCCTCGGTAACATCGAAGAAATAGGCGCCTGGTCTGGCAACATCAAGGACGCCTTTAATAAAGCAACCAAAGAGTACGGACAGGAGAACGAATACGTTTGCGTTGACAGCTACCTGATCAGTCTGTAGGACAAGAAAAATAAACTGTTAAAACAAACAATGAAAGAAGAAAAGACACAATAAGAAGCCCAAGCTTCGCATCAGAAACTTATACAAACGGGTCAGAGATCATGCCAGCAATCTCGCAAACCAAAACTGGAACGATTTTTGAGAATCACTTAAAGACACCTTGAACACCTCCAAAACATGGACTATTATTAAGGGCATGTTCACCCGAAACAAGGAGAGACACGAGTCACAAACTCAACAAAGTGGCTCAGAAGTTCGAAGGTACTAACGACGAGTTGATTTGGTTGGTACTACACTGCGCCAGCAGTTGGTACTACAACTGCTGGCGCAGTGGCGTCCTGCCCCGCAAGTGGAAGGAGGCGCGCACGGTGCTCATCCCGAAGCCCGGGAAACCGCCAGACATCGAAAACCTGCGCCCGATATCGCTGACGTCGTGTGTGGGCAAGGTCCTAGAACACGTGCTTCTAAATCGGTGGCAACGGTATCTGGAGGAGAACGAGCTATACCCCAACACCATGCTCGGATTTCGGGCGGGACTGAGCACCCAGGACGCGATGCTCCTCCTAAGGCACGAAATCATAGACCGAACGACCAAGAGATCCGGAGACACAGCGGCCATCCTCGGCCTCGACCTATTAGGAGCGTTCGACAACGTACAGCACTCGGCAATACTGCGGCAGATGTCGCGCCTGAACATGGGCGAGCGATCCTTCCAATACGTCAAGGATTTCCTCACGGAGCGAACCGCGACCATCGTGGCGGGAGACCTGGAGTTACCGACGAAGACGCTCGGCAGCAGGGGCACGCCGCAGGGAGCGGTGATCTCGCCGACGCTGTTCAACCTCGTTATGATCGGGGTGGCCGAACGCCTCGGCTCTCTCCCAAGGGTACGACACACCATATACGCCGATGACGTCACCATTTGGACCACGGGTGGCAGCGACGGCGAGATCGAAGAATCGCTCCAGCAGGCCGTCGAAGCGGTCGAAGAACAACTTCAAGGAACAGGCCTCCAATGCTCCCCGGCCAAGTCGGAGCTGCTGCTGCTGCGGCCGCCTCGAAGTAACAAGACCGACAAGGACGAGCCGAACATCAACGTCCGCACGAGTGACGGTATCACCATTCCCAAGGTCGACACCCTGCGCGTCTTGGGACTGCACATCGAGAGCACGCGCCGTAACGGTTACACGATACAACAGCTCCAAACCAAGGTACACAGGGCGATGGGGCTCATCAAGAAGATATCAACCAAGTACGCCGGCATGCGCGAGCGCAACACACTCAAACTGACACAATCCTTCGCCGTCAGTCACCTGGCCTACGTCGCCGCCTTCCACACCTGGAACGCCGCCGAGCGTAACAAGCTGAACGCTCTCATACGCAAGGCACACAAGGTCGCGCTAGGTCTATACACGCACACTAACACGGAAAGGATGTTAGAGCTAGGAATACATAACACTATAGAAGAGATCGCAGAAGCACAGCAAACAGCGCAGACGGCTCGCCTCGAGCAAACGCGCACGGGCAGGGCGATCCTAGAACGATTAGGACACAGGCCGCGGCTGCAGGAGGGTAGGGACCGGCTGCCGCTTCCGCGGGTCCTGTTTGAGAAACTGCAGGTCCCACCGCTCCCGCAGCACATGGACCCACCAGAGAACAAGGAACGACGGCTGGCCAGAGCCCGAGCGCTCACCGGCACGTACTCCAACGACACCGGCGCCGTGTACGTGGACGTGGCCCGATACCCGGGCCGACGACACGCGTACGTGGCCGCAGCAGTCAGAGCAACGACGGGCGAGCTCGTCACGGCCGGCAGCGTGCGGGCCAGGTCGGCGGAGCAGGCGGAGGAGTTGGCCATCGCGCTGGCCCTCTCGATCCCGGAATGCACGACAGTACTGAGCGACTCCCGAGGGGCAGTCACCAACTTTGCAAGAAATCAAGTGTGCGCGAGTGCGGTGAGGGCGTGCGGGGCCCCAGACCCAATGCGCGCGCCGATAACGGTACGGTGGTTCCCGGCCCACATGGGCGCAGTGGGACCCGAGCCCAACCGGAACGAGGACGCGGGCAGGGCGGCGAAAGCGCTGACAGGACGCCCAGCCGACCCGCGACCCGCTGTGCCTCGAACGACCGAAACCGGCAACGACGGAATCGACGACGACGACGGCGAGGACGTCGACGGCGACGATACAGAGGCGGAGGAGCCCGCCCCGGTGACCACGTACGGAGGGGTCCTGGAGTGGTACCGGGAGCGTCGCAGACGCTACCAGGGGCCGCACCCCGACCTCACCAGGCAGGAGGCGGTGCTCCTCCGCCAACTGCAAGTGAGAGCAACGTGGACTCCCGTGTGGGCCATACACGCGAGCCCGGAGCTCTACGAAACCGATGTGTGTGCGGTGTGCGGGGCCGCGAGGGCCACCCTAGCCCACATGATGTGGAACTGCGACGTGAACCCTGACTCATCCGAGGCGCTCCCGCCTCACCTCGCCCGTGCGGTGGGCGAAAGAGATCGGGACTCACAACGGGCCGCCGCGCAGTTTGCGCTGAGGGCGGTCCAACGCCAGCAAGCGTGGGTAGTTGCCCCCTCCTAAGAGGGGGATAGCTCCTGCAGCCGAAAAGCAGGCAAATAAAGATGTTACACCCCCCCCAAACTCTGCATTATTCTATGGCTGGAAATGTACTATTTTGGACTGATTCAGCCGCAAATCGGCTAACTTGAACTCCCCACCGGGTTTAGGTAAGGAACCAGCCGTAGCCATTCTGCCGCAGCCCGGCTTCAGCTAATTCGTATTTGTAGCAGAAACCAATGGCACACCTAAAAAACTCAAAAAGGTCGCGATATAATGATTTTCTTACAAATCACCTCCCCGAAGCTAACGACAATTACTGACTCTGGTCCATTCGATACAGAAGTGGTGCACGGCAACAGCGCAAAGAAATTTCTATGGTGCACCACGGCTACACTGTCAGCAGCGCCCCAGATTGTTTACAATCGATGGAGGTGCAGGCATAGTCGTCTGCTAATCATCCTCGACTGTCGTCCAGTACAACTCACAGTTTAGGGCCGTCTCGGTTGCACCGAACGCTTCAGCGACGACACGAAGTTCATCCCACATTTTCACGCGGTCGCTGCAACTGCCGGTAGCCACCTGTCAACTCACAACGCCCCCACTAAGGTGCACGCTCATGGGACTTACTCGCTGAACCTCCTCCGCAGATGGTGCAGCAGTTCTCTGCACCGTGCTGACATCGTGGCTGCACCATGAGCAATCGAGAGAAGAAGTGCGTGGCACCATTTCTCTGGCGATAAATCGAGCGCTTTCGTGCAGCGCACCATGCACCAGCGCGGGCCTTGCAGGCAGTCGCGTCTGAATCGAATGGAGCTTTCTTTAAAAAAAAGTTTGGTGACGGGGAAAGCCTTTTTCAGTTGCATAATTCGACCCAGGGTTAAATTTGGACATTCTCTCCGGTCCCATGAAATCTGAATTAAAAGGGTTTTACTGCAATTTTCACTGCGTTTACACAAAGAAAACTCTTGGAAACCATTGGTGAAACCTTGGTCACCCCAGGTGGAATCTGTGTCATTGCCACCGCAGCTAACTTTATAGTGTACATACCTCGTGACCGGTTACACCCAGACCCTTTGCGTAATCGCTCAGCCTCATTAGGGGCTCAGGTGGAGAACGGGCAAACAATCAACACATCATAACGTTGCTGCCAGAGCACCTCAACGTCTCTCATATTCCTCAAGTATGCAGCCGGCCTTCGTGGCATGGTAAAAATCAGTGCCTCGTCTCACACGCCACTACCACATAAAATATTGTCGCAGCCTTGGGTAGAGAAACCTTCCTCGCAAGAGTCACTGTCGACTAAAGCAACGCAAGAAATAGTGAAATCAGTGCACGGGACTGACACCGACATAGCACAAAGCAGGCAGCGTTATCCGCGCAGCTGTCTCCGACTTTCCAACCACACAGATGGAGTTGATGCTGCCACGCAGGCAGCGCCGCCGTGCGGTAAGTAGCCAGCGCATAACCCTATACTGTAACCATGCTTGCCTCTTACCTTAGATTCTGCAGGGAAAAATGTAGTAGTAGTGCAGGTAATGAAATCTACCCTGGGTACTAAAGCGCCATCCGCAAAGAAAACGTGCACTCTCTGATATAAACTAATTCCCTTTGGTGCATCTGCATCATGCACCACATGAATGAGAATTGAGTGTCTGGTAGCACTTTAGAACTGCGATAGTTTTCACGCAATAGCTCTTTTCATCTACATATAGATAGCACTTACCGGTACTGTCCGCTCTCCTTGATTTGTATTTTCACTTTGTCTCCAAGTGAATACTCGTATCCAACATCAGCAAAGAGATAAAATTCCTTGTCGTACACCGACCATAACACACACACACACACACACACACACACACACACACACACACACACACACACACACACACACACACACACACACACACACACACACACACACACACACACGCACACACACACACGCACACACACACACACACACAGAGAAAAGTCGTTACGCGGTTGCTTATAGTTCATGAGTGTTGTTCGGATTCCTAGCATTAGTTTGTTTGTGAAGGGCCGGCAAACAAAAACAAATTTTGTAATAATCTATAGTTACATTTGTTTGTCATCAAACAGGTCAGGCGCAGTGATGAAAAAGAGCTGGGACTACGAGCAACAGACAGCAAGACAACAGCGCTCGCTACGAAAATAGCTTAATTTTGCGAGAACTGCGAATGTAAACAAAGCAGAAAACGAAGAATTTCCAGAGTTCGGTGTTTTGTCTCCATCAGTTGAGGTACTTTCCCACGATTTCGTCGCAATGCTTCGGCGGCAAATGCTGAATGCGATTTTATACTGGAGCCACCAAAGGCACATTAAAGGCAAAAACACCTTTCGTAAAGTGGTGCTGAACGAGCTTACAGCCAATGAGGTTATCCTGTACTTTTTAGGCAAGGATCCTTCACACACATACAGCAGCTCGTGTAGCACAATGCAGTAACAGTGGCGCTCTTCGATTTACAGTCTCGGACTCACCGCGGACTCCCCGAGAAGCAGTCCGGCATTCGATTTCCCCATGTATCCCTATGGCTCGGACTATACTCGGACTACCCGCCGATAGTTAGAGACTGTAAATTGAACAGCCCCAGTGGGGCTCATCAATTTACAATCCCGGACTCACCGCGAATATTAGGGAGTTTTAGCTGATCGTTTTTCACGGTCCGCTCCGCTCCGATAGCAAGCGGGAGCGCTACTGCGCATGCGTGGCGCGCTTGGCCGCGAACGGCATTGGCTCCAGTTGCGCCGAGCCAGCCGCCGATAACGGAGCGGACCGTCGAAAACGGTCAGCTAAAACTCTCTATTATCCGACGCGTGTCCTCACCGCGAAACACGTGCTTGGGTCCCAGGCAATGGGGGGTGTGTACGGGAATGACAGTCGATGAGCAAATGTGATTTGTGCTTACGAGAAGGGTAACAACTCTCAACACGTGCTTAACGCGTTAACGCGTGCTCAACGTACCGCAAGGGTCAAGCTTGCAAAGTCCACATCGGTCAAAATTCCAGTGCTTCTTAGGTGTTCTAACAACTCTTGCCGTTTCCATGACTCCGTGAATGTCACGATGACGTTCTTGTCCCGGAAAGACACCAAACATTTTGACGACATCTCCAAGCTATTGCAGCATTACGAAAACGACGAACGAGCAACGAACGAGTGCCGAAAGTGTGCTCTCGAGGCTTGTTTGGCTTGCTTGTCCGTGCCGCGCAGCCCACTTCCAAGCAGCAGCAACGGAAGTGCCGGTGCGCCGCGGAGCGGAGAGCTTAGTTTATAAACTTGCTAAAGAGGTTTACCGGACGGTTTGGTATTATCGAAAGATCGCAAAGTTTTATTCTTAACGTACAATAATAAGACTAGCTGGGATCTACTTGCGTAACTTCTTCAGCTAATTGACATGATCGGTGTGACAGCCACGGTAGCGTCGCCAGCGCAGCCGTGTAGCCATATGGTGTAGCCATAGCCAGCTGAAATCCTCCACGTTCTGTGAGCCAGTTCGTTGTGAGCGCGAAGTTTTCTTCTGAAAAATGTGCTCCCTTTTCGCCGTCTGTCTTATTTTACTCGTTGCGTGATGCACGCAACTGTGAACGTTGTTTGCAGGCGAGCCCGTGCCCTGTAGTGACATGCAACTATGAATGTGAAGTATTGCCCGCGGGGCCCCTTCTTTTCCTTTCATTTTACAAGAGTGGTGAACCATATAGGCCTTGTGCACAGTGCTGAACCAAACTTTTACGTGTTCTGTGGTATTGGCGGCTGTGCAAATACACGATCTTTTGCTCCTACCGGTCGCACCTTTATCGGCAACACAGAACTCTGCTTTCAGAAAGTGGTAGCAATTTGCAGCAGGAACTTCACGAAACAGCAGCTGGCGGACGTTCATCGGAGCCTCCAGACAGCATTTGTTTCCCACCTATAGTTCATCTCACAAGCTACCTGCAGCACTGTGGAGGTTACATTGTTATCAATAGTGCGCCCGCTGAGGGCGCCTAATCCGCCGTGAAGGGGGTCCTGAAAGGACACTCCCTTCTCCCCTCTCGGCAAGTGGCACCGCACGGCCCCAGCGCCTTTTGTCGCTTCCTTCGCGGTGAGTTAGGCGCCCTGAGGGGGACAACAATGTAGCCTCCACAGTGCTGCAGGTAGCTTGTGAGATGAACTTTTTTATAGAGCATACTTTCAATCAAGTGACCGACACTCGTTAGAGCCTCAAGACAGTGATTCCACTTCGCCTCGACCGGACGTACTGGATTCCGCGAATGATGACTGCAGCGGGACCAACTCCCACACACAAACAGAAACGTCTCCAAAGGAAACAACGCCGAGTGGCGGGTTCCAGCGCTTTCTGGGGCGAGTGAGGAACACCGTATGGCAGTTCTTTTTTAGCGTGGCTGAGCAGCATAGTTTGCCGCATTCGGTCGTGCAAAGCCTGTTTAAGGAGTTAAAACTTACGTTTGAGCTAGTGTTGAAAGCGTATGGAGCTGAAGTTGTGAACGCCGTGACACCAGAGGTTTCACCTGCGCTTGAGGATTTGCTGTGGTGCACGTTTTTGCATGACATATTCAAAGGAATTGACGATAAGCGCAAAAGAGAGAAGTATGCGAAAGAGAACTTCCCACTTGCAGCACCTCAGCAACTGGTGGTAGGTCAGAATGACAGGTATCATTATGTACCCATACCGAAATTGCTGAATGCATTGTGTGAGGTATCTGACATTGTTGCACATTTCGCTACACCACCGGCAGAGAAAAACGGTGAACCTGCAGTGAATAGGGATGTAACTGATGGTCTGGTGTACAGAGAACACTTGCAAAAGGTTGTGTTCCCAGAGAGCACTAACACTGTCATTATTTTGTTGTACACGGATGAGATACAAGTTGCAAACCCTTTGTACTGCAGCCTCCTAAATCTTCATGCTAAGTGCAGGTCCCAACTGCAGAATATATATTTAGTCATGCTCATCCGTTACACGTATGTTAAGACGTATGGAATAGCCGTTTTGCTTAAGTCACTGGTGGATGACCTGAAGCAGTTATACGAGCGCGGAATCAGCTTCAATCTAGCCGGAGCAAACAAGAAAGCGCAAGTTCTGGTTCTTGGATTTTGTGGCGATAACCTCTCGATGAACCGCCTGGGAGGCTTCACCTGCTGTTTCAGCAGTTGAAGAGTATGCCGATTTTGCATGGTGGCTACACGTCAACTTCCAAAGCAGACCAGTGAGAGAATGTGCCATATACGCACAGCTGACACACATGAAGTGTATCTTCAAGCAATTTCTGTGAATGGTGTTGCCAAGAAACACTTGTACGGTGTAAATGAGGCATCACCTCTTCTCCAGTTACCCTACTTCGATGTGACCCGTCAGATACCGTCAGATTTGATGCATGACATTTTAGAAGGCGGGATGGAATCTGTCCTGCGGCAAGTTTTGAGAGCTTTAATATTGGCAGGTTTGCTTTCTAGGCGTGATTTAGTCGAAGTTTCGTCATTTCACTATGGACCGAATGACGTAAAAAACAAGCCTGTGCCAGTAAACGAGTTGTTTCTTACATCTAAGGCGGGCTTGAAAGGTACAGCGTCAAGCAAATGGTGCCTATTCAGGTTCATTCCTTTAATCTTGGGAGCAAAGATTCCAGAAGATAATAAGGACTGGGAGCTCCTGCTGAAATTCCGGAAAATAATTGACATCATGTTTGCTCCCAAAATTCCAGCCAGCAGGCTTCCTTACTTGGAAACACTCGTGCAAACGTTTCTCACTGAGTTCACAGCACAGTATGGCCCCGCTGCCATCATCCCTAAATTGCATTACATGGTCCACTACGCCACGTTTGTGCGTGAAATGGGGCCTCTGAAGAACTTGTGGGCTATGAGATTTCAAACCAAACACCAGTACTTTAAGAAACTTGCTGCGACTGTGAAGAACTTCAAGAATTTCACACTCACGCTTTCAATGGGACACCAGCTGAAGCAAAGCTCCCAGCTGCATAGCTTTGAGCTGTACAAAGGGCTTGAAACAAAACAGTGCAATCCTGTTGCATGGAACGCCGCTCCCAAGTGTGCTAAGCATATCCTGCCTTCGACAGCTTACGAAGTGAAACAGGCAAGCATTGACCGATGCCAGTACAGATGTGGAAGTGTTCTTGTTGACAATGGGGACATTCCTGAGTTACATGCAATTGAAAATATGTACGTCACAAAAGGCCAGCTGTACATCTTGGCAAGGGCCTTGGGAGTAGAAGGATTAGATCGGCAACGCTTTTGTTGCACCATTCGTACGACCAATAAGCTTCACATTCATGAACGTGGAGAGCGGTTCGAATACAATATATTGGACATGTATGGAAGCAGGTACATTGTGCCAAAATGGGAACTGTGGTGATCAGTCAACGTTTGTACTGCTTAAGTACTACCACTGTACCATTTATGTGCAAATAGTGGTTCTTGCATTGGCCTCACAGCTGGCACACACACTGTGTACAGGTTAGCAAGCACATGTGTCATTCACTTTGCAATGTCAACTATGCTACTCTTGAACATTGCCACGTCACTTGTTTGCACATGGTAAGAAAATTATTTTCAAAAAGCGAATAGCTTTTTTTTGTATGCTTGGGCTATGTCAGAATTTTTTACTTATAGGAGTGCACAGAGAAAAAAAATCTTAAACATAGAAAGCCTAATAACAACACAGCGACAGAAGCAAAACGAAAAAAATTTCTCTAAATCAAGGGATGCCACTGCATTTATTTTGTATGGACTGGAAAAGGCAGGTTGACTTCATGGCACACAAACTGTATTGTATAGTCATCCGTAACATTTGTTTGGAACTTTCTGAGGCGGCTCGGACCCAGTCAAGCCGATCCTGTAAAGGCCGTTTGTCTGTACTCCCAAAATCGCGGAGAACACTGTTGAGTAAATATGATGTGATTTGTTTGTTTGCAGACAAATTATTTGTGCCATTAATGTTAAGTATGCTACACTGCATGCCTCAACACATGTTCAAAGTGAAGTGCAGGTCACCATAACATTTATGTTGCAGTTAGATGCTTTGGTGAGAGGAATAAACATCCTTCTTGTATGCCCTTACTCATAGGAGTGCTTTGCTTATTCAACAACCTTGACGTGACCCCTGAAGTCATGTGAGACACGTGCTACTCATTGCTCGTATTTTAAAGGAAGGTGTGAGATAACCATTTATGTGTCAGTGTTGTCAAATTCCTTATTGATTGTAAGCCTTAAGCGGCTTATTTTTCAAAAACCCGGTGTTGTAGTTGCCGTGTGCTACAGAAAATGGTTGCCACTGTAAAGAGTATAACAAACACATTTGAGTTCAGATGACATGTAAACTCGGTTCTTCAGAGTAGGACCTGACTGAAGTACTATTGCGTTATCCCCACAGGTTGGCTGTCTGGCTGGCTGGTTGGTTGGTTGGTTGGTACCAAAAGTGGTGTTACACGACAGTTATTGTAGTCGTCATTCTTGTCTTTACGGCGAATACGCACTCAAGGGATTGACCAGGAATGGGGAGCTTTGTTATAGGATAGTGTGTGTCGCATCATGACACGTTAACATGATGGCACGTGAGTAGAATAAGTGCACACCAACCATGTAGATCTCTGATTCTAAGGAAGCTGTGGCGTGGAAGCGAAGAAAAAAAATCACCCGCATTTCCCCGAAGGGGAGCATGGGGAAGTCGGAATGCACGGGTGGTGCGAAAGAATTCTTCTTGGCCAATCGCCCTAAGTGGGTATGTGCTAAAGAAATTAGGAACTCTTCTTGGCCAATCGCCCTAAGTGGGTATGTGGTGCGAATGGACGGACGGCGGTGGACGCGTGATTCAGGGTCGCTTAAGAAGTGCATTCGCACTTAATAAACGCAAGCACGAATGTTGCAGTACACAAGCCTGTCGAACCACCTTGCTCCAAAAGACGGATAACAAAAGCACAAAAAAAGACACAAATACCAAGTTTCAGTTAGGAGTCATTGGTAAGTATCACCTGGCTTTCAACTTCAAAGCACGTAATAATACTTCAGTGCCTTGAGGAATGTTCTTCATTGTGTACTAGTGTGATCCACAAACTATCACCACGGATGTTGTGACACTCTATACCTCTCTATTCTCTTGCACTCATCACCATCATTGCCACAATTTTTGTCACTTTCCCTGGTGGGTTCCTGTGTCAAACTACTTGTTGCAACCTGTTGAACTTCTCATCACTTGTCACCGCTGTGTTTACCATGTTCTCACCATCAAACTCCTCATTTGGCTTTAAACCACGTTTCTCACAGTTCTTGTCATATTTTCGTCAAACATTTTGTCATTTTATAGAATCACCATCGTCACTCATCTATACCATTCCTTGTCACCTTTACGGGTGGTCCTCTTGTCACAGCTTTTTTCATAATCAGCATCTAAGTACTCGTGACTGCCGCGGAATTATTAGTCAACTGCTTGTTCCCTTCTTGCAACTCTATTCCTTAAATTCCTCATGTACTTTTAGCACACGTGAACGACCCACCGGGCGGTCAAATTTTATCTGGAGCCTTCCGCTGTGGTATGCCTCAGAGGCTAGGTGTAGCTATCTATTCTAATATTTTCCTTATCTAAAGCTTTGTCCTTGTCATTGTTGTATCATTGGTTCCACTTCTTGATAGTGTGCTAGCTGAATTTCTTAGCGCAGTTTTTTTTAATTTGAAAGTTGGCCCTATGGCATGATACTTTTTTTGTTATTGCGGAAGTTTGCTATTCAGCATAAGGAAAAACTAATGTACAGATACACTCTGGATTCGACACTTTACCGTCCTCTTCTCATTATATTTCTCGAACTCACAATAATCCTATCTGCTGCTGTCTGAAACTTGTGGTCACATTTTTCACTGTTCACATTATTCGACGAACTTTTCATTAAACATGTTTCCACTCCTATTGTACTCGTGCAGTGCTAGTGTTCTATGTGCTTTATGCACAAAGAACACCAACATTATTAAAAAAAGGTTTTAAAAGGCACTGGAACACAACAACCATAGAGAGTCTGCATCATGATAGTTAAATTTTCTTCTTTACTTGCGTGCATGTAATATGTACTTGGTTGTCACCATATGACTAATTTTGCAGTGGGTAGCTAAAAATGCGGATGATTCGAATTTAAAGAAAACTGATCACCGTGTAAAACATGAAGAGACCCAGCAGGAAGAATTACCTAGGTTTTATGATGAAGCTGACCAAATAACTACAAATAATTAATCCATGTTTATGGGTCGCAGCTGTCAATAACAGTTAAAGCTAATGCTTAAATTCGCCGCACGCATGTCTTGTGTTTGGATGTTCCTTTATTGTGGTACAAAATGCATGCACAATGAAAATTATCACTTCGTTCTGTTGTCATGCCTAAAAGGCGGAAGAGTGTATGCATACTTCCATTTGCAGCAATCGTTTCGCATATGCATTCGCGGTGTACGCATTTCTTGTGTACTTGTAGATAAAGATGTATTTGCCACGGGGAAGGAGGGGGGGGTGCGTAAGCGTTGGCGTGTGAAGATACAGCTGTGTGATAACGTCGGCTGACATGTCGCCGCTTTCAGAGGCTTCAGTAAATTCCTTCGAGCTATCGAACGGTACCGAACGGTACCTTGGCAATTACCGCAAAAGGCCGCCTGTGTATGAACCCCCATCTCAATCTGATAGGTACACCTCGGTGCAAGCTTTACGACGATGGGGGGTTTACAGGCGGGCAACAAATGCAACATGCCAAAATTACATACACACACACGAGCGCGCGCGCGCGCACGCGTTTCAAAACCTACGCGCACACGCAGCGTCTCATCTGCGTACACGGTACAGCGTTTTGAAGGCGACTATAGATAGGTCGTTCAATTGGCGCGAGCGGTTTATTGCATATTTTCATCACCGCCGCAAGCGAAACATGCATGGAGGCGCCATTGCTGTGAGGGGATTAACCGCATAGCGACAAGACCAACTTGCAGCTGTTGTTCTTTCAGTTACTCCCGCCGGCAGCTGGGAGCAAATATTTCGTCTCTCTGATTTGCACACGACACCAATTTTTTCGCAGTTGGTCCGCACCCGGAGTAACAGTTGGTCAAGGAGACCAAAAGCCCCCCGTTAGTCCCGCTTTTCGTCCTTTTTGCTTAAGAGTGAAGGGTCTGACCCAGTCAGTAGGCTTGGTGACTCTTGTGGTGACTTGGGCGTGCTCTTTCAATTTACCGCGTAAAGGCAGGCGTGAGAAACAGGCAATAAAAAATTCCCCGCATTTCCCCGAGGGAAAGAATGTGAAAGTGCGAATGCACGAGTTGAATTTGCGCGGTTCGGTAATGTTCGCGAAAGAGAGATCACACACACACACACAACTACAAAGAAAGAAAGATGCATTTATTCACAGACACCTATTTGTGTTGTCGTTGTACTTGATTGCTAGAGCGGATCTCAGCTTTGAAATTTCATGTCAGTACTCCTTTAAGCAGGTGCATTAGCCCTTCTCACGCCCGATTCTTGGCCAATCCCCCACGTGGGTATGTGCCATGTCAGCGGCCAGGCAGCGCGCGCCCATCTCCCCCCGTTGCCAAGGAAGACGAGGAGATTCCTGGCCAATCCCCCACGTGGGTATGTGCTATGTCAGCGGCCAGGCTGCGCGCGCCCATCTCCATGTGCGCGGACATCGCCGGTGGACGCAGGTTCAGGGTCGCTTAAGAAGTGCATTGCACTTAAAAGCGGCTGAAACCCATGCGCGCGACTGCAACGGCGCCGTTAGACGGTAGTTATACCGTATTTGCACGCTATCGTACAACGACTGAAGAAAATAGGGCAGAGGGCTGGTATTCGCCTTGCAATATTCGCACCAATCAAGCTCGCGAGGCTTTTCAGAGACACATATCCTGTACAAAAAGAAAATGCTGGCTGTCGCGGTGGGCACCAAAACGAGTACATGGAATGCGAAAGAGGGGTTGTGTACCGTGTTCCGTTGGCCGGCGGAAGGGTATCTGTAGGACACACGGCACGGTGGGTCAACTCCACGTTGCGCGAACATCAAAATAACGTACACAAAAGAAAGGATGGGAACCTGTCAACTAACTGCGGTGAATGGCCCCAGTGTGAGCCGTACTTTGGAGACTCTGTGATATTGTTTCAGGACTCTGATCAGCGCACGCGTGAGATAGTGGAGGCAGCTGAAATGCAACTAGGCGATTTCAAGTGTGACCGTACAACATCGGTAGCCTTGTCGGATAAAGAGGCAGCGACTGACACGTGTGGGACAGTGGCAAGCGATTCTGTTATTCCAATGTCTGTATAATCGTAAGTAACCTTTTCTGTATCTCACGTATTTTTTCTAGTATATATTTCACCTTGATTCAATAAAATTTAGTTGGAACTAGCGCGTGTCGTTGTCTTCTGTGTCCGTGTGTATTTTTTTTGTTCGCTTAAGGTGAACGCTATGAAATACCAACTATGGAATAGCCCGAACGCAAGCCCTTCTACTGGTTGTGGCACATGGGTTTCCTGGTCTGAGCGGTCATTTCAAAGTGGTTGGCATTAAAACATATTTGACCCTCGTTTTTTCTGGAGGAATAAAGCTAAAAGAGTACTTTTTAACAATTTTTGAAAGTTACTTCCGCAACGATGAGAAAACTGAAAATTTGTGTCCACCGA
This sequence comes from Haemaphysalis longicornis, assembly GCF_048455015.1. Classification (NCBI taxonomy): domain Eukaryota; kingdom Metazoa; phylum Arthropoda; class Arachnida; order Ixodida; family Ixodidae; genus Haemaphysalis; species Haemaphysalis longicornis. The sequence goes on from NW_027526297.1 coordinate 161,102, forward strand.
GACTTCTTCATGTACTTTGGTCTAACATTTTTTGAAAGCATTCAAGTATAGCACCTTTTAGAAATAGCGTATAAGTTCTGCGAAAACGCACTTTTTCCGCACCTTCAGACGCCAATTTCGTGCTGTAGCAATTCCAGTAAAAATACGTGCAACAGTTCGCTTGGTAGGCAGTATGTTCTTCTTAATTGTCACAAAAAAAATCAGAATTGTAAAATTTGTTTCGATCGAGAAAAAAACTTTGGAAGATTGGTCTCACGCGTTTGTTGTACGTTGCCTCCGATGGCTGTTTCCCTACCAACTACACCGACACCGCTGTTCACAATGGGCACGCCACGGGCCCTGCGGCTCTAAGAGAAATTCTGCCCTATACCTAGTGCTGTTGTAGCCATGTCGAGCAATGAAGGAACTTTTAGGGTGTACGGCCAGAACTGTTATTTAAGTAGAAAACGCAGACGAAGAAATACATAAGTTGTCATTTTTAGGCGCGTTGTGTTACTTTCAGTACGGGGGCATCTTCTCATGAGCACAAGACATCTAATTCCACTTCGTTCTTGGTGATTTCGTACGTGCAACGTTTCTATCACTAGTCGTGTAATTCACAAACTTAGCGCGCTGGACGAGTTTAAAGTCTTCTGATTATGTAGGGTTGTGACGACACTTCTCCGGTCCTGAGGAAACGGGAGCAACAACGAAAAAGAAAGCGAAGCTCAAGTTGTAGTTTACAAATCCTTGATTCATAGCAGACGATAACGAATTATTATCGTCTGCTGACACAGCAGACGGTCGCGAATTTTCATCGTGCGTTGACTTAGCGGACCTAATAAAGTAATGCTACTTTTCTGGTGTCTCTGAAAAAAGGACATGACAGAACATTAGAAAAAAGCTTGCTTATTATTTAGTACTCCACTTTTTAGTGCCTGTTTTCTAAAGGTGACGCGAAAAGTATCGTCTGCTCGGGTAGACACTTATTTTAAAAGTTCCTGCCATATAGCGCTAAGCCCAGCCTAGACTACAAATACCTCCCTCGGAAATAGCAAAATTTGCGCGGAGTGAAATGGAGTATTAGCCACCGCTGCACGTCGCGGAAGCCTATACACCGATGGTAGAGTGAACTAGAAGTATAGAGTGGTTCAAACGGGCCCCAAAATGTAAGGCAAAAAAAAGGCTCTCAAGGTTTAGGAGCCTGCCAACGTTACCCCACCGTCGTAGCACAGCGGGTACAGTACTGGGCTCCTACGGAAAAGACCGGGGTTCTACTCCCAGCTTGTCTCTTTTTTTGTGTGTGCAATACGTTTCTATCTCACCGCATTGTCGCTGTGCCCTAAACCATTGGGCTGATTTTGTTATACGAGTGTTAGTGAAAGACATTCTGTTACTATGAATTGGCAATGACTCTCATAAAAATTAAGGGAACAATCTGAACGTCTTCAGAATGCTTGAATAAATGTTATTTTAACAAATATTGCCAGCTGTCCATGAATTCCTTATGAGACGATGCAAGCAAATCCCGTAAGAGATTTGTTTACATTAAGCGTTTACATTTGTTTACATTAAGGGCTTACAAATTTTGGCACTGCGGATGGTATCACAGCATTTCCACAGAAAGTTGCCACCGACGTGGGGGGGGGGGGGCGACTGATAAAACTTCATTGGCACCTCCTCGTATATGACCGGACTTGTGCATGCTGCCTGTGCTTCCTGCATTTTTTTACCTTTATAGCAATAACTAAGCAGTAATGGCTGTGCCGGCGCCGAGGTTTCCCTAAAATATATGTGTTGGGCCATGTCTGCAGTTGGCAGAGGAGCTAGTTCACAGCCTATGTGTTTGTATGTGTGGAGTTTTTTAATAAGGACCCGAATAAAAGGCTTCAGTTGCCAGAGATCCAAACGGTATCGCACGCTTCTGTTACTAACGCGAGAATAGCTGTTACTAAGACGTGAACAACAAATTCTGGTAATTGTTCAACATTTCTTTAATCTTTTACTTGTCAATGTTCCAAAATTGAAACACACAACACGTGATTTTGTATTTCCTTCCCAATATACCGAATTTGCAAATTTTTGTTTTGACATACTCACTGATGTTTGTGGAAAACATCACAATTTTAAGTTTTGTTAACAGCCGATTTAGATTCTTTGAATAAATGTTTACAAAAAGGCATATTTCGTGTTTCTTCACCACCACATGACTGTTGCGACATTTTGCTGGAACATGTCATGTTGCAATGTGCAAAGCAGAACCAAAATATCCGCAGATATTTAGCGATTACTCTGCGAGTAATATAAAAATTATAAGGACACTCGAGCTTTCTGTTTCGTGAGTTTTGAGCGAATGTTCCATTTTTGGAACATTGGCGTTTCATAGAGCCAGAAACACGGAAACCGAGCACCGCAATTCGCGTCGACGCCTATAAACGTTGCTTCGCGTCACTTTTTCTTCTCGTTTTCACGTGTTGGTGGAGCCTTCTAGCTAACACTTGAAGAGCCTTGAATGGTACCTTTCCCGCCATTCCTTGGCATTATTTTTGGAAGTCTCTTGCACGTTGAAGGAGCGCCATTCAACTGCAGCGTCCTCGTGAATGTAAAACGGGAGCGACTTTATATCTAGTGTTCGTTTGTGCTACCACAGTTCTGTACTACACAATTTCCGTTCATGGGTTATGGCACAACACTTCCTGACTTTGGAGGCTGCAATTAACCTTTTGGTCAGCCTTTCCGACGAGGATCGCGAAGGTGCATCTATATTCTGATTGCCGCCTAATGGCAACATTACTGACGAGGAGCACGTGCAGGAAAACGACTTTTCTGAAGTTGTTCCGTAGGATATTTGCGAGTGTGCAGAAGTTATGCAGTGCAGCGATGTAGAAATGTCGCCTACTGAATGTTTCAGTCCTGAGTTACGACGAAAAAAGCCAGCGTGAAGGCAACTGCCAGTGGAAAACTGCCGCAAATCTTCAGCCGCCACCCCGAAAACAAAACTCCCACAGCCATCCCTTGGAGCTGACTGGGGCGACCACGTCACGTTCGATAGACCACTGCCAGCCAGAACCCTCAGCCGTTGCTAGAGAGGTTTCTGGAGCTTGGGAACATGAGCCGATTTGAGTTGTTCAGCAAAATAATTTCACCGGTATACCTTGATTTTCTGGCTAACTTTACTGCAATGTACGCACCCCAAAAGGGGGCAGAGGTACCAGGTACCTCGTTCCAGCAACGCAGGGGAGGTTTGTGCAGTGTAAAAAACAAAACAAAACTATAGTGCCAAAAGCGGCTGCACAGCAATTGCTTCCAATCTAACCACGGCGTGTGAAATGCTGACTGACCTAGAGCAAGGATGATTTTTCTAGTTAATTGTTTTCACTCGTTATACTGTTTGGGGTCCTCTCAGGAAGATAGACTTGTCCTCGCTTACTAAGAGAGCGCAATTACACTTTGAAGCGAATAAAATTTACCAGAGAACGTTGCGTTTTGTGTATTGCAAACGCCATTGTCCAAAAATGGAACATTTCCAGAGAGTGGCATCGTCATTCTGAATTTCGCTGTATTTTTTGTCTCGGGTAATTTATAAGCCAAATACGAATTATTATTCCCAATTTCAGGTTTTTCAATGTTGCTTCATAGTCCGGGGTTTAAAGAGTTAAAGAACTTTGTATGGAATATTTTTGAAGTAAATGCCGTGATTAAAATAAATGAAACAGGTCTTTTTACGCCGTAACGTTTGCATGTATTGTGCTTTAGTGCGATACAGCCATGAACTTGCCTGCTAGGGACGACCGCTTACTTTGCAACACAGACGACACATTCCCGCAATGACAAAAAAGGAAACGTACACAATAATTGTTTGTACGGCCAAATTATTCGATGTAACAAGCTAACTACAGTAGATCTCACGAAATGAATAACAAAGGTTACCCCAGCTTCCCCAGCTGCACTCGCTGATGATCGTCTGGTTCCACACGAAACTGACGGCTACAGAAGCAGTGTTCACGGCCGTGTGTCCGTGTTGTTGTAGTTCGCTCTAGTTCAGGATTCATTTACCGCGTATCCAACTGACCCATCACCATCTAACAAGGTCAGAGACAAGCTCCTCATTTCACTCTAGATTAAAAGAAAGGCTGTTTTGAGGGCTCTTTGCGTGTACGTTGAATGTCGATAGCGACCTCAGACAAGCGGACTCAATCGGGTATACGTAGCTCAAGATCACACCTGGGTCGCCAGCTCTTACCATAGAGGCGTACCATTAACACCTTAAAACGTTCCTACGAAACTATGTATTAAAACCTTTTTCTACATATCGCTTCCCTCAGTTGGGTTCGGATGCGCTCACAGTCACAGTAACTCGGCGCCGCTAACTAAAGTAAATTTTCGGTAAGGCTGCACGAATCGATAAATTTTTCTTTGTAGCTCCCAGTGGCCACAATTGCGTTTCTTATATTTAAGAGCTACTTTTAGTAGAATGAACCAAATGTTTCTAATGGTAATGTGCTGTGTCCGGGGGTCACCTTTGTAATATTTTAGATGTTTACATAGGCCATTTTGGTGACGTTGGAGACTCACCCTAATCAAGCACATACAGAAAGCAATGGTAGATGTTTGTTTGCCAGAAATGCGTCATCGTTAAATTATTTGTTGTTCTATTTAAATGTATATCATGACCTTCGTTCGTACTTAACATGCGCGAATTCAGCTTTGTTCCGCCTTTGAAAACAGCATTAGTTTAACTGTTTTGAAACACAAAACTCTGGTTACATGGGCATCTTAATCAGGATTAGTGCTATCGGCCCTGGTACTGAAATATATCGCTTACCTCCGAAAACGTAAGCGAGAAGGGATGCCTGACGTATTATTTATTTATTTACTTGTTTGTTTTTTTGTTATTTTGTTGCAGTCATCCAGGTACGACGAAATATTAAATAGACGGGTCGTAAGCAAAGCGCAGGCAAGCTTTTTGCTTAGGATTTATGCAATTATATCGCGTTTTGTTGAGGAATGTTTTGTTTGCTAATTGTAGGAAATGAAGCCATATGCGTGAGAGCATGACTAAACCACCATAGAGTAGTATCGGGCACCAAGAAAAAGCGAGATTTGCTTTCTGTGCTAGGGTTGACCTCAGCACAGCCTGCAGTTATAGATTGTAAAACCAAATCCCCGCAAGGCAAATATTATTGTGAATGATCAATAGTTTTTGAACACAAGAAACACAAACACTTGATATGATTGGTTGCAACAAAACCCGATCAGAGACGTGGAAACCTACTGACACACTTTTATTTATATAGTTTAACTACTTGCAGGCCGGATTTTGTTGCGTCTCTGTGGGCATTACATAGGCAAACGGAATCATATAACTGTACCTTCATAGTGCGTTTTTTGTCCAGTTGACTGCCCTCTATATCACGCACTCCGTTTAGTTAAGTATCTGCTCTTTGATTTCCTTAGTAGTTATATATCAGTCCGGAAGAGATAGCGTGTAAAAATATTGTTAAGTGCCATAAATAAGGGCCCGTCACAAAGGTCATCGCGAAATTCAGTAAGAAATATAAAAGTAATATTTATCGGTCGTTTCTAGAAAACCAGAAAGCACGCATAAACTTCGCCAACATGCATCCTATCTACTAATCTTCGCACCTGTTAAAGGGACACTGAAGTGATATGTAAACATTGCGGGATTACTAGCGCAAATTGTAGTCCGGAGTCCCCAGGCCATGTTTCGACCACTGTGCGCGCATTTATGCGATTTTATTTAGTAGAAAAATTTATTCGAAAATGCTGTCCTCCTCTCTTTACGCTCGCCCGTTTTCTGTGGCGTTTTCGTGTGACGTCGGAAGGAGCCGAGCTCGCAATTGGTTGCGCTACTGCACGGCTCCCCGGCCTTCGGGCATTGTCAGACGGCCCAGCGTTTCGCCCGCCGGCCGCCGACGGGTCGCCGCAATTCGTTCGCTCAGTTGAAACGAAGCCAGGACACGTTTGTGAATGGAGGAATGTGCCTTTCTTTACTTGGTTAGTTTGTTAGTTAGTTTGTACACTGTATCTAGCTCCAAGTCAAGGTCGCTTCTTCACACAAGCGCTGCACAAGCGCACATTCGACGCTTCGCTGACTGGTACGCCAGTAGGAAAATATAAGGCCTCTTGAAGGCAGGAGAAGAGTCAGCGAAGTCAGTATAGGCACTAAGGAAATAAAATCAACTGATATTTTTACCGTACAGCGTAAAACTAGGGTGCGGGAAGCACATTTTTGCGCTAGGCGAACAAGCACAGCGGTCAGCAGCACGACTACGCATCTGCGAACGCTTTTCCGTATAAGAAACGCAATTGCTAGACGTGATATATTGTGAAAACTTGGGGCATGCTTACTGCACGAGCGCAAAACAACAAATAGTCACCTAAGCTGCTTGAAATGCCACAACTAAATAAAAGTGTAAACTGGTTATACAATATATACCTTATATTACCTACGTCTGCGGAGCCCGCCCCGTGGCCGAGTTGTCTAGAGCGCTGGGTATGTAATTGCCAGTGTTTCGCGAGTCGCGAGTTGGAATCCCCGCGAGCGCGTGCTTTTTTTTTTCTTTAAGTTAACTTTTTCGTTTTCCGCCGAAGTTTTCTATACTGAGTTCACCTTTTTTTGGGCCGCAACGTTCATTGCTCCACGAACTAGTTCACAGAACGCGCGCAGGCTTGCACTGGCGCGCCAGCGAGTTCTCGTTGGCGTGCTGTTGCCATAAGCACCGACTGCTTGCGGGCAGTGGGCACAGGCCAGAATCAAGAGACCCTTGGCCTGGTGTGAACACGCTTTTTACGATACAGGCATGAGTGAGGCAAGCTCCAAATATGGGGGAAGAGCGCATGGCATTTGAGTGTCTGCGGGGACGCGGAGGGCGTTCATGCACTGCGTATGCCTCGGCTAGTGAATGCTACGATTCCAAGCCGTCCTGGGAGGCTTATCTTACGCATTTTACAGCCGACAACATGGCAGAAGCGCGGTACGATGATTACTGAGATAGCCCATCCAAGAACGCCATCGGTTATGTTTTACAGAACCGAAACCGAAACTTGTTTGATTGCTAACCTTGGGCATCGTCCAATCACGGTGCTCCCTCCTCCCAGCGTCACAGCTTTAGTTGGTGCCGCCGCCGCAAACCGCGCATAGTAGTTTGTCTTCTTTCGCGCTGTGTAAAATAATTACCGATTTGTCAACCGGATAAACGATGAAAAGTGGGCTAATTAGAGCCAGTCTACGCAGTGCAAGCAAAAACGGGAGCTTGACAAATTCACTTCAGTGTCCATTTAAGACTATTTTTCTTGCAATTTGTTGTTAACTGCAAAGATGTTTTAACAGGTTGTTTAGAAGTGTAATATTTGTTACGCATGGGTAATTTTTATTATAATTTTCAGGCTACGAAAAGAACGAAGACACAGACAGCGTGCAGTGTTCCCCGCTGCAGCACAAATTACAAGAGGCAGCAAGATGGGTTCAAGTTCTCTCTGTTTCAAGTGCCTAGGTGCCCTTTGCTGTCTTCCTAAGAAAGGCAGAGCACTGCTCGAAACAAGTTCAGTTTGTGAGCTACATTTTGCCCGTAAGGATGTGATGCGGGATTGTGTTCATACTTCTTGTAGAGAAGAAGTTCGAATTCCACGTGATCGACCACCACTTGCTGAAGTTGCCCTACCTCTGGGCAGCTCACAAGACTAACAGCGGTCCTCATGCATCCAGCGTGGGCCACGAGGAGCAGTTCAAGTTCAAGCGCTCGGTGCCCCTTGTCGAGAGAGCGACGGCAGCCCGCAAATGAATTGCTATTCTATGAAGAGAAATACTAGCGAGTAAAGCACTTATTACGCATATAACCCGCCAACAAGATTAAGAACAAACGCTGAAAACTTCGCAATGTGTTCTTATTTTCACCAAGAACTACCAGAAGAAGATCGCGAGACATCCCTCCGGGGAAGTACGGAAGAACTGCAGAGCCTCAAGAAACGAGACAACAGGAACTGGGCGGTGTTGGTGGTCCCTAACGTTGAAGGCGTATTTTACGTTACATAATCACTGCGAGTAGAGCCTTTGATTTATATCACGATAAGGCTGTTTTCTTTCAAAGCACAGACCAAAAAATATATTCGCGCACATGGTTAAACGGACAGCTACATGCAGAAATAAAAAAAAAAACTTGGCTCTTTTGCCCTCCTGGGCTCTAGCGTCTCTTGCAGACGCGGAAGCTGAGCTGAGCTTTAGCGGGCAGAATCACTAGCGCTGTGTCGAGGAGCTATGCTCAAAAAAGACACGCAGGGCACCGAGGCTAGGCTGTCGAAGAAGCTAGCTGCGTCACTGCGCTGCCACAAGCAGGTCTTCTACAGTAACAGCTGCAAAACTGCGTTTCTAAAGAAGGTACTTACTTGATGCATGTGCGACCTGAGCGCTGTGCTAAATCACATTGCGGAAATTTACAATAACACATAGAATATTCCTCGGAGCTGGTACCCTCGGTAATACCGTACACCCGGCCGGGACGTTCTCAACGAAAGCTGCCCGGAAAACACGGGTACAAAATAAGTGCACAGAAAGCTGGGATGACTTCCAATGAAATCCTTGTTACAATGAGCTTCGAGGCCCCGGACTGGTGAGTCCAGGAGTAGTAAGCAGCGTCGGCTAAGGGTCCGTGAAAGAAACTCCGAGGAGAATCCGCCCTAGACCAGGACGATATTTTTTCAACGGCGAAATTGTCGGGAAAAGCTGTATAGCTTTCCTTTGTAGCCCTACGGCTGTATTTCAGGCGGATGTCAATTTGTTTTCACTTAGCCTGAGAAGTGCGCACGCAGACTTTTTACAAAATACGTTGAGGACCAAAGTGGAGGGCTTAGATTTCGCAACCACGCCCTAGTTTTCTTCAAATCTGTTTCAGGCGAGGCAGGGTAAGGTTAGATGTACGAAATGTGAAAGAGAGAAAGAGAAGGCTCTCTATCAAAAAACGAAGAGTTTTGCTGGAGTTTAACATCTTATTCATCCTGCTCTGCTCAAGACTGGAGATAAATGAAAAAGGGACGGAGAAGGAGCTAAGGAAAAAAACTGGCGTGGACGTCGAGTATGATGGCGGAGTGTTGTTTTTGAACTAGCGTTACGAAATTCACAATTTCAAAATGAGTCCCATGCCATCCAGTAGAACAAGCCGTGGCGCTGCTGCGAAGGAAAATCCATGGTCCTAGATAACTTTTAGAGGTACAAATTCTATGCGCTCACTTTCGGAAAGACGTGCGATCTTAGTATCATGTAGCCACGCATTATAACATATGCTCAACTATTGCTACAGGAGAACAATTGTCTGTTATAGACGAGTATTTTGCCCTCTGTGCAGGATAAACAGGTGGTGGGAAACAGAAGTCCGTACATACTTTTCACCGCGCAGTGTGAAACTCTGATGACAGTCACATCAGGGTGCCTCACGCCGGTACTATTACTACCAACGGTACGTGACGGTGGAGGAAGAATGGCCACCCCGTTCGCAGCTGCATGCTACGACACTGTTTTTTGGTTGCTTGTGTCAAAGGGCTACACTGTTTTGCTTAAGGGAGTAGTGACACGAATTTTTCGTGATGTTTTTTTTTCGCTTATGGGTGCCTACTAGCCCACTAATCATGGGATGACCCATAAGACGGTCGATCGCAGTGTACATAATTATTTACATCCTCGTTTATGAGCGTCGCTTTGGGTTTCGGCGAAACGAACACCAAGGCGGCCGCCCCGACAGGAGGCGCTCGTGACGTCGCCGTTCTCGTCGCAACAATGCCTCTGTGGACGCGCGCGCTCGCGCTCGCTCGGGCGCCCAGACTGGTCAAGGTCTCCTCCATCTCAACGCGCCGGGCAGCATGACGTCAGTCCCAAAACTCTAACGGGATACACACGGCGGAGGAGCGCGCATCAACCGCAGCCAGCGCGTGGGCCACGTCACGGGAGCCCTCACGGCGCCAGTTCGGGGCCAGGAGTAGTAGATGGCGTCAGGCTAATGCCGACTACAAAAGGGTGTCCTTTCCGCGCTTTCTGGTGCACGGAAAGATTAAAAACGGAGCTAAAATATAGTGTACTGCACGATTACTGCTAAAACTTGCTGGCCTATATGTCCTGCCTTTTACACAGTTACCGCAGCTTTGAAAGTCCGTGTCAATACTCCTTTAAAAACGACAAACATCCCCATGATATACTTTTGTGGAAGCTCTGGTGATACCGTTTTCTGTTTTTTTTTAAGGGGAAACTTGCTCATCATGCTTGAAGGCAAGAACTCCGCTCATCCGGCGCAAATACAAACTGAAGCTTGGAGACGCTGCTAAGCGGCGAAAAGCGAGCCTGCACAAAACGAACCTCGGGCAGAGCAACCAGCGTCTCAAGACACAATTACGGGTCACGAAACACCAAATGGACTTCACGCAGGAGTGATTCTGGAGTGCCTATTAATGAGCATGAAAAGTCCGCTGCGGTACAACTGCATCAGAAAAAACAAGATCCTTGTGCTCCCTTCCAAAAACACGCTAAGAAAATATTTGAGCACATACAAAACTGGATTCTGCTTTTGCACAAACGTTCTCGCAGGATTGAAACAGCGCACAAGGAACATTGACATTCTCAAGCGCTATGGGGGTATGTTCGTGGACGAAATCAAGCTATCGCAACACCTTTCAGTGACCACGTCAGCCCGGATCGATGGTGTTGTTGATTTAGGACCATTCACGACCGAAAAAGAACGGACACTGCCCTGCGATCACGGAATGCCCATAATGTTCTCGCCATTCGTCAGAAAATGGACACAAATCCTGGCAGTCTGGGCGACACACAGAAATATGAAAGGGGACCTTCTTGCAAAAGTCCTAATTGAAGCAGTCCTTCTCGCCGAAGATGCCGGTCTTTTCGTAGACTTCATCACCTGCGATGGAGCCACGTGCAATCGTAATATGTGGAAGGAGCTAGGAATCGAGGCAACCGCCCAGCACATCAAATCCCGCATTCACCACCCAAAAGATCGCACGCGTTTCCTGCACTTCGTCTCTGACTTTCCTCACCTTATAAAATGTCTGCGGAACAACCTTCTCACCCACGATTTTGAGACTCGAGATGGAGAGGTGAGTTTTTTTATGATCCATAGTGCATACATAAGCATTTAATCACTCATAAAGAGGTACCGTCTGTTCCTTTCCTCAGTCTAAATTTTTGAGGTCGTCCGAAGAGGTGGAGCTACATATAGACAGCGGTAAAAATTACTACAACGTTTCCTGTTCGCTACACAAAATGTTATGAAGGTTATGAAATGTTATGAAATAAGCTATTAGACAAGGTTCAGATGCGGCGAAGAACACAGCAGTTTATAAGGCAAAACACTGTCGCGCACCACAGGTGCTTCTGGTGGTGATTTCGTGCGGTGCAGTAGAAGTAGCAGCTACCTCTTCCGCAAAGCTGCGGCCTCAACTGCGATTTAGATGCTACCAAGGGACGGATCTATACAGAGAGACAGTGCAAACACTTTTTCTTAAAAAACGGAGAGGGCGCAGACGCGTTCTTCGGTGGGAGAGAAACCCTCCGTCCACGTACCCTTTAGTGTTTGCTGCAGCTCGATAAAGGGTAACAAGAAGATACTCGTGGGCTTGATCACAACTATACTCAGCGCATACTCCTACTTTTTAGGATTTTAATATGCTTCCAGATGTGGCGCATTGCTTACAATATACGCACTCGAGCCTACAGCAGATCAGCTCACTAAAAAGCCATGTTTGAATATATCATCGAACACCTGAATCATATAACATACTACGACGTTTTCGCGTTGCTCTTGTATAGAAGTGCAAACGGCTATATGTAACCGCACCAAACAGTCGACGGAAGGAGACAGGTACCCTGGCGTTGCTTACATTAACGAAAAAGTCGGAGTAGCGACTAACGAGTGCTCACATAGACCGTTTGTGAACCTGTGTCAGGGTGAGAAACATTCGCTTTCAAGCTGTATTTCCTGTCCCTTGAACGCTTTGTACGATATTATGCATCTATTTACACCGCATTACCCTATGCCGATTTGATCAGCATTTCTGTTGTCACAATGCTTACCTTATATATAATGGAATTCTCAGGATCCACGCTTTCTCCCTTCGGTGCAGGTATCCCTGAACGTGATCCAGTAGGCTCTCAACCTATATGGAGGTCCTACTACCCCTAGACTCAAGCACGGCATACGCGCGGTCCAACTAAGCCGGAACAACTTCGAACAAACGCGTGCGTACTATGCTTTCCAACTTTTCGGCTCCCAAGTTCAGCGTGGTCTGCGTTCCTTTAAAAAGGTGTTGTAGGCGTCAGGTGTCAGCGTTCATCCCACCCTGCGCTTCTTCCAATAAGAGCAAACAAAACCTAAAGGGGGCTAAAAGAAATTGGGGGGAGGGGAAGGAAGGAGCATGGTTTTCAATTCTCCTGGTGTCGGGGCTGTAATAGTTTGCCTGCGTAAAGAAAGCAATTTGTTATTATGTATTTACGTTTATGGCACTACTTCTGTTTGGTTGCGAAGGGGGGGGGTTGACGATCCAGTGCACTCGGATAGTAAAAACATGAAAGAAAATAGCTTGCCTGGGAATTAGTGTTGTACATGCATTAACCCCATGTGTACAGCTAGAGGTGTAGCCTGCTCTGCCAAAAAAAAAAAATTATTTGTTTACGCCCCACCTTAGGTTGTTATTATAATTTGTTCTGCGACGCCTTCACAAGACACAAAGGCTCCGCACAGGGAAACGTCATCTTGTGCATAGTAGCACAAAACGTAATTCACCACTACCATTAGTAAGCGGCGGACTGAACTTATTCACTGGATTTGCGGCGTACGTATAGATGCCAAATTTTTACGCCGAGAACTTTGCCTGTATCATCTCGTAAGTGCTAAGAGTGAACTTTCGCAATGTGAACGCTGTGATGCAAAGGAAACGTAAATTGCCGGAATTGCCGTACGCGCGTTACAGCGTGCAACACACACGAAGAATAATGGCGCAGAAGAATAATTTGAACTTCAAAATTTTGGGAAACACACACATGTATATGTATGTATAAGAGACAGAGAAGGGGGTTTTAGGGAAAACTAAGAAAAACGGGCTTTCGCAGGTAAAATTGTTTTTGTTGCGCGACGTGTTCAGAGGTAGGGGCACAGGCAATAAAATAAGTTCCAATTTATACTTAGGGCAACAATTAACTAGCGCTTGTTAATTACCTTTTCATTCATTGCAGTTGGCCATGTGATTGTAAAATGGAAATTGTAGAGGATCATCAACGAGATATCTAGCATCAGATTTGGGAAAATGTAATTTACCGCAGACCTATGAGCGCAGAACTTCATTCCTGCGGACACGCTCATCTGGAGCTCGGCAGCTACAAAGCCATTCACCATACAAATGGTGGAGATGTCTTTCTAAGCCACTCGACGGCCGAAGGCCTCCGGGTGACCCTAAAAAGCACTTTGTCATTTGTTGACTATCTGACCGGCAAGATCGGATCGGCTTCAAGTACGTGATGACGTCTATACTGTGTCAGGACCCAGTGAAAAGTGTGTTCGTAATTGAGACAGTGTTCTGGCTCCAATAATCACCGTACGCCGGAGCAGTTCCTGATCACAATAAGCTGTATCAGCTTTTGTAACCTCGTAAGATCAACGGAAAGTGGTAATGTAGATGCAGGAACGCTTGGTTCTCTCTTGGATTCCACTACAGTAGCATCACAACAGTCATCTGATTGAAAGGTTTCTGTCGATGCGCTTATCATAAACATCCATTTCGATCAAGCCAATAATGTCCTGCAACACCTCGCTGCCTACAGCGATCACGCTCTGTTACACAGTGTCCAGAAGTGACCAATAGTTTATTTATTATACAAGTGGCTACGCTGCGAGGAAGTGCACACTTTCAATGGGTTCGGCGCTTTCCAAAGAGAAGTTGCTTGGGCTCACGGGAGGAAGCAGGCGAAGTCGCAGATTTCACTAGGCAGTGCGACTAAGGGGGCCTTTTGTACCCTTTTGGGGAACTTTTTAAGTTCATTACCATTCCTGAGTCAGCATTTAAGCAAGAGAGCACAGTTACGCCAGCTAACTCGGCTTCTATGCCATCTAACCGCGGCATGTGTAGTGCTCCCTCCTTACGCACTCACTGATTCTCCTGGGGGCAGGGCTGGGACGCATTTTCCGTTCTTTTTCCGAACACCAGTAAACTGACCCAGTCAGTAGGCTCAGTGACTCTTGTGGTGACTTCGGCGTGCTTCATCCTTTTCAGTTCACCCCGTAATCGCTCTGTCAGGGCCGACGGCACACATCGGACTGGTTGACTGCCTGGCACGGCGGGCTTTTGAAGAATCCTGTGATGCACTTTTAAATGCGGAGCATTTCTTAGGGTCGCCTGGTCCTGCGTCGTTGATGGCGGCGCCGTCCACACACTCACTGCGCATGCGCAACTCTCCTCCTTACACCCAGAGCTCCGCGATACTACACTATATAAAAAAGAAATAGTTAGCGGCGCCCGGTTTCGATCCCACGACTCTCTGGCCGCAACGGGAGGTACGCGGTGCTCTTCCAAGTACGCTACAAATCCGGGACAGGAACAAGTGCTACGAACGCGCCTTATGTCCTTGACTCATTCAAACTACGCCAAGAAGCTACTGATACAACGGAGGCACGCGAAGCTGAATGTCAACGGAAACGACGAACTATAAACTTTAGAGGGTGATGCTGAATTTCCCGTGGGAAAGCTGTGGCGGGAAGCGCCACGCGCCTTGCAGCTCAACCAGCCCCGTGCGCAGCGCCTCTGATGCTGATTGTGGCAGGATGCCCCAAGGGATTGGCCAACCAAAGAATCCATCACGAAATAGGTTCGCATACTCCTCCCCCTCTACTGCGCGCGCTGTGTATATAAGCGGCGGAGCGCGCGCTCGGAATTCAGTAAACTGCGATCCTCGGTTGATGCTCCCCACATCCAAACGGTAACAACAAACTACCCAATTACGCAACGTTCACGCAATACAACCACCCCTATGCGACGCATTTACTCGAGTTCCCCCCGTGGGAAGATGCGGGCGGGCAATTTTTTTTACACTGCCAGTCCCAGTTAAAAGGTGACAAAAGTCTTTCACGATTTCTTCGCAGCCGTCCTGGGATACTCCAAGAACGCTCGAGGGCAGCCCAAGGTGTTCGGTTGCTTGTAGGCTGTATGATTGCCTGGCGACCTTTGCGTGCCGCAGAAGATTGGAGAGTACTAGCTCGGCCACCTACCGTCACTTCCGTTCTGACAACTCCAAGATGCTTTATAGTGCCCCACCGTATGACTGTAGCACCTCATTACTAGGCTTCACTTCAGAGTTTAAATGGCCTCATCATGTATATTCCAACAGGCGGCAGGTTGGTCGGAGAGTTTTAAGTTCGACATAAACCTTGCTGACGTCCGCTCGAACGACCCATTCCAGTTGGCTTGTTATGTACGCCTCTTGAAGACACCCATAAAGCGCCGACGTCGTATTTGAAATCTTCATTTTCGCAAGCCTCGAAGTAAATCGTGAAGTGGTGTCCCCTGTGGCCTCGCCTGCACGTTCGTCAGAACGCGGGACAGTTCCTAGGCTGATGCATGGGTCCGCACTTAGAGCATTTGTACAGCGTGGCTTGCGCAGTCTCGAAGTTCGGGCTTTTTTAATTCCACGCGTGGTCTACTTGCTCTTGACCTCGTTCCCAGGTCCCTTGGCGGAAATCCGATCTTTCGGCTGCCTTACAGACGAGGTCAGCCCGCTTTAGGTTAGGCTCAAGCACCTTTTCCCACACCTTGTCGTCGTTCATTCTGTACGCAAGTCTCGAAACATGCAAATGGCATGCTCTTGCCTGTTTTTTTCTCGGGCTACTTCAAGTTTCGCAGGTAGCACTGGTTCAAAATAGCTCACCTTGGCTCGGACATATCTTCAGAAATAAGTAGCGTTCATGCACTTCGGTGGACTGCAGCGTGAAGCAGTCTTCAATTTTCTTGATATCCGTCACGTAGTCATCACGATGGCATCCTAACCTGGGACACTGACAAGGAGCGCTGTCTTTGACGACACATGCAGATCGCTTGTTGTCGTTGCGTTCCGATACCGCCAGAAAAAGCTGGTATACCTGCTTGAATGTTTGCCTGTTCTTGCTGGCTTCCCCCGTCGTGTTTAATGGACCACGCATTCCTAATAAATCCATAGCGTCATCCTCGCTGCACTGCCCGTCAAAGATTTTCCCCTCTTGTTCCGACGAAGACCATTTTTATTGCGTCCAGGATGTCAAACATGCGATGCCGGTGCTGTGAAGGAATGAACACTGTTTATTGCCCACGTGTAGTTGGGAAAAGTGAATTAATGTCTTTCTGCCGAAACAGTTAAACTGTTTGAGTAGAACCTTGACCACACGGTGCTTCCGGTTTGAGATACGATCCGCTTGCGCGGAAGATGGTCCTACCGGTGTCCAATGTACGATACAACTAAGATACATGTCCGCAACACGGAAATAAATAACACTGCCATTCTCCAATCCTTTTAAATAAACGCTGGCCAGTTGCGTTATTAAAGCGTTTCAGAACGCAAACTTCGGTTTCTGACGCTGAAAATTTTATTTCAATGCGAGCAATAATTTGTCTTTTGCATTTGCAACCCAGGCGGCCACGCAACATTTGCTGTCGCAACACATGTTTTTATCAGTCACATGTAAAAATTTAATTTTAAAGGTTGGGAGATGGATATTTTTCTGGCTGCGCTAGTGTTTTTGGCGCTTTTTTGCTCCCATATACTCCCTAGAGGTTCTTTTTCGCCTGTCCTCTAGTGGTCCTCCTTGTAGGAGTTTTTTTACTACATGGAACAGGGAGGTTTTGTTTACCTCCTCAAAACAGGGTGTGTTTAGGTTATAGAAAGGAGGTATTTAGGGAGTGTTAAGAAATGTTCGGGAGAATTTAAGGAGGTCAAAAGGGAGTATTCTTTACTTCCTGAAGGGCGGTTTTAATTTGTTTATGGAATTTTTAGGCGGTTGAATAGGAACCTATTATGGCTCCCTTTGGAAGTACTTATGTTAGTTTAGGGGCGTTTTCAGGAGGTTCAAGGGAAGCATTTACTTCTTTTGAATGGATTTTGACGAAAGCTTGGGGAGTTGTGTAGGCCTTCCGAAAGGAGGTTTTCAATGCCACAAGGGAGAATTTCTAGTTCCCTGCGGGAGTGCTGCTTTCATACGGTTTTTCTCGATTTCAGGTTTCTCGAAACGAACTTTCGCCGACAAGTTTACATGGTGCATGGTGTACACAAGCAGGTTCCGAAATAAATACTTATGGCGACCTCATATTAGAAATCACAAATGGTACATTGCTAAATAACAGGCCAGTTAGGAATTGAAGACAGCAATACGATGCTAGTTGAACAAACCGTAGAAATAATATTACTACAAGAACTGGAAATACGCGAAAAACAAAGATAGGCGCAAACACAACTGCATGGTAAGTAAAATCATTATAGAATACTAGCGGGTCGAGAACGCGTCAGTACTTATCAGAACTTATCAGTACGCATCAGCGCTCAGTACACAGTGAAAAAAATGGCTGCAGTGGTTTACAACAACAAAAAAAAATTCAGTAGGTGGTGAAATGAGCGAGAGCTGTCTGCTAGTTGAACAAATTGTAGAAACAATAATAATACAAGAACTAGAAATAATTTAAAAACAGATAGTCACAAACACAACCGCATGGTAAGTGAAATCATTATATAATACTAGAGAATCGAGAACGCGTCAGTATTTATCAGAACTTATCAGTACGCATCAGTACTAAGTAGACAAAGTGAAGAAAAAATGGTTGCAGTGGTTTACAACGACAAAACAATTTTTCAATTTGTGGTGAAATGAGCGAGAGCTGTGCAACGATTTGATATTGAAAGGTAACAAGCATTTTGTGGGTGGTAAAGGCACAAGAGATAAATGATGTAGGAGACAGACTGCAGTGAGGTGGCTATGGATAAATGAGTAATATAAAGAACGAAAAATATGCTGCGGAAAATACCAGTGCGTTTTGATAAAGACAAATGCGCCAAGAAAAGTGACCGATTCGGACGGGTTAATTGCAATGATATAGAACAGAATGGGTGGTATCGCGACAGCTTCTTTTGAGTGAGAACAAAAAGCCATGAAATTCATATTTTTCGGATAATTTTTAGTTGATCATTTCGCACCAGTTGCCAATATTATTTAGATAATTGTTTCAAGTTAAATTAGTTTGTTAATATTATTGCTTCACTGAAAGATAGCTGTATTATCAGCATACAGAACGGCCCATCAAATATCCCATTTTCAGTAAAAAAAGAAAAAAAAAATTCAGAAATATAATACGGAATTCTTTTTGACTACTATCCAATGATTACAGGATTGAAAACAAATATTCGTGCGCGATATTGATGCGATAAAAGTTAAATAGTTCTAAATCCTTCACACGTGGTTTGGTGTAGGCAAGGTCCAAAAAGGCATGTTCCAAAACGTTAGAGCTCTGTGTGCCTTCTTAGAATATTGAATGTTGAAAACCCAGAACGATGCAAACAGACTACACAGTCCTCCCAGTAAAGATGATGCAGTCAAGACACGCTGGCCATCCATGTGGAGGCTAACTTCCCCGTTCACGGAATGCAGGCAGGGAGTCAGAGGAAAAAGCAAAAAAGAAAAAAAAAATGCCCCACACGTAAAATTCAAAACAGACACTATGGTTAAATGAACTTAATAATTCGATACAGTAATAAAATTGTAAGGCAAGGTTCTCTGCGAATTCCAGTACGTAAATTAGGAATGCGAAGGCTTCATAAAACCAAGTGCCAGTACATTAAACGTCGTTGCTTTTGCAGCAATAAAAAAGATATTACTTCCGCACAATATACTCGAGCACAACTTTAAATGACAGTGAATATAAAATCCAAGTCTCTGTAGGTTGATAGATTAGTTTTTGTTTTTGACTGAAAAACACTTTGGTATTGCGTGATTTTGTTAACTGCTGTTTCTTGCTTTAAGACGCCAGCTTGCATCTATTCAATTGAGTGGGCATACAGTTAAAGATGCAAACCCTTACACTGCCTCTCCCCTACCATGGTGGCTCACTTTCATAGAAAAAGTGCAGCTTTTGCGAGCTGGACGGCTGTTGCAAGCCGTGGCAATACTCACTTCTGCTGGAAGGGCCAACTCGGTTTCCGAATGCAGCCTTGCCTTGTACAGCACAGCCTATCCTGCCTTAAGATCTATGAAGTCATTCAACTCGATCATGTATCAGGATCTGCAGAAGAAAATCGTGTCAGCAAATAATGAATTCATGCCGGACAGGCACCCACTGTTTCAGTTATACTTGCAGATACCTCCACCTATTTCCCTCCTGGTGTTACATCCAAAGCTAATTTGTTACAGCTTGTCTCATCAAGTATGGTCACCTGTCATAACACACCTAGTCATACAGGAAAGTCGTTCACTGGGTCAGAAAACACATTCTTTTTTTACAGTAGTAATAAACTAGGCGACTCAGTTATCCGTATTCTGACACCTTAATATTCTGTGTCACCGAGCTCACAAGCATGATTGGTGCATAAGGTCATTTGTAGCCGCAACCATTACTAGAGCCTTGTTAGCTAACGTAAACCTCGATCATGGAACCAAATTGCTTGTGATTGCATGGCAACAAAAAAAAACAGCTGAAATGAAAATGCTATTCTCGCAAACTTACCAACGCTGCATGCCACACACACCAGCCTTAGTTAATTTACCGTGATTGTAGAAGTTTCCGTCACGCAAAACCACAGTGCACTTTTTGGAGCTGGAAGCTCCGTGTCAAAATCGAGTGTCAGATGAATCGAGTAATTTTTGTGTATGGTCTTACTATTGATTATGACAAAGTTATTACCAACAAAAGAAGAGTGTGTGCATTGTTCTTCTAAAAAAATGATATCCTTTTTTATGCCCGGCAGACTTGTGTCATGCTACGGCAAACTCGGTTCTCTTCCATAAGGGCATGAATTTGTGTTTTTAATTATGTGGCCTCAGCTGGCGACTGACGGGCCCCCATTGTATACAGACCCTCATTATCATCCGAAAGGGAATAAAAACATTTCGGTTTCGAACCACGTCGCCGTCGTGGTCCACACTATATGCATTTAATCGTTCGATAGGCTCATAGCATCTCTTACGCATGTCACTGTTTCCTTAATAGGGTACGCTGTTAGATGTGAAGAGTCGACTCAAGCGAGCAAACAACCCCACCGAATCTACAGGGCACAGTTTTCGAACGGGGTGGCCGTCTGATCTGCGGCTTTCGCCGACCAGAGCACTAAGAATGAGTCAGAGCCTTGAACGAAAACAACACAAAGACTTATATTTGGACAGGCAAGCCACCAGGAGCGTTAACAAATAGATATTACAAAGTAGAGGAGTTAACTAAAAAGAACACGAGCACTTCGATGCATATGAGAGACAGAGTCCCACAATATTCACCGACCGGGCCCGACGATCACCGCTGTCGCAGGCGATTCGGCTACCTGAGTAACCGTCACGTTGCTTTGAAACGACGCCGCGCACGACAAACAATTTCATCTCGATTGCCCTGTTACAAACCGGCCTACAAAAGAATGCGAATGCATACCCCCAAAGCCACAAACAAGTACAATAAAACGAGTGTGCGCTTTTTTCTTTGCCCGTGCGTGTACGTGCTGTGTGCGGCACGGGTACTTCGCAGTTAACCCTATCCAAACGTTTGACAAACGCATCGACTGATGACAGACCACTTACCAGCGAGCTGTCCACAGCTGTCGCCGTATCCAAATGTTGTTCGCGGCCGTTAGTCTTGTGACAGGGGCACATAAAAATGTTTCCACCAAATGGCACTACTAGTCCTTCTCAAATAAGAAAAAATGATGGCCCAAGGTGAGCCGCTTGAAGCTCCGGCCGCACCAAGTCACCGGCCGCGCTGCATTGATAGCACGGATGTTGTTTACATCCGGGCAGCAAGTCGTGCCACCAGGGCAAGTTGAGTCGCTGCAGTCAGGTGCGTTGGCGCGCTGGCACGAGAATTTAAATTGGATATATATGCGCAAGCAAGCGAAGCAGATGAACATTGTAATTGTTTGCAACGGCGAGAACTCTCTCTTTGTTAGCAGCAGAGTTTGACAACACCTACCGCGAAAATAAACAGATTGAAACAACACGGCCGCGTTGTCTGCTTGTGATCGCGCTGGCTGAAGCATCTATACGGGTATACGTACGGTATCGGTTTTGTAGCTGCATGCAACCGTCGCGTCCTGCTTTCTCGTTCTAATTAGCATTAGTCCACGGTTGAAGTGCTGACACACGGAAACAACACAAGACTAACATGGCGACCGCCCGCTTGAGATGATTACCCGAGGTGGGGAGTTTAATGTGGACGTGGTTGTATACAAGGAACCGAACGCCATCTCACAAATGGCGTTAAGTCGTTTTAAATCCTCCCTTTTGCTACACGGATGGGCAACGGTACTACCATGGAGGTTCGTCCACTTTTTTAGACCATGCCTAGGGAGTACATTTTTTGCTATAAGTAGTTTTCAGGGCACATTACTTGATTAAAACTCCATTTCCGGCTAGTTTGCGTTTACAGTGGAGGGCAGATCCCCAACGTGCAATTAGGAATAGTGCGTGATACACAGCTACCTTTCCGTGAGTGTACACGGATAATTTCCTCGTTACTTTATTAATAAAAAACGCAGAATGACACCGGTTTTACCACTGTTATACCTATATGCGAAAGTTCGTTTCGAGAAGAGTAGCGCTGTGATTTGTTACGTAGCTTTGTATCAAGTGTGGATATCTTTTGGAGAAAACGTTTGGAAGCACCAATGCCAGCTGCTGTTTGTCCTCGTCTGTGTGGCGCAGTTCACCAGTACTATACATGACTCAAACTACGCCCAGTAAAAGTATTCATGTAATCGTTAACAGCAAATTTGCTTCAGTATGCATGGCTTTGCAACAAGAAATGAACATCTTAAAATAACTTCCACTTAGCAACCGCCGCTTCCAGAGTTCGCAAGTAAATTTTACAGAGTGCTCGCAATCGGCATTTAAAGCTAACACACAGCTGCAATGGCGTGGTTGTTTTAGGAATCTATGAAACGCCAGTTCGCACTTATGAGACACCATTATCAATTGTCATGTTACGCAGACATATCTTGAAAAAAACCCCACAAGGCTTATCTGAGTCATGAACGAAAAAATTCCCCCGCATTTCCCCGAAGGGGAGTTTGAGGAAGTGCGAAGCACGGGGTGATGCTATGAGGGGGAGTTTGTTGAAGTTTGGTGGCATTTTGCCCGTTAGTTACATTAACACCCCCTCGTGATCACGTTCGGCTTAACACGCCTCGTTTGTCCCTCTGCGGAAATCTTGGTGGCGGGAGAATGGACGAAGCAAAGCGCGCGCCGCCGCCGCCGGGGGCTGTCAACTGGGACCACCGGCGGGGTCCGCGCGCGCGCCACATATGGTTCTTGCACGGCCGCTGGATGAGAGAGCACGCAAGGTCCAGCGTCCGTGGTTCTTGTTTCACCAGGGAACGTGGCCCCCTCTCCCTCGAAAGAAGGGACCGCGGCGGCGGGGAGCGGGGGGCCAGGGAAGAGGAGGAGCGCACCGCACCGCAGCGCACCGCAGCTAGGGTGGCTAGAATTCTAGCCACCCTACCGCAGCTGCGAAGCGCCGACCGGAGTGAAGGGAGAGGAGGCGCAGTCACGTGAGAGAATGCAGAACTAGCCGGTTTGTAGTATCACGTGTACACCACGCAGTTATCGCCGCTGAGTCGCCAACTAGAGTGAACTAGAATAGGGGCGTAGACGGCGTTGCTTTCCGCGTGCCGCGCGCCGTCGACCACCGCTAGGGCACGACCTAGTTTCCATCGAGCGGCCGTGGCTAGGGTGGCTAGGGGCGCTGGTGCACGATCTCGCAGCCGGTCAGCCGCGCCCGCGCTGTCTGGCGCTGTCGCCGCAGCCCTCGGACCGGACGAAACGTAAAACTTTGAAGGCGGTGGGAGCACCTGCGTTCGGTGGAATCGGTGCGGAGGTTCTGACGTGTTTTTAAGAACAGTGAGAGAGTGCATTTCGTCAAGGACCGGCATGTGAGGAAGATGGCGAAAAGAAGGACTGATGCGCAGTGTTTTGCCCAGGCTGTCACACCGGCTATCAGGGCTCTCCAAAGGCGTCTTTGTTCGCCGCCCCAAGAGACGAAGAGGTTCGAAAAAAGTGGAAGCGCAATTTGCGCCAGCAGGAGAGAGAGACAAAACTTTTTTTATCGAGCTTTTAGGTGGGGTGGTTCCTCATTTCAGGTAACCATGTGCCGTCCCGGCTCGACTGGCCCTCTCGACCAGCAGAAGTTGATCTTGAGGGAGGGAGCTGGACAGCAGTATCTCCTACTGCTCAGGAGTAGGGGAAGGAAAAGGAGGTGGGAGGTCTGGGTTCTTGACGCACTCCCATATTATGTGCCATAGAGTGCCTGATTGAGCACAGAATTTCATTTTGCGTCGAATTGTGTGGGAAATAACAGATGCACCCTGACTGGATGGAGAAACGTATTTGTCACTATTAGGACAAGCCCCTCACAGAATCGTCGGCTGCAGTGTGCGAGCTTCACTTTGTGTACAGACCGCACAGGTTTGTGCTAAGCATGGAGAACGCGTTCACTGAATGCTTCAGTCTTCTTGAGCTTCATTTTGATAGCATCCTTGACATTTTGATTGTGGTGAAGGCTAAGCAGCAGTGTGAACTTGGGTGCAGTGATCATTGTAAGGCTGTTGCGGCAGAGGTGCGTTTTACCTCACGAACCGCATTCACTTCTACATCAAAAGCATCAACAGAAGCAATGCAAAAAGACGGCAATCTGCAAAGTATTCTAAACTAGGTAAATGCCCGTAGTACTGGACCAAATTGCGAAATAAACTGTGACAGCTGACTGAAAGGTACTCTGTTCTATTTCGTTCACTGTATGTATATTATAAAAATTGCAATCGGGTTTGAAAAATGTGAAGCTGGGCCATTAGCTGTACCTGAGATAACTATGTAAAACGCTTCCTTTTTATCAGGAGATATCTCCCAGCAAGTTTCAACAGCAACCGTTCAGCGAAACATATTTAAAATCCATTTTAATCTTCGCCCGCACGAGAAAGCCCAGAGCGGGCCGACGTGACATCATCTGCTACGTGCCCCAAACTGCCGACGTCGGTGCTCCCGTGACGAAGCCGCCGCGCTGGCTGTGGTTGGCGCGCGCTGCTCGGGCGTGTGTACACGTCATGGTTTTGGGACTGACGTCATACTGCACGGGCCTGTGGGGACGGCGAAAACCTCGGCCGGTCTGGGCGCGCGCGTGCGCTCGCTCGCGCGCGCTTCCAGAGAGGCAGCGATACGGCAAGAATGGTGACGTCATGTTATACATGCTGTCATGGCGGCCGCTCGGCGTTTTTCAGTCGAAACCGAAACTGGCACGAATAAACGACGCCGTAAATGAATGTTTACGCTGCGCCCGACCGTCTAATCTGTCATTCTATGATTAGTGGGCTGGTAGGCACGCATACCAGCGAAAAAAACGTAACATAAAAATTTCGTGTCAGTACTCCTTTAACGAAGAGGTTCGAACTAGCGGGTTTGTAGTATCATTAGTTACTGTTTTTTTAGTAACATTAGTTACTGTTCTTTTTTATAGTAATTATAACAGGAAATAACTACAAAATATTTTGTATTTTGCCATGATAGCACCTCTGATCTCTGAAAAATAGTAGACTCCATACCATATTGGCAAGTTAGTTTCGTTTTTGTGCTATGCGGCGGGTCTAAACTTCCTTTTAGGAGATTGGGAGTGAGGTGGGGGGGGGGGGTGAACACGCTTATTTGCGCACATGCGCTGAATAATACATCAGAGTTGACTGCAACACCCCGGCTAACAAAATTGTCGCTTTTAAATGCTGCTATACGAGCAATATACGAGCAATGACGTGTTTTTAGAACCCCGATGCTCTTCCCTGTGCAGGGACTAAGAGTCCATGCTGAACACCTGCCAGTTCGCGAAAAGTAAGTAATTATCGTTCGTCAGGCAATATTCGGCGAGTTGCGGAGAACACAATTGTGACAGTTCATTGACATTCAGAAGCGCCCGCGACAGATATAAAGCTCGAGGTGAATCAAAATCGCGGATAGCGGAACTAAGGTGCCTACAACCAGAACGGCTCACCACATCGAGGCCACAGTTCTTGTGCTCGACCTGGAGCAGCAGTAAGTAAAGGAAAAATCACGTTTGGCCGTTTAGAACCTTGCTTAGCTTCTGAATGCCTTTGAAAGCCGAAAGAGAATGCGGAAACAGGACAGAGCAAGGCCAGACGCGTAGTCTCACTGCGCCAGTCCAGCTGCGAAAGGGCGCAGTCGCGCCACCTCGCGGTGTCGACGCCAACCGGAATGGCTCAGCGCCGCCGCTCGGGACAATCCCTTATTCTAGATCACTCTACGCCAACGCACGCCGCTGACGACGTAGTTTGAATGCGTTAAAGATATAAGGCGCGTTACTAACATTGGTATCAGCGTCGCGTCCGTGGCTTAGTCGATAGTGCGTCGCGCTGCGGCCGCAAAGTCCTCGGATCGAAACCTGGCGCCGGATGCGGTTTTTTTTTATATAGTGTAGTGGCCTGGCTGGCGCGCCGAGCTAGGCTGCGGACGGAGGACGGCGGTGGAAGCAGGAGTAGGCCCGACTAAGAAGTGCTTCGCACTTAAAATACTGTTCTTTTAGGTTTTGCACAAAAAATATTAACCAACACGCGTCTCCTTGTATACCACCACGGAAAAATAAACCAAAAAAGTCGACTGTCGTGCAGTGTTTGAGGGCACTTGAGCAGCATTAAGGAGTTGCTTAAGGACGCTGAAAGGTTCTTACGAACGCTCATTTGTTGTCGCGACATACTGTATTTATGAGCGCATGTGCCTGCCACCCCTCCTCCCCCCCCCCCAAAAAAAA
The DNA here is from genome assembly GCF_048455015.1 of Haemaphysalis longicornis. Classification (NCBI taxonomy): domain Eukaryota; kingdom Metazoa; phylum Arthropoda; class Arachnida; order Ixodida; family Ixodidae; genus Haemaphysalis; species Haemaphysalis longicornis. Next base: position 187,106 of record NW_027526297.1, read on the forward strand.
GAAAGAAAAACATATACACGCCATAAGTCCAACGTGTGTAGTTAAGGGCCTGGTTTAGTGTCGTGGCCAATCTGCTGAGCAGATGGCAGAGCGCTTTCGGAAGGGAAAGAGTCAGCAAGAAAGAAGAAGGAGCTGTGAAGCGGTCGGGCAAGACGACAGCAGGACGGCGCCGTCGCGGTGTACGCCCGATGTCCGTTGTCGGCGCTTCTTCGAAGTTTCCGTCGGTCGCGGTGTAGGCCCGACACTACAGCCATGGACGCCGCCGGGAGAAGCCGGGGTCCGGCCCTAGAGGGAGCGGTCTGCCGGTGACGCGGAGCGCGGTCAGCGAGGCCTCGTTTCCCGCCCAAGCTAACTCCTCCCGCCGCTAATCATCGGCAGGGCCACGTTCTTCATCGGGGTGAACCTTGAACATAACGCCGGGTTGAAGCTTCTCGGCGCACACATCTCTTCAGCTCTGCAGACAGACTGCCGCCTCGCGTCGACTCACCGAAGTCACCGGCCCGTCTCCGCTCCATCCATCGTGCAGCATCAGCGGACCATGGAGTGGACCAGTTCCTCGCCAGTCCTCTGGGAGTCTTGTAAATATTGTCTTCCCCTTTTCAATACCTGCCCTTTTGGATAGCCTGTTGAATATAATGCGTGTGTTTGTGTAGACAGTAGTCCGGCTCATTGCTCTGCACGCGGTCCGGCCCAACATTCATGACAAAGTGACGAGCCTGCCAGGATTCGCGTATTACCACTACAGAGGAGTCCGGTTGCTGTTTGCTCTACAACCACGCAAATATTCTAACATGTATATCGCGGGCTTGGAAAGTATAATGAAGGCGGGGCAAGACTTGAGACTGACAGGTGCAGCCCTCCGCAACTACTTCGTCACGGAGAAAGTGAAGTTGAAAGAGGAGCTATCCTTGAGTAGGGAGGCGAGGCGACTCGGTGTTGATGTTGCTCTCTTGAGAGACGCTGGTGAGCACAAAGATGCTATCCTGAAACATTGGCAGCAAAGGAAAGAGGAAGGGGAAAGGGAGGCACTCAGAGAGTTTGAGGAAAGGATGGACGCGCATAAACTAAATATGGCCGCCCTGAACAAGGAAATTGCCGCTCTCCAAAAAGAGACCTCGGAAGCGAAAGAGGCACAGAAAGACTGCGATGCATTCGGACATAAAAACATCACTCTGTACGTCGGGTTGTCGCAGATCCCGGAAGCGACAGCGCCATATGATTTTCAATCATTTCAAGACTCGACGTTTGCCTAAGCTGAGCCGAAAAAACAGACATGTTATGCGTCAAGCTAAAAGATTTTAAGAGGCTCGCTACTCCGTAAGAATGGATTGCTGTGCAGTTGTTACGCAGGACGACTTAACGCTATCTGGATCAGCCAGCGAAGTGGTACGCCGCGTAAAACAACTTCACCCAAGCATTCGTGTGAACGGATTAAGACCAGACGCAAGCGGAGGGAAAAGCCACAATTCCCCAAGAAACGTGGACATGCTCACCACATAGAAATACAGCCCTGTTCCTACAGGAATATATATGCATAAACACTCTACTAAGAGGCACAGGAACGGAAGTCAGGGTGTGTTCCATAGCAGAGGGTCCTGCTGCCTGACGAGGAAGAGGCGCCGAGAGGTATAGGCAACCGTACGCTCTTTTCGTGTAGACGCATGCATGGACCTACAAATGACCTTCAATGACACTTTCCGGCTGTACATAGCTTCGTGCCCTTCTTTTTGTTCTTGTGGGGCACTTAAGAAGACGACGCAGTAGACTTTCCCGTATGCTAATTCGGAACATTTCACACGTAACGCAGACTTTCCCGTAGGTTAAGTCGGAACATTTTACACTTAACGCACTACAGGACTTGTGAGCTAGCTTGAAAGAACAGCGTGAGCTGCTTTCATGCGGGGAGAACTTTTCATAGTGACTTGCATGCATTTTTGGTGTGCGAACTGTTTTTATTTTCTTGAACTCGCACATACTGACTTTTCTTTGTGACTTTCGGAGATCGATTACTGTTTAGACCCTCCCTTCGACACTCACCGGCGTTCTCCATCAACCACGTCTACAGAATAGTTCTCCGGAGAAATTTCTGAAGAGGGGGGTAATGTAGTGAAGGGCCAGGTTTAGTGTCGTGGCCAATCCGCTGAGCAGATGGCAGAGCGCTTTCGGAAGGGAAAGAGTCAGCAAGAAAGAGAAGGAGCTGGGAAGCGGTCGGGCAAGACGACAGCAGGACGGCACCCTCGCGGTGTACGCCCGAGGTTCGTTGCCGGCGCTTCCTTCGAAGTTTCCGTCCGTCGCACTATAGGCCCCACGACAGCCCTGGACGCCGCCGGGAGAAGCCGGTGTGCGGCCCTAGAGTGAGCGGTCTGCCGGTGACGCGGAGCGCGGGCAGCGATGCCTCGTTTCGAGCCCAAGCTAACTCCTCCCACCGCTAATCATCGGAAGGGCCACGTTCTTCAACGGGTTGAACCTTCAACATAACGCCGGGTTGAAGCTTCTCGGCGCACACATCTCGTCAGCTCTGCAGACAGACTGCCACCTCGCGTCGACTCACCGAAGTCACTGGCCCGTCTCCGCTCCATCCATCGTGCAGCATCAGCGGACTGGAGTGGACCAGTTCCTCGCCAGTCCTCTGGGAGTCTTGTAAATATTGTCTTCTCCCTTTCAATACGTGCCCGTTTGGATAGCCTGTTGAATATAACGCGTGTGTTTGCGTAGACAGTAGTCCGGCTCATTGCTCTACAAGCGGTCCGGCCAAACATTCATGACAAAGTGTTTTACCTGGCGCTTTGTTGCAGCCGTACATACCGGCAGTCTCCTTAAAACGACATACTTCTACGAGATTCATGCTATACAGGCATCGTCAAGGTGCAGGAAGTCATTTAAGCTTTTTTATCATACATAAAATAATTTTCGGTCTTCTAAAACGTCATGCGATATTTAACCTATCACATGCGCCCGCAGGAGCTTCGGTTCTATTTTGTATACATAAAAAGAAAAAAGCGAAAAACAACTTTTTTTATTTGCATACGGGTTTAAATTACGCTATTTTTTGTTCACAGTAATATAGAATGCACCGGTTATGTTACAACCATAGAAGTTTAGCCAACTCAAAAAGAAAACAATGGTGTGCATCAGTGGGGTTTGAACCCTGGTATTTTGTGTAGCAGCCGAGTACAGTATCTATTGCTCCACAATGGAGGGGTAACGCTCGCAGCGCCCCTAAACGGTTCGACCACTTTTTTGTGCCTCACTTTTAATACATGGGCCCTATAGGCGTTGAACCACTATATACTTCTAGTTCACTCTACCGATGGTATTAAAAAACTTGAGAAAATGGGCGTCGTTGCATCTGCACAGACGGAAAACGAAGGTGCAGCTATGCGTTTTTATAACCTCGTCATTTTTTCAAACAGTCAAAAACGCATGCCCGGTATGGGAAGAAACTGAACGTTCAAAATCGCAGCATATGACATCCTTTCTACATTAGCTCGTAAAGCACCACTGCTGCGTTCACTGCTGGTGCATTCTCATCGTATTTACAGCAATAAACAATGTTTTTATAACAAGCTTCGGCCTAGAAAAAAACCTCATCTGAGAATTACGCATAATAACCGGATAACCGTGCAAACGACGAAACACGAGATAAAGCTAAGCGGTGAGCTAATAAACGTAAAAAAAGTGAAAGATCGAAAATCACACAGTTACCAAGAAGTAAAAGGGCAGTGGACGTTAGCCGCTTATTTTAGTCGTTCTGCCGCAGGGTTGGACTTGGACGGAAATATTTAGGCAGGGCGGCCTAGATAATTGTGTTCTACCTGTATTTTAAAGCAGCGCTCATGAACAAACAGAGATACTACGTTTTTATTATTTACAGGAATGCTTTATCTTTGTTTCGTCGGTCCAAGTGGCTGCCATCGGACCTGCTACTGCAGACACCAGCGTCTTACTGATGTGCAGGACTAAAGTGACACAGGTTGGCGCCTCCTCGCTTTGCAATCGAAGCGTGAACTACATGAAGACGCTAAAGTGTGCGAGCATCATCTACACCTCTGCCTTAAAACGCACACGGCCAATGCTATTTCGAAATGCTGTTCAAATCTTCTTCACCTTGTCAAAAACCGCCAGGGAACAACAATAATTACATTGGCCTTAGTGGACGCATGTCCTTCTGTGGGCCTCGTTCCAGGAGAACGAATGTGTGAACACTTCAGGATATTTATCTACTATTCGTCGCGAAACGCCCATGTATCGCCATCTGAGGACTGTAATGGCCTTTATAATGCGCAGCTTGCGTTTCAAGCAAAGAGCTTCGAAGCAACAAATGGTGCCCTTCTCGCTGTCTGAGAAAGCCCCATCTGAAAGCCCCCAAAGCACTGTCTGATAAACCCCCGAAAACGACGGATAGCTTACGCTGAAACCAAACTTCGGAAACTTCAAAGGAAAGTCTGGGTTACAGGAATGGGTGAGCCCCTAGGCCTGGATGAGCCGTCAACATATGGCCACCAAACTAATTACAACAATTCAGAGACGAGAACTCAGTTCCTAATCTTGGCGCCGCATTCTTGGTCCGGCGAGAAAATCATGACGTTTTTTTGCGCGTCGGAGCTGGAGGTGCGTGAAGCAGTGAAAGTGAAATCGGCTGAAGGCACTTTACGAGCGCGGCAAAAAAGACATGGCCGCGTGATCAGCGAATATCAAGTCATCGATAATTCTGTTTTTGAGGATGACTCGATCTTCGATCTTCTACTGCCTGCTTGGAAGGCAGGACGTTTTAAACGGCCGCCAAAAACGCCTTTGCTGGTGAACCTGAAAAATATGCGCCAAGAGTGGAGACGAATATACAATCTAAGGTGCCGCTTTTCGACATTTGCCAGTTTGCATTCCCCCCACTGGGTTCTTGCTGGCGCCAGTGGCACACACATCGTTTGTGTGTGCATGTAGCATCAGACATTTTAGCTGATGCTGCATGCTAGTGGCCTTAGTCACAAGCCGGAAGAGCTATAGGGAACAATGGTGTGTGATCTCGATAGCGAGACGTGCGTCTTTGGGAGGTATGGCGATTTCCCGGGGACCATGTTCGCCGAGACACTTCTCCGAAGCCTCGGTGTGTTTCGCAGTGAGCACAGCAAACTCCGAGTCCAACAGTGGATTGGTGGCATTCGCTGCACACAGCAATGTTTTGTTATGACACCACAAAATTTTTCTGAAACCGTTTTGTCCATGTTGAGTGACCTGAAGGTCCACCATTTTATTAGTAAGCAGCAAGCTCAACACTTGCGAGCGCTGAAGGCAAACCTCAGCAAAAGGAGGCCGTAGCAGTCATTGACTTTGCGGAGAATTATAGCTTTCTATTTGAAGATGCACCCCAGTCTTATCAATAAGAGAACACGCCAGCCACCATACATCCAGTAGTCGTGTACTACGCTCACAAGACACCGAAGGTCTGTCTGTAATGTCTTTGCTATCATTACTGACTGCTTGGAGCACGATACCGCATCAGTGTCAGCATTTCTGCACGAGCTGATAGAATGTTCGAAGAAAGATTCGCCTGACCTAAGAGCGATTCACAACGTCAGAGGCAGCTCTTCACAATACAAAAACAAAAAAATTCAACTTGTGCCCCAACGAAAGTGACTAACAGATACAGGCCTACTGGAACGTTTTTGCAACATCCCATGGCAAAGTGCGGCGCGCGACGGGATTGGCGGGACAGTTAAGCACCTCGCAGGAAGAGCAAGCCTTCAAAGGCCTTTTGGAAACAAAATACAGACCTCGGAAGATCTCTTTATTGGGCAAAACTTCATTGCTATCAACCAGGGATTGTGTCTCGCCAAAATATTCCAGCTACAACCTAGGCAACACATCCCGCCACATTAAGTATGTCGAAAAGGCAGTCCGCTATCCTCAACGCTCTCGTACTACAGCAAATCACACAATGTCCTTATGTCGCTTAGAAAATTCTCCAACATTCTAGTTGCTGCCACAGCAATTAAACGTAGGTTGCAAAAATCTTTTGACATTATGTTTGTGAGGCCCATGGCGCTTGCCTAGTTGAAAATTCGAATCTTTGAGACAAAGTTTCGTAGCTAAAATTTAGTAGATGGTGAAGTACGCATGCCCAAACACATTTTCAAGTGTATCTTGCACAAAAAAATCTTGCAAACAAAAAACAGTATTGACTGTGACCGTTGAAAATCAGCTCTGGTATTACTTTTCCTCCTGTACATGGAATCAATCACCAACAGTCATGGTGGATAGCATATTGCAGCAATCATAAAGTGCATAAACATGAACAGTTCTTTAAAAACGAAAAGTTAGAAGAGCTTCTGTAGACACAGGTTTTAGGCACGCGTAAGAGCTGAGCGTTAGGAACTGTCACATATCCACTGTTATTCATTTGTAATCCACCTATGTATACTGTGCATTAGTTGCAGTCATGCTTGAACCATTTTCAAAAGAGTATCTGCTGTTTGTGAACAACAATGCGGACTGCGGAGTCTTTTGTGTGTCGGAGGCTCCGAAAAGGCAAGGTTAGAACAATAGTATAATTATAATTCAAACGTAAGCTTAGTTCTCGAATAATCATTTCCGTTTTCCACAGCAGAAAGCTAGTTTTGGTATTTTCTCGTGGCGTCATTTGATTGTAGTAAGCTGTGGCTCACAAAAAATTGTTTTTTAGCAGAAAAAGTAAACCCCGTAATTTGAATCCCTTCTCCACCCAAAGTGCTTCCTCCACTCCCTCGAGTGGAGGATACGGCAACAGCTCCACTCGAGGTCTCCACGCATTTCATAAACGTGGTGATGCCGTCCCTCCGAGGAAATCCTACGTTTGCAGGGACCCTCGAGATTTCAGTTTCGGAGGAGCAGCGAAAGGCATCTGGGGGCGAGGTTATTGCAAATTTGTAGTCAAAAAATAAAAGTAGGCCTAAAAGGTATAGCTATATAGCGTTTTTATTTTCTTTTACGGAATTAAACAGGCACGTTAAGCGATATTACTTTCTCTGATTGAGAGGAGCACAAGAATGACACAGCTAGAGAACTGTTTATGGTCTGGCCACACTGCACAAATCTGTTTCGTTTTCGTGTCGGCTGCTCCGCCGATTTCGTCGCGTACCCCTGTCTCTTGATAAGATGATGATGCTGATGATGCTTAGGGGCTTCCCCTTTGTAACGGGGTGGCGCTGCGCACAGCGGCCTTAGTCGCAACGCCACTGTACAATCACCTCGCCCGAAAAATAAAAACAAAATAAATAAAAAATAATGTCAAAATAAAAAGAAAATACTTTTACGAAAATTTTGTCCTAGTCTCACTTCTTTGTTCGCATGTCTTCCCAGATTGTTCTGTGCTCTTTTCCAACCAACGTTCTAACCTTCTTTTACTAACCTCTACTGCTGTCCAGTTAACTTTTCCGCTAACCTTAAAGCAAAGGGGTTCCGCAAGCTGGATGGCTCCATCACTGAGGACTGGACGGATACTTTTGCACTCCGTTACAATATGTTGCATGGCTTCTGGCTCATTTTCCGCAGTCTGCGCATATCTCTTCCTGTACCGGCTCGCGGATAAGCGTTTTTGCCCGCAAGCAACCCGCTCGGGCTTCAAAAAGCAATGCATTTCCTTTGGTATCATCGAATAATTTTTCCCTTGCAATCTCCTGCTTCCCGATCCTGTAGATATCTAAGGACTTCTTCGCATCCATCCTCTTTTTCCAGGTCGTTGTCTCTGTTTTTTTCACTTCATTTTTTATTGCCTTGGTCGTTTTCCCTGCACTTCCAGGTTTCATATACTTTGTCCTGAGCCTTCTGGTTCTTTTCCTTCATTGTGTGTCCACGCTTTTCATGTAAAGATACCGTAACACTTTGGCCACCCATCTCTGATCATCCATATTTCTAAGTCGTTGTTCAAAAGATATTTCGCTCTGTGCTTCTCTCACTTCGAAGGATGCCCATCCCATGCCTCCCTGCACTGCCTCATTTGTTGTTTTACTGTGTGCTCTTAATGCCAATCGACCTACGGCTCTCTGATTTACTTCTAGCCCTGATTGAATCTCTGATTTTACACACACTACTGTGTTTGAAAAGGTGAGTGCTGGTACTATTTCTCCCTTCCAGATTCCTCTCACTACTTCATATCTGTTATATCCCCACAGTGCTCTGTGCTTCATGATAGAGGCGTTTCTTCTGCCTTTTATTCTTAAATGCTCCTCGTGAGTTTCTAGATACGCCTGACCTTCATTTAACCATATGCCTAGATATTTGTATTCCGTTACCCAGGGTATAAGCTGCTTTTTGAACGAATACCGATTCGTTACGGGCGTTGTCTTTAAAAACTACAACTTCCGACTTTGCTGTGCTAAACTCTAACCCTAGTTCAGTGGCTTCTTCCCCGCAGATTGTGAGCTGTTGCGTACAGTGTTTGCTATCTGCTAGCAGTACTATGTCATCTGCATATATCAGTCCCGGGATATGTTGTTCCACTTCCTGTCCTTTGCGGCTATACCACAGATTGAAACCTATTTTACTGCTTTCAAGCTTTCTTTCTAGTCTAGCCACGTGCAGCGTAAACAGCAATGGCGACAGAGGACAACCCATGAGTGTCAAGGCCCCCACTCCGGATGTGAGCCGCGATTTCGAAGGCAGCGATAGGGAAAGTGCTGTAACCCAGTTTATTTTCACGCCTGACGAGCGCGAAATGTGCCGCACGCTGGTCGTACGGTGCCGTGACATTGTCGAGAGCAAGGAGTCTACAAACTTCGCGAACAAACTGAAGGATCAAACGTGGGAGAGAATAGCGCAGGGGTACAATGCACAAGAGGGCGTCAGGCCAATAACAGTCACCCAACTAAGAAAACTATGGGACAACCAAAAGAGGCGTTGGAAGAAGACGCAGGCAGGAGAGAACCGAGAACGATTCGCCACTGGTAAGTACCTCATCGTTTTCTCTATTTGCGAAATTCGATGAAACACTGCGCACTGCCCATGGACAGAGAAATGGGAAGAAAATCAAGGCAAACTTAGCTTCGACAACAGGGTTATATATGGCATTAGTGAGAGCGACGAGTGTTTTTGTACGCGTATAGAAGGTCGAGGATTGCATGTAGGTGGATACCCCGCTGTCAATATTAGTGTAATCTCTGGTGGCATGCATTGTTTTTGCCAATAACACTTAAAAATATGTTCACGGCGCCGAATATCTGCTCAGGGTTAACTTCGAGGAACTTGTTTTTCTTTTCAATTCAGGGTCTTTTAAATCATGCATGCAGTTTTTTTTCACTGCAGGACATTGTTTTTCGGACCGCCGCTTTCTGCGTGGTGCACAAAGCATAGCCGCGCACTCAGCGGATGCGTATTTTTCAAAACGTTGCCACAGCTCGTGTATACTTGTATGCTACACAGGTGACAGCTGACGAATGTGTTAAAATTGCGGGACCGTCTACGAGCGGGTGGGATAGCGTAGAAGGATCGCACCAGTGGAAGTCGTCTGCGAGGCTATTCCCGAAAGCGCGACACAACACCTTTCCGCTAATGATCAGCCTCGTATATATCCATTGGGGGGACACCCTAGTAGACGATTCGAGCGGGCGAGATCATTCTACGCATCAGAAATACTCTTGCTCATTCCGCCGCTTGCCGCAGTGATAAGGCACTGACTGTCCCACCAGGCGTTTGCACTCCCGCGATATTATTGAAACATTCTTCGGCTGTCAAAAATAGGGTGCAAATATGCCTGAAGCGTGGCAAACTATATCCATTCAATAATTGCAAAGATTTAGCTGCAGCAGCATGAATGCCGCTTACTCTACCACGCATAACTTTCGGCAGTAAGGCAAACCAACAATTCACGAATATGAATTGATTATTAAGGGCTAAGCAGCTGAGATAAGGATGACAACCTAATTAAACATATGTGACGAATGTAGTTAGCTTGATATGTATGGAGTGTAAGTTACCACCGTATTGTCAGGTGAGACCAACAGGCATCATAGTATTTATTACCTATCACTTGTGGATTTTCGTGGCCAGAGTAGCCTCTATGCTCCATCTACAGAGGTGAAATGTTGTCCCTTAACTGCAAGGACTACACACACGCAGGCATAAAAACAAAGCATACATCAGAATACTTAAAATGTTCAAACTAGTCTTAAACAAACAAAAACCAGATTAAAATGCTAAAAATGAAATAAAAGAAGAAAATAGTGTAACAACTTTTCGAAAACGCAGCATTGATTCACCAAATCACCGCAAAAGTGTATTTGAATTCACCTCCTTCAAGCAATTACTCGAAAAAATTAAAAAAACACCCGATATTAAGATGGTGTGGGTACAAAACTACTTAGAGAGGTATGATGAAAGCAGAAAACATAAAAACAGACCCTTTTTTGTCATGTCACAAGCTGCAGCATAAACAATGGGGGAAAAGCAAAATAAAGGTTGTGGCAACAACTACGCTCAATTGGTTGCACCTGGACATCAGGGCAGGTGCAACCTGCCACCACTTAGCTTTTTTGGACAGAAAGCGGGATGACTCTGAATCAAATGTGAATGGATGGACTATGTGACTCTTGTGCATTGAACACTTTCCGCACAATAAGTTCTTTTTCGTTAATTTATTTATGGTGTGGGGTCTTGTGCGTTTCCATGTCAACATAAATTTAATTGGTATTACAGCTAGTTGCTACTACACCAGTGAGCGAGCATTCCTTGATGCCCCCTTGAGGGCAGCAAGCAAAATTTAAAAGACTTTTTAAAATGTGCATACATATGTGAATCGTGAACTTATTGCATGAACTCAGCAAACTAAAAGAATGCCATGTGTACAACTGTAGAAAAAATACGGAAATTCCTATACATTAGTGATAATTCGCATGCGCTCATTACATCTGCAGGCAATCTATTTCGGACCTGCCGTCCAGTTGCCCAGCTTTGCCCCAAGTCGGCGCTGCTGCTCCGCACCTTGACACGCAGGTGGAAAACCCAAATGACAGCGACGGTGGATTTCAGGGTGAGGCAGTGCTGTCATGGCCACGTGTTGCCATTTTTGAAGCTGTAGCGACACCATCGCCATTGTCACCATCACCGCCCAATCATTATCACGGTGCCTGGCCAGTGTCAGCAGGGCCACGCAACACGAGAGATCGACCACGACTGCGTAGCTGGGCGAACGATTGTATACGCCGCTCTCTTAAATTCTGGCCGGGGCGCACGCACCTGAATAAATGTAGCAGAGCTACAGTGCATCACCGGGTCCACGGCTCCCATTTCCTACAAAGCCATGGGCATGCCAGTTCGGGTGAGTGCAGGGGTCAAAGGAAGTTTTACTAGGAGAAGTTGAGGAAGTTGTGGGTGCTGCTAATGGAAGGTGGATGATAATGTTTCTGTTTTGAGGAGGTGTTTTCTTCGCAAATGTGCATCAAACTGTTGGAGGAACAATATGACTAACCATAACAAAGGTCAAAGGGAAAGCGCTCACTTTCAACACAAGTTTTGTTCATGGAAAGACTACGTACTGATTGCACTTGAAAGTCTGCGTGCTACAAGGAACAACACTGGGGCTAGCAGAACAAGCACAAAACTTGTTTTTTATGACAGACGAATTGTGTATATGTAATGAAAAAAGTCAAAATAAGAAATTCACTTCCTCCCACTGACCATGTGCGTGTACAACTGCAAAGTGTGGAAATAAGGAATCTGTGCTCACTGAAAAATTTGCTGCCTCGTATTCTAATACATGCCCAGAAACTTGGACATCTGAGGTTGCACTGCTACTCACTGACATTAGCTGAAGTGCTTCAGTGGCACCTTACTTCATGTGCAAAAGGTGAACTTCAGTGCCTTAGGTTGCATGAAGAAGCGCTACACTGGTTGTGATCATGAAGGAAAGCTACATCCATATCACTAACTTTGAAGCAGTATCTGTTACGAATGGTAAAAAGAGATCAGTGAAACTTACACGTCAACATGTACTACGTAAGTGTCACAGGTTGTTTCGGCAATTCCATTGAATGAAAACATAGCTAAATATTCCCTGAGTACTTAAAGTTTGAGTTGAAAAGAACATAATCCGTAACCAGTCAACGTCGTTGCTGTTTCTACGGGACACTCTGTGCCTCTAACACCTAAGGTTCGCAAATTGCTCACTCTGAAAACCTAGGCCTTACTTATTCTTTGTCTATTCCCCCTTTAAAATTATCTCTAAAATGCATAAAAAATTTTCACTTGGAGTGCATCGGTTTAAGAGCTGTGCATTAATTGCGTGCACGCTGTGCAGATGTGTCATTTGTGAGTGAGCGACTGTATAAAAGAGCCCTCACTTTTACCATCATAGTGAACTTCCCTAGATGTTTCGATGTAAAAGAGATGTACTTTTGATACATTTACGTGTAGACTGTTTCACGTCACCTCAGAAAAAATGTACCTGCAGTGCTTTTCTGGGCAAATATCTTAAATACATGTAAGGAAATTCCACTTCTGGTGCTAATGTGAACAGATTTTAGGAAGTTTTGCAGTTTGATGAACCATACCTATGCCTTGGCCACAAAATGGGTTATAATAACGGGCTGCAAGGTAACCTACACCAGCTCAGTATCGCACTTTAGCAGAAATCTCATAGCACTGGCATTAAAGTTCCTCATAGTTTTTAAAATGCACCAACTGTCAACGAAGTCAACTTTCGTGTTGCATTCACTAGCCACTTATATACCGTTACGAATGTAAGACTAATACCTCTGTGTAGCGCTCTTGCGGAAGTACATTTCTTGGGAGTTGCTGCCTTGCTTTTCAAAACCTTGCCCCAGCCGTGTTTGCAAACACGCTTTGTGATAAAAAACACACATCAAAGGTCGCTGTTGTAACTACAGTATTTTAGCATAGCAGAATTGAGTATATACGGACCTGTTAAGCATAAGTTGAGGCAGGTTAGTAGTATCTATAATTTTATATAACCTCATTGTCATAAGTACTTCACCCACGAAGAGTTAATAATTCATGCTGTGCGTTGTCGAGAACGGCGATTAATTTATGTGCACTTTTGCAGTCACAATTGCATTATGCTAAGACGAACAAAAGTACAGGTGTAATTCTGGGATACAGAAGCTTTGCAAGAAGTATTAGTTGAAGGTGGGGCTTCCGGGCGGTATGAGAAAAAGATTGTTTCTGCCTACACTGCTAGGTGGCATTCCAAATAGGCGTGTGCTACAGTTTAGCTTAACCAGTTTTGCAGCTTCACTGAAATCACCTTGCAATGACTTTTACTCTCTGCATGTTAGTGCAGAAACATAAATGTACTATTGTGCTACAAAATCCTCCTCCCATGGTGCTCAAAAATAGGTCTCAGTGGCGAAATGATCAAAAAGGGAATTAAGAAATTCTCGACTTAAAACTACATTTCACAAGAACTATACCTAAAGTAATTTTTAGCTCAAAATAAAACTGTAAATTTTGAACTTGTTGGTGACTTGAACCAGGGTCTTCCACAATGCGAGATGGACACCGCAGCTGTGAACCATCATACTTCGATAATTTTAACTAATCAACCTATATGTACCAAAGGGGTCCGGGCCTTCAACTAAGGAACGTTTTTCTCACATACACGCAGTAATACTGGAGGAACTTCACAGCACAGTAATTCAACAAGTAGGAATTGCATCAGTTGCAAAGCACACTCCCACTAATTGAGAATGTGTAAAAACAAGATTGAATGTACAAGCAACCGAAAGAGAGAGAAATAGTCGCAGAGGGAAGATGGGGATGACAGCCATGAAATGACAGATGTGCACCATTGGACATGTGTCAGCGTAGTAGGCTTTATGTTATTACTTCGCACAGAATTGCATCCTGCCTTCTATGCGACACTTGTTTTACAAATCAATCCATACGGTGTATACAAAGATATACTCTGCATCGTATACACCAACCACAGCTCCGAAAGAATGGAAGCACACACAGTAGTGCCATATCAGTTTCATAAATCAGCCGTAATGCTTTTTACATCGCTGCGCCCCAAGGGGAGGTAGGTCTCCCAGAATTTTTTGTTTCTACCCAATGGCTGAAGATTGTTGTGTCAGCTGGTTAAAATACCTGCGTTTTTGCTTATGCAATGAGACCTTCCATTTGCATGGTTGTGTGACCTAACTTAGGCTTAGCTTTTGCTTTACGCAGCAAGCCTGCCACTACAGAGGCCATGGGCTTTGTGTTTTGACTTTGCAGATGTCACAGTTCTACAAGCTCCAGCTGAGGCAACAACGCCTTTGCCTGGACCGAGGGCACGCCATGATCGCTTCACAGTGCCTGTGTACCAGGCAACTTCTTCAACAGCAGTGGCTCCTCCCCACCTGGCTGAGCCATCTGTTCACCGAGCAGAAGCAGCAGTGGTGGACATTTCTGAGCCCTTTTCTGCTCGAGTCTGAGTGAAAGCGTAATTCCAGTGTTAGTGTAAATGTTGACTAATACGAAAGATTACCCTGAGCAGCATTTTTTATGCAGAAATTACTGCTGATTCTTTTCCAAACATTTTTCATTAAACTTCCGGCCGGGTGCAGGCACATTGTTTTGAACGATGCAAAGATGTGCCCATTCATGTTTTTAAATAGTAAGCATTTCTGGTGTACACAAGTCATAGAGAAGCTATGATTATAACAACGTGTTATGCCAAAATTTTTATAAGCTGTTCTGCACAATGGTGAATGAATACTGAGCACAACAGCGATTTGTTCATTCAAGTGAATACAGGCACACCTTTCGTGACTGTCTCGAACTTTTCACCTCATCTTGTCGTAAAACAATGCTGGGTTTGAAACGCTTTATTTTTTGTCACATGTGAAAGTATAAAACACAGCAACAAATGTATATAAGAACATATGAAAGATGTGCGCAAATGTGTTTGACAATGAAAATTCTTGCAGCGTTTCGCACTCTTGCAGTCTCAAAGCTAACAGGCTCAGCGGAAGGCCGTGTCTATGAGCCTCACCCTGGCACGTGCCACATTGAGAGTGTCCCCTATAGGCATAGTTGCTGGTGGCTGCCACCTTTGGTGCTGCTGCACAGGTATAGTAGGTGGCTCAGGGTCCTTTCCCAGAACGGCAAGGTTGTGCAGAAGCTGCGCAAGCGGTCATCACTGTCACGGAAGTTTCTTTATGGAGTTGTAGTCCCATGTTTAGGCACGGAAATCGGCGCTTACACACTGAAAACGCTCTCTGGATGCTGTTGCGGGTCCGGATGTGGTAGGCCTGGTACCTGTGGCAAACACATCTATGATAAGCTTGTATTTTGCAAAATTTACCCGACAGTAGTGGAAGTCGTGTTCGACTAAATGCTGTCTTGATATTTTAAGGCACCAGCATAAAAACCGTGAGACTACTTGTTTGTTACAGTACATGCTGGAATGGTAACTTTGGATAGTGGTTCGGCTGTTCATCCAAACAATTCCTGGAATAACTGCCTGGTTCATGTGCGTTTTTTGAAGTTTTGTGCAAAAAGGTTGCTCCAGAAGCAATTCTTGGGTCGATATCATTACCGGTATAAAAACGGCTACGGCAATGCTCAGAAATAAAAATAATAATTCCTTGATATGATTGTCACTGGGAGTTGTACAACGTTATAGGAATCAACTTGGAAGTACAACAAGCTAACTAATATTCGAATTTATAAACGCGCATACATAAGTGCGGATGTTGACGTACTGCTGCGTTTCTTTACACCGTATCTGAATACACGCACCTGGCTTCTGGGCTGTTAGCCGGGCCTGCGTTAGTCAGAGGTGTCAGCAGGAATGGCATGGAAGCATAGCCTGCGTCACCAACGGGGACCCCTGGCAGCCGCTTCGTCTCAAACAGCATACGTGCGTGGCTTTTGTCGAAAATTCGGCTGTCGTGCACGGAACAGGGCCAGCTGGCAACCAAGTAAAAAAACTGCAGCTTTGGCCCAGTGATAGCCTGAAAAAAAGTCGACAAATAAAGATTAATCCTCCTCCACCCGGCACAATTATTCAGGAGGATATATAACGCGCACATTCACTATGTTCTTCTGGCATGTATTTGATATTTGTTCAATGATATTCGACAGAGCACCACACAAGTAGCCTGATTCCGTCCCTGTTCATTGAAAAAGTGCTAAAGTAAACTGACTTATTCCACAGCATTCATCCCACCCATTAAAATCTACGACTGCTAAGCACAGGGATAATATCTCTCCACAGTATACAATGACATGGCAATATGCCCCTCAGTAAAAATATTGAAAGCCTTCTAGACGACATACAAATCGAAAAAGACCACGCTTTTTACCGGACTTTCTCCAGCCGGCAGTGATTTTGTTTTCGTAAGATATTGCGAAGCGGAAGATGAGCACGAAGTGTGAGAGTTTTGTGGCAGAGACTGCAAGGAAGATAGGTGGGTGTTTACTGAAAATAACGACAGGCCCTGGCCACGTCAAAGGGAAGGCCATAACGGTTGCCTCTTGCTGAGCCGCCTACGGGTTGCTTTCACAGCAACGCATTGATGGGATAAAAAATGCTAGCTTTAAGGAACGACGACGCCTAACACGGATTGTGAAAACAAATGTTCGTG
Source organism: Haemaphysalis longicornis (assembly GCF_048455015.1). NCBI lineage: Eukaryota > Metazoa > Arthropoda > Arachnida > Ixodida > Ixodidae > Haemaphysalis > Haemaphysalis longicornis. The sequence continues at coordinate 203,665 of NW_027526297.1, forward strand.
ATGGTGACGGATGACAGTATAGCAGCAAAAGCTTGAGTTTCCACATGGCCACGGTCCCAGCACACGCAATATCACTGAAGAAGAAACTCTACATCGTCTTCGCCACACAAAGCAGGCGCTGGCTGGCGTCTCCGCGTTGGTTGTGCCGTTAGTACAGGACAGCTACATTCGTGTATTTATGAAATAGGGGGATATTTCACTTCGCGCATGACCATCTCCTTGTCACTAAAATTACACGGGTACCAGTATTACGTATTACATGGCGAGGAGTACTGATGATGTGCAGCGGAAGTCTGTATGGGCGGGTGCAAATGCATATCATCTCCTTGAATTGCCGCCTCAGTGAGCGCTTAAATATTCGTTCGTCACTCTTCGGCAGCTCAAAGCCGACATAACGTTCAAATTACAAAGTGTTGCGTGTGTAAGTGTAATGCCACCACGGCAAACTCGGTAAAAATGAGCCCGCTCGGCCGAACGCATGCGGGAGGAACAGATGCGGCCACTTGGAGAGAGGCGGTGCTTTGCAACGCGGCTCAAACAATGATAATAATAAAAAAGCGGCCCTTTGGAGCAGACGACGCGCGCTCGCTTCACTGCGGCGATCGTACACACTGTGAGAAGATTACGCTAGCCGTGTCATCAATACGTGTGGCATCTTAATTACAAGGTGATGGCTTGCGATACATGGCAGCCAACGCGGTGATTGGGAAGACAAAGACAATAAAGTACCACATACCTCCACGTTTATAGAGAAGTATCCTTTTCGGTTTCTGTACACTTCAGCGTTCGGGCAACCAGGTGAATTGATACAAACGTGGTTGCAATCAATTCACCCCGTTACCCCCGGAAACTTCGCGATGCGATACAATTCTGCGCAGACATCTCGCAGCTCATCGGCAGTCGCAGGAAACTTTACGGTGCTCCGAAATAGTTGCGCCGCTATGAGCTCCGACACACGCTTCACTACACGCCTGACTGTTGGCTGTGACGCGTTCACGAGGTCCCCCGACACCACTTGAAAGGTCCCAGCACCATAAAACCGTAGCGCAACCAGTAGCTGCAGTGCAGGGGGTAGTGGGTGGCCGCGGTTGTTGGTGGTTTCTTCGAAGGGGAGGCATCTCAGCAGTTCCACCACGGTCTCTTTCGTAAAGCGATACCGCGACATAAATTCATCCTTGGTAAAGTGCTCCATGGGATTCAACCGGTCTCGCATGCGCTCACAGGGCACATTCACGCAGCGGAAAACCTCCAAACCCTCGTGGAATTCCTCGTCAACGCCGAGTACCCGCTCCGCGAACTCCGCCAAACAGGCGAGCGAGCACAGCCAGCTCGAAAAGGGAGGGTCGACGAGAGCTTCGCCACAGCGACATTCCAAAGAAAACACAATAAAAACAACGTGAGTCTACTCTCGCTACGAGACCACTGCTCGGTGGTGATCCCTGCGCCCGCATGCGTACTTTTTGTTTATTTCTTTTTTTGTCTTGCCCGTGAGGCGACCCTTATGCGTGCTTTTTTTCTACCCTTTTTTGTCGTGCCCGTGCTGGCGGCTTTCCTGTAGGGTATGTGCGGTCGTCGTTTTCAGCAGCGGCGGGTTAACCAACGGATCTCCAGCGATGTGACATGGGGTGTGTGGTGAGTACGATTCAATGCTTGCAATACCTCTACGCTTCCTTCTTTGCTGTCCCGCCCCGAGACTGTTGTCGCGAGGTTTCACACTCGACCTGCGAGGACAAATTAGACGGACGATCATTGTAAACTTACCGCAGCATCTAATGACTGTTAGAATCCGTTGACACTAGCTGTTAATAATGCCAGTTGTTGGTGCTTCGCAGACAAGCTGGTTGCTCAACCTGAATGTAAACGAATAAAAACGCAGCACACATTAGCTAGGCAGGAAGCCAGCGACGCGGATGAGACAACTGGCTGCCTCGGCATTAATTACAGCAAAATGTTTGCACCAAGAAAATTGATGAGCTGTAGCGATCATCATTCATCACGTTAAAACCACATCCTCGCTATCTGTGTTCCTTAACTGAAAGGTACAAACGTTGTTTTATACCTTGTTCGCGACGCCGTTTCCTCTCACTTTCTCTCGAGCTTTTTTCAGTCTCTCGCCGGCATATTGTCACGGCATTGGTTTAGTATGCACTCGTACGGCTAAAGTCAACTCTAGGGATTGTCACGCGATGAAAGACTTCGCAACCCCTAAGGCTCTTACTCGGAAATAATTTTGGGGCGTTGCTATAGGGACCGGTCAGCTGGACGGGTGGCGCCACCACTCGGCGCTCCCCTCGTTAGTGGAATGAGCCGGTGCATTGCACTACGTAGCCTCCCGTTGTTCTTTCAGTGTTTTCTTCGCTGCTTTGAATGTTTTGGTGGTGTTGTGAGCGGATATGTGCGGTGAAACAAAGTCTAGATAGATGTGTTTGGTTCTTACATGCAATAACGGCTACGTAAACTTGTCGGATGCTTCTAAAGTAGGGTACGGGCTCTTTGCAGCGATCTACGCTTGGGTCCATCTGTTCTCAGTACGAATAAAGCTACTATTATTACCATTAATTTTTTCTTAAATGGACTAAAGGCTACGTAAACTTGTTACAGGCTTCTAAGTTTGGAAATATGCTACATTGAAATGAGCGCTTTCTGCTGCGCTCTGCGCCTGGCTTCGCGTTGAGTAGGAATAAATTAGTATTTATTTCTACCACTTTAAATTATCTTCACCTGTTTCTACGCCAGCATTAACGATGGAATACCTCGATACGTGTGGTTTGAAGAGAAATGCACTTACATACGAGATCGATTACCGTGTGGCCGTTGGAAACGTCGCGGCAGTTTACACTTTCTGTAATCGTAAGCTTTGTGCCTTTTGATTTTGGTGAGAGACACTGACCGCATGGGAGCCTGATCAGGCTCTACAATGACCACTATGACAAATGACCACTACAAACGTGGGAGTTCCGCTTCGGCTCTCGAGAGCCGACGCAGAACTCCCACGTTTGTAGTGGTCATTTTACCAGGAGCCAAAGTTATTCAACCACCCAACAGCCCAAGCTACAAACCACCTCCTCCTCCCCTTCCTGTTGTACCACCTGCGTGGAATAAAGGCTGGCACCGATAGTTTAAAAACGTGGCAGAGTTAACGTCAGCCTGTCTTTTACAATGCGTAAGTATTCTTTGCATGGGGACCTAAAAAATTGTGTAACGCCTTGTGAAGAAACCAAAAATGCGCGACTAGTTGCTTCAAATAGGGTTCATCAGCCCCAGTCCTCCAGCACAGACGCATTCGCGACACGCTGGATGCAGTTAGGATTTGGAGACACAAATTAATTGTACGTGCAAAATAAAACAGAAAAATCGTGCAGTACTCCGTATAACGACGACGATGATTGGACGCGAAGCTTTCTTCGTGCGAAATAAAATCGGAAAGGGTCAAAGTCAAAGACGCTGCGATCAAACGACCAAACGACGTGCTGGACAAATTCAAAGCTCAGCTAGTCAAAGCTTAAATCAAGAAGGCAACCAAGAAAACCCACACGAGAAAGCTTTGGGATAAACCACCATCTTCTTTAGACGGAGGGGTGCATGAATTTTCAAGCGTAGGCTATGGCGTAGGTGCCAGCTTGTAAAACTCGACCGCAGTATTCAGTTGCGAAACTGAGGGCAGGTTTTAAATGCAGAGCATTTCTTTAACTCACAATAGCGAGTTTTAGCTGACCGTCTTTCACGGCCCGCTCCAGTCCGATACCAAGCGGGAGCGCCATTGCGCATGCGTGGCATGGTTGACCGCGAACGGCATCGGCTCCAGTTGCGCTGAACGGGCCGCCGATACCGGAGCGGACCGTCGAAAACGGCCAGCTAAAACTCTCTTATGTCACCCGTCCGTTGGCGATCGGCGTCCGCAGCCAGCCAGCACGTGCGCGCCTCCCCCGCTCCTCCTCGCTCTCAACAACAGGTGCGGGCGCGCATGTGCGTGCTTCGGCGCTGAAAGAGGCGTTGCAGCAGCAGGTGCTACCTCCTCTCCCTCTACTGCGCGCGCTAAGGCAGCGGCGAAGCGTCAGCGTCGAGCGGCCGATCGCGAGTGTCGAGAACAAGAGGCCGCCGCCAGTCGTCAGCGTCGAGCTGCGGATCCATCGAATCGAGAGCGAGACACGGCTTCGATAGGTCAGCGGCGAGCGGCGGACCCCGCGTTACGAGAACGAGATGCCGCGGTCGGTCTTGTTGACGTAGTCCACGACGTACGCCGCGCACGCGTAGTGGTCGAAGATGATCTGCAGGTCCATGTTGGAGTCGAGAAGCCTTCCGATCCACGGGTTGAACGCGTTCACACGCTTCTCTGCGGTGGTCCTCGCGTGAAGCACGCACGGACGCGACGCGCCAGCCCGCAGAATCTCCGAGTACTCTTTCCCGGACCGCACGTCGAAGGCGCGCAGGAACTTGTCCAAGCTCGCAAACTCCCCGTGCTCCAACGCCTCATGCATTTCGTCGTACTTGGCCTTCAAGCGCCGTCGACGCACCCGTACGACAACAACAACTACAACTACCACCGCCAACTACCACAACCTACGCCACGTGACCACCCCCAATGCTCTGCATTTACTCGTGTCCCTCGCGCGGGGCCATGCGACGGAGATTTTTTAACGCCCTCCTGTCTCTCGTCCTTTACCCACGCAGGAATTGTTTTTGACAAACCGTTTACCAACTATCCAGCAACGATTGCAAGTCTTGTAAAGCAATGTTTTTCCACGGCAAGCAATGACGTTGTACTATCGTGCGGTATTTATCCCGTAAACAATTCCTGCTTACCGTAGTAAGCGCATTCCTGAAAAATTAAACACGTTTCTGCCGAGGTTAATGAAGTTGCGAAGCGTCGCCTATCGCAATTTCTTTTTTTAGGGAAAATAGAAGGCACCCCCACACTTTGTCTTGCTCTTGTGCACGACGCCGTTTCGTCATCAACTGCCAACGACCAGCGCCGCAGCATTCCTGGATCCACTGCACACACCGGCTTTGCACAAGCATTTAACTGCAATATATTCCTCGATACGCCAAACTGCACGCAGGCGTGAAATCTTTGCACGCAGGAACGGACTTGCACTTCCAGTTTGACATACAGCTGGCGCATTGAGCGTCGTCTGCTATTTGTACTTACTAAGGATGGGTGTAAATCAAACGCTTGGCATGCCTCGTAAAGGTCGCCTATATTTTCAAGACTTACCTCTCTTAAAAACGTCGTTGTGTTTATCTCCGGTTTGCAAGCCGTACCGGAGCAGAACGACAGAAAGCCATGCACAACTACGCTGCGCCGACCGCCACCGGTATTCCACTGACGAGCGGTTCACCACGAGCGGCGCTGTTCGCTGAAACGACGGTGGTGCCATACAACGGCCGCCCGGTCCCTATACCCAGCACACAACAAAACAGTACAGTGCACGTGGCACACACTTGTCTATAACAGCGAGTTCGTCTTCACTGAACTACCTCTTAAAACGGCAGAAACAAGGTTTTAGAAAACATGAGGCCAAAAGTGGTGGGTAAGATTTAAGAACGCCGAGCCATAGTAGTTTTCTTTATATCCTTTTCGGGCGAGGAACGATGAGGCTAGAAGTATGACAATTGTGTTATAGATAAGTGTGTTGCTCTCTCTACATACTAGATCACCGGTGATTAAGGAGCTAGAAGGTATACAGACAAAACAAAGGAGTGACAAAGAGGGATGGAAAACTGTTCAAGTTGGCTATCATTTTTGACAAGGGACTTTAAGGTACCCGCAACATTTTTGAAAGTCCAGGGCAGTCTCACCAAAACTGATAACCCTACATAATTTAGTAACGTGACGGGTTGGCCTAGTTGATATTTCATGGCTCGAACAGTTGAGGGCAAAACAATGGACAGGGACTGTGAAAGGACACAACACAAGTGCGCTACTACAACTGCAGTTATTACACAGACACTCTTTTTAAAAACAAGCTAAGAACAAATAAAATTGTACAGAATTAAGAAGAACAAAGGGGCAATCACATGTGAATAATTCTGCACGCTCAGACACCCATCAACCCGTGCGCCATCTACAAAAGTCAATTTCAATTCAATTTCTCTGGCTGATAGGTGCAAAGGATACACGCGGATACACCTGTCTTGCGCACTCTAGAGTATTTGCTGCTTCTACGTTTTTATTTTGTAATTGTTGAATTTTGCTAATTGGCATAAAACTAATAAAAACTACCTCCCTACTAAGCCGATCGCTCGATCGACTGCGGCTTGTGGAGATGAGATTGGGTAAACCATTTAGGCATCATTGCAATGTAACTGGGACCCACTGAAGTGGCTCAGTGGCTATAGTGTGCTGATGAGCCCAAGGACGCGGGTTCGACTCCCAGCCGCGGCGGCTACTTTTCTGATGGAGGCGAAAAGCGAAAACGCCTGTGTGGTCGAGATTCGGTGCACGCTAAAGATCCCGGGTGGTCAAAATTGATCCTGAGCCCTCCACTACAGTGCGCCTTTAGCGAAGGTGTGGCTTTGGCACGTTAAACCCCAAAAGCAATTATTTAAGCATTGTACCAGGTCAAGAACAAAAAACGTAAAGAATTAAATAAGTTTGCATTGTTTTCCTTTTATGCAAATAAACTAAACATGTTGCTGGTCATAATAAAAATTTCAGGGTTCATTTTTTTAGTTTAAAGACCTCTAGTACTAGTGCTCCCTTTAGTACGTGTGATAAAATGCTGCGTGCTGTCCACCAGACCCACCCGCAGCTTTGGGAAAATCTTGTACAGCTTTCAGCTCAGTTATTGCTGGCTTGGCCATTTCTCCGGGTGCAGCATGATTAGGCTTCCGTTTAGTAGAAAGAAATCTGAGCTGCTTCTCAATTTTTTGTTGCTTGGAGTATTTGCCACTGGATGCCAGTATGCACTTTCAGGTACGCTGAGCTTATCAAGAATTTGTCCCAAAGCTGCCTCCAGCCATGGTGCAACTTTGTCTTCAAGGTCTGGGTTCTGGAGGCACTGAGAAATGACCTGCATCAGTGATGTGCAGCTTCTTTGGCTGTTCTTTGTTCCCTTCTCTTTGATGGAGTTCAGGGTAACCAATGAGGCCATGGCATCTCCCACTCCCCTTTCGCTGTTGCTGTCCTGCAGAATAATTAGGGGACAAAGAAATATTGCAGTGAATGGCTGGCCACTGCATCAGTAATGCATACCTATCATGCATGACAACCAGCTTGTCTTAAAACTAAAGGACTTTGACATAATGACTAAAGCTTTGATGTGGAGAAGTCATTTTATAAATTTTGCTTCCCTGAACACAGTTTGGAATGCTGACAGTTGAAGCCAGTTTGATTATTGATGTGGAAGAGAAGGTATGATCTAGGTGAATTGCAGAAATTGTGGTGGGACAGCATTGAAAAACCAGAGACTAGAGGAGAGCTAAATAAAACTCCCAGATGAGATATATAAGGAATGTACGAGCAGGATAATCCTTCACAATCAAAGCGACAAATTCCCAATCTGTATGGAAGTGCGACAGGGTGATACCGTCTCGCCAAAACTGTTCACAGCGTGCGTGTCTAGAGGGGGTATTCAGGAAGGTTGCGTGGGAAAACACAGGAATAAGGTAAACATGAAATGCGTGAGCCAATTGAGCTTTGCAGGCGACACAGTCTTGTTAGGCGAGTCTGCCGAACACCTGCAAAAATTCCTGAGGAATGTCGATTTAGTAGTAAATATCAGTAAATTTAAAGTAATCATAACCATGCTAAATGTGCCCTTTTGAGCATAGGTGATGAACGGCTAGAACTAGTAGAATAATATTACTACAAGCACCAGTTGTGAGCGCTGATCTCAACCACGAGAAAAAAAACAAGAGTGGGGAACGGGTATGGGCTGGGGTGCAATCTGCAAGCACCCCCAAATGATGAAACATATGCAACCTGTAACACTAAAGAGAGCACCATACAACCAATTCATGCAGAAGGTGGCGGCATATCGAGCGGAAATTTGGTGGTTTGCTAAACAACTGGAAAGGAAACTTAAGTCAGCCTGATGGGTAATGGAACAACCTTGAGTAGGTGATATCCTAGTTCAAATAAAAAAAGAAACTTCGACTGATCATGTAACTTGATCTGGCAACAGCTAAACCACCCGGGCAACACAGGTGCTACTGAGATTTGGGTTTAGAAAAAGGGAAGGCCAATAACTCTATGGAGGGATGAAAATGGGGGCAAAGTGTGGACTCTGGCAGTGCAAGACAGGAGCAGGTAGAGGTCAGTGGGAGAGCCCTTCATTTTATAGCAGACTTGTTCTTAGATGTGCACAATTTCTTAATTTTTTACATTTTTTCCCCTGTCGCTTGACATCAAATTGACGTTGCTTTTACTGCATTTGCATGTAGCCTGGAACAAGCCTACATCAATATCATCGCTGTACTCAGGAACAAGTTAAGAACTGCAATAGCTCACGTAGATATCACTCCACCAAGGCTACAGGTTCAGATGTCAATGGGCACGGGCATTTTCAAAGGAGATTTCTATGAATGCGTGATATTGTCTGCCTTTTGTGACGTAGTTTGTTTGTTTTTACTGCAGTATTTTATCAGCATATTAAGTCCAAAAAATCACAAGAACGGTTTGTGCCGCGGGGAGTGGCACAGTGATGAGGCACAGTGGCTGCGGTGATAAGGCACAGTGGCAACTTCCGTTTCTGTTCTTAACTTTTACCCGAGTATAGTCTCTTTTCCGAAGATGTCTACTGTGAGGTGTGTTGTTATTTCTGACTTCGCACAGTTGAAAGAAGTGCTTTTAAAACAGGCGCATTAGTCAGAATCGTGGTGAGACCCCTTTTCGCAGCAGTCAGTTTGAAGCCGGTAGGTTGGGGGTTGCTTGATCCTTATTCGTGCCTAGTTTGGGACGTTACCTTAGGTAGTGGAGGTGCAGCCCACTAAAAAAACAATTGGAAACAAATGAAGAATTTCCACTTGTTTTTCACTCATTTTCCAATTGTGTATTAGTACACAATTAGACCACTTGGGAATAAAAAGCAATTGGGCCAATTGGGGAAAAGCAATTAGACCGATTGGAAAAAACAATTGGCTGCTTGGAATGATGATAAAATGCATGCGGGCAATCAGAAAGTGGCCATACCTATGTATACAAACTCGACCATTTATTTTTGAATGACCAACTTTGTTTACAAAGCCAAGCCTAAAACAACTCCAACCACTTGTGTTAAGTTTTACTTGCATATTTATTAGAAATGGAAAGACTTAAAAATGAAAAAATGGAAACATTAGAAATGGAAAAATGGAAAGGACATGGCTTGTGTCTTCCGTGGCTTGCGTTGGGCTTTTATCTTCCTCTCACTCCATCCTGTTTAAAGAAACAGAATATAAGGTCCTGCACAACGCGAAACCGGAGTTAACTGGGCTGATATTTGTGCAAGTGGTTACTACATGGGACCCATTGCGAGACTGGCATGAGCACTGTTATCAGGCCTCAGGATTCAACTGTTTAACGTCACCTACCTAGACAGGTATTAAATGTTTGAACTACTTTTCAGTCCTGTACTAACATGCAGTCTGGTGAAATTAAGGGGTTTCCAGTGCTTATAGCAGTCATATTAATGTCTATCACTGACGAAAAGCATCTAATATCCGCAATACTATTTCAACACCGCATGGAAGTGGGATGACTGTTAAAAAATGCGCAAAGAAGACTAAGCTGTCATAAATTGCATACTTCTTAGCTGTCCGATAGATATCGGCAATTTTTTCCACGATAAAGTGGTTCAGCTGCTTCAGGACCATGGGCTGAACGTCATCGGGGACTCCCGCTTGTCAAACCTATACTTGTAGCAGTCTGTGAGAAAAAAGGAATTTTCACGAATGACAAACAAGACAGCCCCAAGAAAACGACCGTAACTTTTGGCCATTTACTAATATGAAGCATGCTACTAGATGTAGTAGTTTGGAATGGTTTTGCGCCTTGTCCGAGAATTCTTAACTTTTGGCTCGGTGGCTCAATTGAGGGACAGACAGGTCAATATTTCTGCGTAAATGTTAGCTGGTTTGAGCAACGCAAGGCAGTAATTTAGCCAGAAGAAATCATATTCAGAAATACAAATGTTGGCCTGTTCATGCATTTTTAAGGCATCATTTTCTTGCACGAGTCCGCTGACCTTTTAACATCTTGAAGCGTCTAATACCAGCAACAATAATGTAGCTGTCATGGGAAGATATTGCCACACCTCAATGTAATCCAGCAATATATTTTGCACAGAATAATAAGATCGCTTACTTCGCATCACGGACACCTTCCAAGGAGTGAGCGGGTCTTTCTTTGGACGGCCTGGAAAACGGGGGCTATGCTTGCCTGCAAAGCAAGAGCGTCTTATGCACATAGGATGTACATAGGGATTATGGTGACGCTGCCGTGATCGCCCTTTCACTGCGCCGGCCTCCAAATGGCCACAAGTAGGTCTTTTACAAACATTGAGTCATTTTCTCTCCAGGTCTCCCTGGGCACAAAGAGTCCCTGGCGAATGTCAACCTCCAGTAGGAGGAATCAGCAAAGTACATATGAGAGAGGTGATTGGCAGGAGCACACTGGGCTAAAAAACAAGCAATAACTGGTTAAAATACCAGATTGGAGCGCCCTGAGCGGGGGGAATAATTATTCATGGGCACGCACACAATCCAAGTTTAGACCCATCCCATACTTCGAAAATGTGGGCTGTGTTGGCTATAAAAATGGCCCACCATGTCTTCTGCAAGACGTGCTCTGGATGCTGACACGGCCTTTCTTGCTGAGGGGAGGGTTGGCCTTGCTGCAGTGGGGACTGGGAGTGTCAGGCTGGCTGCAGGAAGAAATGGGGGTGTCAGGCTGGCTACAGGAGAGACCAGGGGGGTGTGTCTGGCCGCAAGGGGGACCATGAAGGTGAGGTTGTCTGCAGGGGGAGACAGGGGTGCTGGGCTAACTGCAGCGGGGAATGGGGGTCAGGCTGGCTCCAGGAGGGGCCAGGTTCTGCGCAGGGGGAGACAGGGGGGCCAAGCTAACTGCAGTGGGGACTGGGGAGGGGGGTCAGGCTGGCTGCTGGTTAAGGCAGGGGGGCCTGGCTAGCTGCAGGCATAAGCCAGGCTGGCTGCAGGGATGTCTTGCCGGGGTCAAGTTGGCTGGAGCCTACAGTCATTTTTGCTGAAACATTTACATTAAATATTAGGTATAGCACAAGAATCGCACATAAATGGTTGCCTACTTATAGCGTGACTTTAAAAAACTATTACGTAAACTTTGCAGAGCACCTACATATGAAAACTTACTCCGCTCAAACACTTTCTTCTGTAGCCACACACTCCCATTTTGCCTGCAAACAAGCTTAGTTTGAACCGGTGGCAGCGAATAAATTATGGCAGGACCGAATCATTTATGAATGCACAGTTGCCACCAACTTCAAGAGTACAATTTATACAATGAACTTAAACTGTGCACATGCAAGTATTGTGAATACGTACCAGGAGACTATTCCACATACCTCCACTGCAGCTGCAGCTTAACAGTTTCAACTGAAGACGTCTGTTGATGCTGCGCAGCTCTCGTAATTCAGCAATCCTGCTCAGCAATTTTATCCTTGAGCTTACCCATCTTGTATGGTTTCTTGTTTGTAGGCATGCGACCTTGGGAAGCTAGGGAGATTTTCTTTCTAATATTTTTAAGAGATCAGCACGAGGTGCCGGCTTTTTTGCCTTAGGCGCCTTCAACCCACAGAAAATTTGTGAAAATTGCATGAAATATTTATTTGCCAAAGAAGAAAAAACAAAAACACATTTAAAGCAAATACCTCGCAAGGACCGTCCGTCTCACTCTCGTCGTCAGTGTCGTCTCTGAGACGCTTTACGCGCACTCTTCCACCTACAATTTTTTTTTCAAGTCATCTTCAGAATCTTAAAGAAAACAAGAAACAAATTGTGGTGCAGCGGCAAGCATTCAACTTGTACTCTAGTGCTACCATAAGAAGTTCAACTCTAAAGTGCCTGAAAAATCAATAAGCATAATTAGGTAGCAGAGAATTGGTATACTCTAGTTAACAACCCATCTGTAGTTTTTGGAGGAATATATACTGCCGAACCACTGAATGTTTGCCTTTTAAAACTTGCCATTTACAAACTGCTAGCCTTTTCCACAGCAGTGCCTTGATAGCAGACCAATCTTCGTCTATCGGAGATATACGCCAGGCGAATTAATTTTTGTTTTGAGCGGATAAATAAATGTAAAAAAAACAACCTCAGAAGAGGCATAGGTTCTGCCCACAGCCAAGAAGTTTCCCAGGTAAAAAAAGCGACACTGCTGGCACCCACATTGTTTAGACTAAAATAGACCCCAAATTGCGACCCTCGTGCGAATTTTGTGTTCAATCAAGCTAGTCGTTCCTCCAAAATATTTCAGAGACGTTCATTGATTTTTCATGCACGTGAATCAACCAAACAAAAAATTCGGCAAAGCGAAGCCCACAAACTTCATTCTGGCGCTTTTAGATGTGCACGATGGCAAACCTAGCAGCTTATGAGACAGAGTCCGATTACAGTGCACGTGTTGACAAAGTTAATGTTCGGTTGACGCGCCGTAGCGGTGCACTAAGCACGTGGGGAAAGCACACAATATACGAGAGCGCGGTATTGTTTCCCTCGTTTTTGTTGCTCTGTTTTTAATATGTACCGAACGTCTATTTACACTAGTCGCGTGACAAGCGTGTCAGACTTGACAATAAAAAAAATTTCCCCGCATTTCCCCGAGGGGAAGAATGTGAAAGTGCGAATGCAGGAGTTCAATTTGCGCGGTTCGGTAATGTTCGCGAAAAAGAGATCACACACACACACACCCACAACTACAAAGAAAGAAAGATGCATTTATTCACAGACACCTATTTGTGTTGTCGTGGTACTTGATTGCTAGAGCGGATCTCAGCTTTGACATTTCGTGTCAGTACTCCTTTAAGCGGGTGCATTAGCCCTTCTCACGCCCTTCCTGGCCAATCCCCCACGTGGGTATGTGCCATGCACAGACACGTATTTGTGTTGTCGTTGTACTTGATTGCTAGAGCGGATCTCAGCTTTGAAATTTCGTGTCAGTACTCCTTTAAGCGGGTGCATTAGCCCTTCTCACGCCCGATTCCTGGCCAATCCCCCACGTGGGTATGTGCCATGTCAGCGGCCAGGCAGCGCGCGCCCATCTCCCCCCGTTGCCATGGAAGACGAGGAGATTCCTGGCCAATCTCCCACGTGGGTATGTGCCATCTCCCCCCGTTGCCAAGGAAAACGAGGAGCGCGCGCACCCGCAGCTGTTGCTATGTGGACGGACGGCGGTCAACGGAATTCAGGGTCGCTTATAAAGTGCATTCGCACTTAATACGCCAGAATTTGGCACCGCTCGACTTACCTCCGACCAGCAGAACTCGGGCGCGATACAAATCCGACGTTCCCGTCTCCTTCATCCACTTCACCATGTAGACTTTCGATGCAAAGTCGTCACTGTTCTTGAACCCTTTTATGTACTTTACAAAAACAATGGCCTTTCTCTCATCATCTTGATAGCGCACGTAAGCGTGGGTAGCCATGCGTAAATTTGACCACGCTTCTTGTGAAGCCTCACTCGGCGATCTGCGCCACGTTTGAATACAGGCAATATAGGTGTGAGCGGCGCCGCACCGATGGCTGCTCCACTACGTCCTGCGGCCCCCGCTAGGTTTGAGTAAAATAAAAATAAAAAGAAACAATTATTAAAACCTACTCAGGCTGCAAAAAAATTCTTAAAGTTGTCCTACATGTAGTTTTTATAACATGAATCTATGTAATTTTAATTACGTTTGTATCCAAACCATTTGACTTTACAGTAAAAGGTATTGAACGGTGAAAATCTGAAAATGAAAAATTAATGAACATTTGAAATGTTTCATTCGTTTTGAATATTTATAGATTGATGCGAATCATCTCGCGCAAGGTGGGGAAGACGCCAGTGAGGCCGACTCAGAAGCAACATGGCGTCGTAAACAAACCACCGATCCAGTGTGCCGCAGCCTCGAAGCTTTCGTACTACTGTAGGTTATCTGCGCAGCGCAAGCTGTTCACTTGTGCTCGGTTCTCTGCAAAGTCACCAAGAGTCCACGCAAACAGCGAAAGAAACGCGGGTGGTATAAAAAGTACCTTAATCCTGGTAATGCATTGTCCGTACCAAGGTCAACCGTTTCATCGGCGCGGCGACGTCTGGCAGAGGCGGTAAGCTTCATGCTTTTAAGTCAGCTAGAAAAACTTCTACCAGCTACCTATAAGAACAGAAAAAACAAAGACCGACTGCATGAGTCGAAAGCATTCATGCATGAGATAGGGGAAAAAATCAAAGCAGAGAGGACACCTTTCCTCACATTTTCCAGCCCTCTCAGTTGTTTCGTACCCAGAGCCGCGTGCGAAATATTGCCACGGCGTTAGCGTTTCCTAGTGGGAATTAGCACGGATTGAACCCCACGGACAGCCAATTCAACCTTTCTGTTGGCGTTCTGCATGGTGGAATCTAACGAGATAGGGATGCCAAATTTTGGAACACGCCGGTTCTTCGCTTTCATTAAGTGGAACGTCAATTTCTACGCAGGTATCATCCTGCAACACCTCTTCAACCGGTTCAAGCACTCCTACTGAACAGGGGGCTGATGCAGGAAGCAGTGGAGTGCCAAGTCTAAATGAGCAGGCTGGCTCATCCATCTCTACGGGAGTGGACAGTGACGAGTTGTTGACCAGCACAGATGACTCAGATGCTGATTATTCAGATCTGTATTCCGACCACTTTGGAACAAGCAGTCCTGGCTCCGTGATGGTAAGTCTACCACATACTTTGTGTAATTGGTTGGGAAAATTTTTCGGGAATTTACCGAATCATGAAAGAAGAAAACGTGGTGGTGCAAACTAGACGTGGGCGAAAAAAACAAGGTAAGATATACAGGCGCCATTTTTTTTCGTGCACGTATAGTTTGCGCCACATTTTCTTCTTTAAGTATGTACCAACTAGCTCAGCAACAAGTTTTGTTTACCGAATCAGTTCGTAACCTAATGGTGCCCCGCATTGTTCATCGTTTTACTACCATGGTTACGCGTGCACACATACGTAAAAAGAGTTTGTAGCATTTCATTTTACTGATTCTTTTTCGGACGGTCACTTCACTGTGCTGCAGGGTCCTCTTTATGACGAGATGGACCTGTTCATGGACCCGCAAGAGCCCGAAATGCAGCCCACCGAGGAAGATTCCGCCTACATGTGCGCTGAAAACATTGGAGAACAGGATTCCACCAGGGAGCCAGGTGCTCAGGTGGAGATGCCTTTCTGTGACCTTTTTGAAGGTGCAATCAAAGAAAAGGTGGTTGTGTGTAAGGGGGATATGCTCCTTATGGTGTTGAAGTTTTCTTTGAAAAACAACCTAACCTTCTCAGCCTTGACAAGTATGATTGAGATGGTTAATTTGTTTGTTGAGAGACCGGTGCTTCCACAATCGATGTATGCACTAGCGAAAGTTTTTTTCGGAAACAGGCATTTCTATGACTTTATTTTTGCTGCGACAAATGTTTTACTGTGACACGTCAAGCTGAGCAAGGTTCCACTGTGCTGTGCCCAACATGCAGCCAGGCTCTGACTTCCAGTTCCGTGCCTGATATGTCATTTTTCGTTCTCTTGAATCCTGCCCCTCAGCTGCAGAAGGCGCGTTTAAGGGGTGCAGCATTTTGGACCTCTCAAAACCTCTTGAACCAGTAGATGTAATATCAGATATTTGGGATGGAGATATGTACCGAGAGTTCGTTGCGTCAACAATAGATGCTGGGCATAGAATAAGCCTGACATTAAATACTGATGGCACGCCACTTTTTAAATCAAGTGGCACTGGAATATGGCCAATCCAGCTTTTAGTGAATGAACTGCCCGCTGAACAAAGAATGGACAAGCGTGTGCTATCTGCCTCTGGTTCGGAAGAAAAAAAAACAGATGGGGCTCTTCCAGGCTGCATTTGTCGAGTCTATGAATGACTTAGCACGAATGGATTCATGCTCGAACATGAAGGGGAGAAGAAGCTCTTCAAAGCATTCTGTATTTGTTGCGCGGTAGACTCTGTAGCAAGAGTTCCAATGCGCCTTACACAGTTGAATGACTTCAATGGCTCCAATTGGTGCCTGCAAGTTGGGGAAAGCTCTGCTGGGGCCCTGAGGTACCCAGTACAAGAACAAGAGCCTCCAGAGAGGTCAGAAGAGCAAATGGTTTCACACATGGAAATTGCCTTGGAGCAAGGAGAGCCTGAAAGTGGCGTCATGACTGTTTCACCACTTCGTGACTCGCAGCAATTTCACCTAATCTGGGGTTTTGTCCCACATTACATGCATTTCATCCTGTTGGGAGTGGCAAGACAATTCCTAAAAATGTGGCAGGGCAGGACCAGTTGCCCGCTACACATTGGGAAGTATGAAGATGCCATAGGCCATAGACTAGTGACAATCACTCCTCCCCGGAAAGTGAAGCGTATGCCGAGAATCGCAAAGGACAGGAGGTGGTGGAAGGCGAAAGAATACGAGAACTGGCTCCTCTATTATAGCGTGCCAGTACTCGAAGGCATTTTGGACAGTGCTGGCATTGCACACTGGGCATGTCTTGTTGAGGCCGTCCACATTCTGCTAAAGCGAGACAGTGCCTCGGATATAGCACGGGCCGAGGAGCTCCTTGTTGAGTTTCATGTTCGGGCAGAACACCTGTATAACAAGGTATGCATGACGTTCAACTTTCACCAGCTGTTGCACATAGTAAGGAGTGCGCGTCAATGGGGGCCATTGTGGGCCCATTCAGCCTATCGCTTTGAAGCAGGTAATGGGAAATTGAAAAGTGTTGTGAAGTCGGTCAAGGGTGTTCCTCACCAAATGTGCCGTTCACTGAAAATCGAGAATGTTCTGGATAACCTGCTTCAAGTGACAACTGAGGAAAGAGCCCGTGACTACTGTGCTCCCCTTGACACTGTGGTGACACAGAAAACATGCTGTGGCAGGGGTGCGTTTTTTTGGAAGAGGTGTTCCATATTGTCCTCCTGACAATTATGTCAACATCGAGAACTCTGTACACTATGCACGCATGCGTACTAAGGGAATGATATTCACGACCCGTAAGTATGCTGTACGGAAGAAAACTAACAGCTATGCTGTTCAACTTGCTGATGGTTCCTATGCTGTCATTGAGAAGACCGTCTGCGAGAATAACATTAGGGGGTATGTCGTAGTGAAGCGGCTGAAGTGCACTCGTCTGAAGAACAGCCGTGCCACAATGACAGATTTACTCAGGGTTGTAAAAGAAGCAGCTGCATATGGCTTGCTTCCAATTTCAGAAATTTCAAACATTTCTGTTTTAATCCAAGTGGACAAAAATGTTCCTATTTCTCCTGTACCTAGCTCTGTCACGATGCGAATTTCTCGCATGCTAATGCATTCATCAATGTAATGATAAATGCATGGTTAGAGCCACGGAGCAAGAATTATTCAGGAGGCGCAACTGGGCTTGCTCCGGCGGCGGGATAAAGTCACGGCGCCAGGCACGCCACCGACGCGCCCTCTGTCGCGAGGCGCCAAAGGGAAAAGGCTCGCCGCACGGCCTCCGCGATCGGCTGCCGGCGGCGCGCCGTTGCAACGGCGCGCCGCCGGCAGCCGATCGCGGAGGCCACGCTCGCCGGTTCGAGGTCAATCAGTGCATAGCCGGCTGCCGCCGTGAGCAGACGACGCCGACGAATCCCTCGCGCGACTAGACTTTCATTGGAGTCGGTTTGCGGCGGATGAAATCATCGCGTTTCAAACATTTTGCGTAGGACGAAGGGGCTTTGATTTTTTAGAACACGAACCTACAATAAAAAAACGTGCTTGAGAATCTAGGTATGATTAGTTCCAGTGAATGATGGTTCTTATTTTCAATGCCATTACTTCATATTTAGACTGCCCTAACTTCGCCGCCCTGCCTGTGAAACATGAAAAGCGCGCGCAAATCTGAGAAGCCGCCCGCGAGAGGCGAGAGCGGCGGGAGTGAACCACTCCTGGCGGGAAGGCGGCGTAGGCAGACGTCGTCTACTCCGGGATTCCTTCCAGTTCTTCTTTTCAAGCGCGGTACGGCTTGTAACTAGGGTAGTATTTATTAATAACTGCTGCTAAAATGTCCAGCACTTCTATTTATCGATTTTACAGGCAGAAATCTGGAAATTTGCACAATATTTTCGATGATAGTACGATTTTTGTGAGTCGCGCCCGTAGAAGAACATGTAAACTATGGCAACGCGCTTGACGCGCCATCTGTTGTGCTGCTCCGCAAGCTGCATTTCCTCCTCGCCAGACAGTGACATTAACGCGCCGCCCGCCGCGCTGTCCCAGCCCAGCGGATTCCCCTCCTGAAATACTTCTTTCTCCGTGGTTAGAGCAGTGGGTTATGGGGATCGGTTCAGCACCCTGTATTTAATCTTTTTATCTGTTCAACACCTCTTGAAATGGGCTGTGTAGAGTTTAGACCAACTTCTAAAATGTTGTGCATTTTTTATAGATTGATTGATTGCAGGGTTTAACGCGCCGGCGCAAAGCAGACGATGAGGCGCACTGTAGTGAATGGCTCCTGATTAATTTTGACCATCTGGGGATCTTTAACATGTGCCGAAATCTCGTACACACGGGAGGTTTTGCTTTTTGCTTCCACCAGAAAAGCGGCCGCCTTGAACCCGCGACCTCGTGCTCAGCAGCACGTATTAGCCACTGAGCCACCTTGGTGGGTGGGCATTTGTTGTATCTCTTTGTTATCTCTCCAGGCATGCTGCCTTGCTTGTATAAAGTTTGTTGTGTGCCGATTTTACTTGCATACCGTGGTTTTATTCAGATTTAAAACATTTGTATATTGTACCTTTGATCCATTTAATTCACGTCTCTGGGCAATGCGATACTAGCGGGGTAGTTCTAAATGCAGAGCATTTCTTAGCCTCGCCTCTTCCTGCGTCGGACGGCGTCCACAGCTCCGCGTCCGCAGCAGGTGCGCCTCTCCTCCTTCCCTCCTCTCTCTCAACAGCAGCTGGCGCGCGCATGCGTCGTAGTCAGCCCGTTCGCTCCGTCGCGGTCTCGGTGTAACAGGTGCGTGATAGCAGCGCGGTGGGGCGTGGAAGGGCGCGCGCTGCTTGCGCATGCGCGCTCTCCCCCCCGTACTGCTCTCCCTCTACTGCGCGCTCTGCAAATATAAAGCGGCTAACGGTCGCTCGTGCTTCAGTCACTGCGTTGCTCCTTCCTTCCTTGGTTGACGCTCGCTCCACCCTAACGCGACTTTACTCTCCTCTCTCTACCCCAAACCAACACCAATGCAACTACGACCGAAGTACCCAGCCTTACGCGACTTTACGCGGCCTTAACGACCCCCAATGCTCTGCATTTACTCGTGTTCCTCTCGCAGGAAGGCGCGGGAATTTTTTTCGTATACCTTGCACCTACTTTCATAAATATTCATTTCTTGCGTTTCTTGTTTGCATCGTGCTTTTTCTGATTGCATGATTTTGCACAAAACAATTTTTTCACTTATTTAACACCCTTTGTTTGATATTCTGATCTGTTAAACATTTCTTAAGATGTGCTTCATCACCTGTATAAAACTTTATTTTAATGTTCTACTTTTAATTTGACTACCAAAACATTGTGTCTGTATTTTTATCTGTTTAGTGGAGTCTCTTCGGATGTGTGCATTGCCTCTATAAAGCTGATTTTGCTCATATTACTTGTATGCTATTTTTAATGTGGTTTAGAAAACCAGTTTAGTGATTCTTCTGTTCACTTCACATGCCGACAATATCGGCTATATAGTTTCTTTTGTGCATGTGTGCATACCCCGAACCTACTGTTGTGGAGTCTAATTTGTACAATAATGGGGTTTAACGCACCGAAGCAACACCTGGGCTATGACGTGTGCTGTATTGGAGGGCTACAGATTGATTTAGACCCCTTGAATTGTAATGTGTGTTCTAATCTCAACACACGAGAATTGTTTTTCGCCTCGCATCAGGAAAACGGCCGCCGGGGTAGGGATTGAGCCCGTATTGTAATGCTAAGCTGTACAATATGCCTTAGCCACAGAGCTGGCTGATAGGTTTGTATGTATTGTCTTTTTTTATCGCATGAGAGTTATACTTGGGACAGATGACGTTGACGACCCAATCTAACGATTGCGCTAGTTCATTTAGTGTGCACCAAACGCCTTTCAGGGCCCCTTTAACGTAGATATTAAACAGCAGCGGCCCTAATACGCTGCCTTGAGGTACTCCATGATGTATAGATTTATGGGAAGAAATAAAGCCTCCAACATCGACGCACTGTTTCCGTTCTGAAAGGTAAGACTGTAGAAGAGAATGCGCAATACCGCGGACGCCATAGCGTTGTAACTTTGTCAGCAGAATACCATGGCTCAGGTAGTCGAAAGCTTTGCTATAGTCTATAAATATATCGAGTGTAGGCTTCCTATCCTCAATATTTTTATTATGAGTTCTTTTTGTGCCAGTAGTGCCGTTTCTGTAGATTTGCCTCGTTGAAAACCATGCTGGCAGTTTGTAATTATATCGTGCTTCAGGAAAAAGGGGTAATGCGGGAAAATATAACTTTTTCTAATCCTTTAGAGAATATTGGGAGTATGGATATCGGCCTGTAGTTGTTTGCGTCATTCTTATCACCGTTCTTGAATATAACAGACACTCTGGCTATCTTCATAGAATGCGGAAACTGACCAGATTCCAGAACAAGATTATATATTTATGCTAGACACGGTGCTATGATGTCTATCACGTACTTAATTGGTTGAAGTTGAATGCCGTGAATATCTTTTGCTTTACTGTTTCTTAAACTAATGAACGTTCGACAAATTTCGCTTTCATCTGTTGGCGCCAGAAATATAGTATCAGAGTTTTGATATTCTATTGTGGCCCCTTCGCGGTGTTCCGTTGGCTGCACAATATTAATAAAGTGATCATTAAAATGCTCTGCCAGAGCAACCCCTGAAATTTTCCTATTTTGCACAGGTATCTCAGATACTGTAGGTTTCGCACAATTACGGCTTAACGTATCATTTATTACTTTCCATACTTGATGAGGATTCTGTATGGAGGCATCTCAGAGACGGTAATCAAAATAGGATGATTTTGCTTTTTTTAATTCAGCATTTAGCTGATTTCTGTACTTCTTAAATTCCGCTAACTTGCAAGGATCCCACGTTTTTATACATTTTTTGAACAGCTGATTTTTCTTGTTAATCATTTTTGCATGCTCAGGGCCAATCCAGGGCTTCCGTATTTTCTTTTTTTCTTTTGCATGGACATATCGAAAGCAGTCGTCATAATGACGGAAAAAAATTGACAGAAATTGTGAATAGCTCTCATTAACGTCATTGCTAGCGTGAACTGCCGACCAGTCTTGGTTCAGAATACGCCCTCGGAAGGAGTCCATATTTATACTCGAAAACAGTCTGTACTTTGTGCGAAGCGGACAATCGTTGCGTGTAATGGCATTCATGTACGCAATAAAAATAGGGCAATGGTCACTTATATCATAACTTGTTGTGCCGGCGGAATGTATTTCAATGCCTTGATTATTTATGAAGAGATCAAGAGTGGTCTGGCCAATCGGTGTCACACGCGTGGGTGTTGTAATTATATTCTTAAAACCAGAAGCAGCTATTTTGGAACTGAGCTCCAGCATGTTCACATTAAAGTCACCACCAAGTAACATGTTATAACCCGGAATTGAAGAATAGTCAAAAAGTCGGTCCAAGAATTCGGAAAAAGCTGTGAAATTGCTAGAAGGGGGGCGGTAAAGCACAGCGTACAAGTTATTTTCAATTTTCACGCACATAATTTCATAATCTGCAGTTATATGCGTGTATTTATGCAACAATTTACAAGACATATTTTGTTTTACATGCATTACGACTCCCCCGCCGCGTTTCCCACTTCGACTGACAAAATAGTGATTGTATCCTTTAATAACGAACAGATAACTTTCCGCATGATACCATGTTTCGGAAAACATAATTACATCGAACAGAAAGTTGAATTCCGAGAAAAACATGCTGAGTTCATCCTGCTTAGGGGCAACCGATCGTGCGTTTAGGTGAATTGCAGACAGTATCTTTTTAGACCGTGGCGGTACACAGATATCTCCCGGCAAGCAGTGCTCTTGATAGTGCATGAAAAAAAAAGGTTTAAACAGAAAAAGAACGAACAGCATCTTTAGGCGATCTTTTCAAGATCACGCTCCGACTGAATGCGCACCGAGTCACTCACTTCTGACTTGCGCGCATAGGTTCGCCCATTTCTAGTCCACACAAAGCGCCACTGGAGCTCCCGTTTCTTTGCGATTGGCTGTGCAAGAAGCTTTTTCAGGAAAGGGCACAAGTGATCGTTCACAAATATGGCACCTTCATTCGAGATTCCAACATTGCTGTTTTTGATGCGGTTTTTTCGCGCTTTCTCGAGGACGACATCCCATTTCGACCTGCTCTTAAACTGCACAACAACGTTTGACTTGCCCTCCTCCCGAGTCGGCACTCGGTGGCACACTTCAATGTCGTCAGCACTAATAGGCTGGCCAATCGCCGCGCCCAGTAGATCGCCACGCTCACCGCGCTCACTAGATCAGTGACGTCCTCGTTTTCAGCCTCCACAAGACCTTTTATCTCTACGTTCGATCGGCGTGAGTACTGTTCCCACTGGACGAGCCTCCTGTGAAGCTCTTCGATTTTGGATTCATTTTCCTTGCGTTTTGCCCTAAGCTTTTCGTTTTCCTGTTTTAAGCTTAGCCACTCGTTTCGTTCTTCCGCTGGTCGCTTCTTCATGGCTTCGAACTCTTTTTCCATGAACTGTACTCCTTTCATCATTTCCTTGATCTCAGCTCGAAGATCCCGAAGTTCACTACGCGTTTCCCTATCGCTTTCAGACTTGGTTTTTGACGTGTTCACGTATACAACAATGCAAGGCAAGAGAAACACAGCAAAGACTCTGAACTCGGCCGCAGTGACAGCTATACAATGAAAAGGGGTTTTCGCAACAAAAATGGCGAGACAAACCTGCGGCGAGATTTTGAAGAAGATTAGGCGATCCGTCGACAGTCGTCGTTACTTCCGAGTGTCCGGTTCACGGGTTGATGCTCCTTTTTGTGGGCGTGTTGAAGCGCCCCCGAGCAGCCTCCAGCGCAAGCTTCCACGTCACGTTGAATCCGGTGAGGGCACGGAGGTCGCCACCATACCAGTGCACGGAGCCTATGAGGAGCACTGTCCTGTGCTATGGAACAGAAATTTGGAATAAATAGCCCAAAATTTAAGGTGGCCCGGTATTTGGCTCCTAATATCGTCACATATTTCGCCTGCGAGGCTATGGCAGCACACGTGCTCATAAGATGGCCGAACGACGCCAAATGGGACGTGTATCCGTTGTGCAGCTTGTAATCGGCGGATCTGCAGTGCCGACTGAGTGATAACCCTAAGTGCGCTAAAGAGCTAAAAGAGCCCGTCGACATTAAAACGGAAGACGGCAAATTTGCTGCTGCATTCGTCCTGGCCGTTGGTAAGTAGTATTCTTTGTACTGGGCTTCAAATGCGAGGTTTGGCCGTTTGGCCTCGGGTCTGTGTTAAGTGATGGCTGTCAGTGGGGCTTTGTGCGAGGTATTGTTAGCTTATGTATTACCTTCGAAAATGTTGTTTAGTGCTTGTCCAAACTTTTGTCATCGAGTTGGAGCTAAACGGAGTATACTAGTACGTAAAGCTTAGTCAAATACGTTTTTAAGGCGGGGTGCTGAAACAGCTCGTTTGTTGTGGTCACGTGGTTTGCGACAGCGAAACCTGGTTCTTTGCCGGAGACGAATACCAGCGCAGTGAACCTCACTACATTTGCGAGGAGCGTGAGGGCTGCTCGTTAGTTATCTCTCTCGAATGTTTTTTACGCGTGGTTCACTTGCAGTATTCCTATTCATCTTAAAATGTTTTCTTGCCACTTATGGTGTCTATATTTCTCGTCTTGCCATAACCAGATCACGTGGTTTAACGGGTTTTTTTTAATCGTTAGCCCTTTTGAAGGTTCCAATTTTGCTGTAGTTCACGGACAGTGTTTTTGTAAGACGTTTCATTTCTTTATTTCTTGATTCTCTTCTGCGCCGGAAAGTTCGGCATGAATCACCTGAAAAGCCCTGAAATAGAACAAATACCTCTCTGGCCTATTACTATGTTGCAGTGTTTGAATGTGGTTAGCATGTGTACCTTTGGGCACAGTGTTTCGTAGGCACGGTTACGACTTCCCTCTGAGTGAAGTTTCGCTCCTTGAAACTTGTAATTCAATGAAAAAGTAGTGGTTGCGGCAAGGTCACGTTTCTGTGTAGAGCTGTTTGTTGAAGATGCTTATAATGCGCAGTGTACATGGCGAAAATTGTAGATACTTGGGGCGTGTGCAGGTATACAATAGTATGAGGCGAGAGAAACGCACACAAAAAAGCCCTCTCTGCCTTCGCCGCGACGAGCAACAGGATGATTCTAATCCAAAAATAAAAACTACCCAATTTAGGTGAATTTACACTGAAAAAAATACATTTCCGATCAAAACAAGTGTGCATGTCCTTCGAAGTGCACCTAGTCTTCTAGTTTTTTTTACTACTACTCAGGCTTTACCGTGGGGTTTTCCTGTTAGTGTACAGGCTTCAAAGTAGGCTTCCAGTTTGAATGTGCGTAAGCAAGCCTTTGTTATTTAAATTTAGCTGTAAGTGTTGGTCAATGCTTGATTTTTTGTTGCATGCAGCTGGAATGCAGATACTTAAAATAGCAAAAAGTAAGACTGAATGTGGGTAATATTGCATTGTAACATACCGCAGCTTGTTTCTGGGATATTTCTACAGCAAAGTTCCAAGAGAACGCCCTCCCCCGAAACGTCGCCCACGCACTTTTAGGAGTGAAATAGTCATCTTACTGAAACACCCGAACGATCGGCCATCCCCTAAAATTGCACTATCTTTGACTCCTTTGAAAGGCCGCGGAGCTCCCTCCACGAAAATGTCCTGCGGCTACGAACACTGCCGATGTCCCGATTTTGAACACAAGCTGCCTGGCTTTGCAAACAAGAGGGAGAGGAAAGGGTAGTGGGTGAGAAGAAAATGAGAGTTGGAAGATACCGTCTTGGAATCGTTTAAGCGGTGCCAGCCTTAATGGTTTTATGAGACGAGTTCAGCCAGTGCCTGGCCTCTGCCAGCACAGAACCGGCGAGGGGGCCCGAAGCTCCGGAGAGCATGATGAACGAAGTGCTGTAGCTCGTGTTTGACTCTGACAGCGACGCATCATCGGATGCCTTCAGCGACGATGAGTGAACAAAATAAACACGTATGATTTATTCATGTTTTTATGCAGTCACTTATTTGTCCTTTCAGCACCTGACCGAAGTTCACCATGTCGTAGTTTTCACTTGATATCCCCACAGTTTTGCTTGACGGTGCGTCCACTTTTTGTGGATTTTTCTTTTTTTTTGCGCCTAACCCAAAAGATTGACCATCCCGTTTTTTTCACAAGATATCTCTGTAGCTTGGGTGGGCGTTCTTTCGGAACTTTACAGTAAACTGCAGGTATCGGAAAATCCCACTGTTGCAATTTTCTGTCAAACTGTTGTAGGGTTGACCCTGATTTCTGACTTGCTCTTCAGGCACGGCGGTGGCCATGGAGCGCAAACGGACCAAGCTTGTTCAAGCAGAAGTCCTCAGATGTCCTCAGCTCTTAGAAGGCCTCAGGTGCGAGTGTACTTCGGAGCCCCTGGAACGTCTCCATGACCAACAAGGTTAGCCGGTCCCCAGATTTAAAAAAAACGTGCCAGCAAACTTTTTCAACACAGCCATGGTTTCGCTACATTTAAGCGCAATTAAATCGTTCGGCAAGCTTATAAACTCTTCCTAACTGGCGTTTGCTTTTGCCGCCTTCGGCCAATCGCAGAGCTGTCTGGTATGACATCATAGGTTCTGTTGCCGGAAATGAGCTAGGGGGTCGCACAGCCATTCCCTTTTTTCCTAATTATGTAGCTTATCTCAGCGAAGTTTACGCTAAACTTGGTGTCAGTATGATTCTAACGAGGCAATCTTTTGAATGAACCAAAGTTGTGTTTTCTCTTCATGGCTCCTTTAACTCTTTTGTTACCGCGCCTATTCAAAATCTTTCAATTTGAATGATACCTAGGGAGTCCCTTTTCATAGAGTTCTAGGCCTTTCTGGAGCAAGTAAAGCTATTTGGAGTTAGCTAAGCAAATACCGTTCCAAAATCAGTTTTGTTTGCATTTCTGCAACAAAAACTTCATTTTTGACACATTTGCATCACCTGGGTGTGCAAAAGGGGCGTGGTCATCGCACGTCACTGCTACCAACAAAGAATGCGCGTGCCAGTTGTAATTACTTCGCATCAGCATTTGGTTTTTCTTATCGTGGCAGAAATGGTGAATCAGAAGATTCTTTTCAATCGTCAGGTTTTCACTTTGCCAGTAATAAATCCTGAAATCTGGTTAAAATATCAAGCAGTGCCTGTTTCCGAAGTTCCCTAATCATTTTAAGTAGTTTTATTGCCTTTGCGCACGTTGTTCTAAGTTGTGTTGCAGTCCTACTTACCACAGGACCATTCACAAACAGTTTACAACACTTTCGGTTTCATTTCTGCATTGCGACATTTATATTTTGTGCTACAACAGTTACGCAACTTCACGCCTATTTGCGTTGGCGGCTACTGGTTCTCAAAAAATGCATGCCGCTCCTGATTTCACCCCACCTTAACGTGATTTCTGTGATAAGAACTTCCGATGCAAGTCAAAAGATAACACCCAGTGACCAGATATCAGTTCCGACGAGGAAAGCGCTTCAAACCGGCCTTACGCACCGCCAGCTGTTCCCATGTCAGTTTTGTTTCCGTACGAGGCTATCTCCGGAGGTCTATAGTGTTGCTCACAAGTTGACCTATCTATTTGCATGGAGTCTCCAACAGGTTTGGTGTTTCATTTCAAAAATATTAGGTGTTTAGGTTGGCCACTACCTCATTCCTGCAAGCAAGGCAACAATAGCGAGTCAGAAGAATAACCAGAAAGTTTATGTTTTCAGAGATAGCTGGCAGTAAATATCAACAAGCATCAACCACGGAGTTTTATTTTCAACTCCATGCATGTTTTTTCACATTGCGTGCTTGTCCCGAATACTGATCTGGCCGTAAATGCAAGGACAGTCATTGGCAAGATGTTTTTACGTCACATGGGGAAAAATTGGTGCCTCTGATAATGTTAAACCACCAGATTTCTTCAAGAAAAACCACCCAAAATTGCGCATTTTGAATTGGAGGTTGGGCTTCAATGCATGGCATGGGCACCACACGTGCTAACATTTTTTTCATAGCTGACAAACTGTTCCGAGCAAGTCAGTTTTTTTTTTGGACGTGTTTTTGAAATGTTATCCTACAAAACGTTTATTTGAATTTTTTTACTACCGGTGGTTTGTTATACACAACTCATTTTTTATCATTTTCTTTGACAACTAAACAAAAATTTTAATTTCGATATTTTTGTGCAACTATAATGTAAGCGAACATTTTAAAAACTGCTGTTCTTGGAAAGAGCGCTAAATCATCTGCATTCTTTGTTTCTGTAATCAGTTCCTTAGCATTCTTTCTCGCAGAAAAAACTGGCTTCTTAGAACTCTAAAAATGGGTAATTTCCCGCGGTAACGGAAAAATTTAGACAAAAAACAACTTTCTCCAGTTTGAAATAACTAGTCTTTGGCAACTCAATCGGCTCCATTCCAGGCACAAGGTCAGTTTTTATATAAAAAAAGAGGCAAGAACTTTCAAATTTTGCACTGCAGTGGGGTGATATTGGCCAGCAAGATTACGTGGTTATCGGTGTGTTAACTGCACGTTAGCATCCGAGTGATTCAGTCGAACGGAACGGAACTCCCAGTCCTGTTTTTTGGTGGCTGCCAATCGCTCGAACAAGATTTTACCATGTCGCAGAGAAATTGCCGGATAGTGGCTGGGGAGTCGCCAGTGCTCTACATTTTGTCTTTAATATATTGATTGTTATTTGTTCGGGATAAAAAGTGGTGCCATTGTTGTCGGGACAAACTTTTTTTAATGAAACAATCTTCTATTTCGTCTATGGAGCCCCTTTATAAGCCCTTAGATGCTTTCAGCATCTCTAGGAGCTGATAGTCGCTTTACTGTGCTTCAACTAGGAACAATGGTGGCGATAATGTTGAGTTTTTGTGGCGCAAGGGCAACTAGGGCAAAGAGCCTAAACAAACGTCGAACTTGAACAGACAGAACGTGAATGGGACAAAAGGCAGTACAGCCGTGTGTACCGCTTTTGTGGTGCCAACCACCCGAAGTGTGAGATACGCAATTTGCAAAAGCTCATGATCATCAATGCAATTTCATTTGCTGCTTGTTATTTTGTTGTTCCCTCTGCCATTTCAACATTCCAGTGTGTCCGTTTTGCTGCTGGTAGCACCTGATAACGGGTTAAACATGATTACAGGATAAACATGATTACGGGTTTTACTTTTTTTTACAGGTCGACATAGGAGATAGAGTGCTCGTGCCACAAAGACTGGTGGCCAGTATTAAGAGCAGCGCAGCCCTCTATCCCACAAGGTTTGCTTGAAACCTTCTGCCTGCAGTTTTCACAGCAGAAAAGCTTGCCGGCTCCTCACTCGATGGCAAAACCTGTAACGCTCAGAAACAGACTGCCGCAAAGAAGGCGCTAAGCCCACGGAGGCTGCAAGCCGTCCTGTGTAAGTTTGTCCTCGGCGTTTCTCCCAACTTTTGTTAAGTTTACTCGTTCCTTTATTTCAACTTGTGTTTTCGAATACTAAAGTTGTACTAGGCTCCTCTGTATAGGCTGGTGATTGATACGTACTTGGGTAGAGCACAAAGACAACGCACTTGTTAGCATGTTTGTCTCTTTGTAAGGGACTCTGGACGCCGCATTGTTTAATGCTGGTGCATGGTTTTCACAGCACCATGGGAATGAAGACTTATAAGGACCGGGCAGCTGGACGGGTGGCGCCACCACTCGGTGCTCCCTTTGTTAGTTATAGGAGCCCGTGGATTGGACTACGCAGCCTCCTATCGTTTTTTCTTTTTGATTTGGTGCTTTGAATGTTTTGGTGGTGTTGTTATTGGATATGTGTGGTAAAACAGTATAGACAGATGTGCCGGGTTCTTAGATGGAATGACCGCTACGTAAACGTGCCGGACGCTTGTAAAGTTGGGTATGAACTGTCCTGACGAGCTGTTTTTGCAGCACTCTACGCTTGGCTTCACCCGATCTGGGTACGAATAAAACTATTACTATTCATTTCTTAAATGCTGTAACGGCTACATAAACTTGTTGGACAAGTTTTGCAATGGACGACATTGATATGATTGCTATTTACAGCACTCTGCGCCTGGCTGCACGTGAATTAAGAAGGAATAAAACTATTAATATTAGTATTTATTTCTACCACTTTAAATTAGCTTCACTGGTTTCAATGACTACGGTTTACACGCCAGCCTTGAGAATGGGATACCTCGATAAGTGTGCTTTGAAGAGACAGGCACTTATATACGAGATCGATTTCCGTGTGGCTGTGGAAACGTCGCGGTAGTTTACACCTTCTTTCTTTAACGGTGAGCTTCGTGCCTTCAGGTTTTGGTGAGCGACCCTGACCGCATGGGAGCCTTAGAGCCGATGCGGAACTCCCACGTTTGTAGTGGATATTTTATCAAGAGCCAAACTTATTCAACCACCAGACAGCGTAAGCTACAAACCATCCCGCCTTGCCTTCGCATTTCACCACCTGCGTGGAATAAATGCTGGTACCGACAGTTAGAATATGTGGGAGTATTAATTGTCAGCCTGTCTTTTTTAATGCTTAAGTATTTAGTGCCGGTTGCCAAAAAAAATCGTGAATTGCCTTGTGAAGAAACCAAAAACGAACGACTCTCAAATAGGAGTCCATTAGCCTGAGTCCTCCAGCACCGATGTATTTCCGACACGCTGGAAGCAACTCGGATTTGGACAGGTGTGCATGTCCATGCAAAATTTAACAGAAAAATTGTCCAGCCTTCCGTCTGACAACGACGATGATTGAATGCAAAGCTTTCTTCGTGCGGAATAGAATGCAAACGGTAACAGTCAAAGACACTGGGATCAAAAGACCAAACTGCGTGCTGGTCACATTCAAAGCTCAACTAGTCAAAGTTTAAATCCAGAAGGCAACCAAGAAAATTTCACTAGAAAGCTTTCCAATAAACCATCATCGTCGTTATGACGGGGGAGGGCATGATTTCTCAAGCGTAGGGGGCAGCTTGTAAAACGTGACCGCAGCATTCAGTCGTGAAACTTAGGGCAGGTTTTTGGCACCCTCCTCTCTCTCGTCCTTTACAAGTGCAGGAATTGTTTTTTTAAATACCATTTACAACTAGCCAGCAGCCAAATCTTCTAAAGCAATGCTTTTTCACGGCAAGCAAACACGTGCTACTATCGTGTGGTATTTATTCCGTAAACGATTCCCGGTGACTGTAGTAAGCGTAATTCGGTGAAATGAAACACGTTTTTACTTAAGTAATGAAGTTATAGTCAGTCCATCACCATTTTTGTTTTGGGGAAAATCTTAGAAGGCACTCCCAACTTTGTCTCACTTGTGCACGACGCCTCCCGTCCTCAACTGCCAAAGGCCAGCGCCGTAGCATTCCTGAATCGCCTGCACACATCGGCTTTGTAGGAGCATTTAGCTGCAATACATTCCTCGATACCCCAAATTACATGCAGGCATGAAACATTTGCACTTAGGAACAGACTTGCACTTCCAGCTTGACATACAGCTTGGCGCATTGAGCGTCGTCTGCTATTTGTAATTACTGAGTATGGGCATAAATCACACACTATTCATGCCACATAAAGGTCGCCTCTAGTTTTAAGATTTACCGAACTGAAAAAAGTGTCTGTGTGTTTATCTACGCTTTGCAAGCTGCACCGCAGCAGAGCGACAGAAAGCCTTGTACAACTAGGCGGCGCTGACCGCCGCCGGCATTCCACTGACGAGTTGTTCGCCATAGGCGGCGCTGTTTGCTGAAGCGACGGTGGTGCCATAAAACGGCCGCCCGGTCCCTATAGGATATTGAGGAAATTAAGCTAACCATCTTCAGCTTTAGGACACTACCATGGGTCGGGTACGATGGAAACAAAAATGTGGAATTTCTTTGCATTAGCATTAGCGACAGTAAGCCGTATTTGCAGCATATGCGCAGGTGGCAATTGTTCCCATTTTCTACATTTTGCAGTATTTGCACAATTTTGTGCTTACATCTCCCCATCTCTAACTGTAAGTTCCAAGTATTAAGTATATTATGCATTCTGAACAGGTCAAAAACTATGTCCGGTGCGTGTCTCCTCTTTTTATATCTTCCGAGTTTGTTTTCTTAAAACGTTCTGCTTGTGGAGGCGCATTTTCAGAACATATTATCTCTACACAATGTTGGGCAGCACTTCAGCAACTTGCCAGTGCAAACGTAGACCTTTATAACAAGTTGCTTAGCTGAATTGAAATAGCTACTGATGAACGCTTTTTATTCAATATATGCCAGTATGTGTGTATTTTGTGTCTTT
Organism: Haemaphysalis longicornis; assembly: GCF_048455015.1. Taxonomy (NCBI): domain Eukaryota; kingdom Metazoa; phylum Arthropoda; class Arachnida; order Ixodida; family Ixodidae; genus Haemaphysalis; species Haemaphysalis longicornis. Next base: position 235,359 of record NW_027526297.1, read on the forward strand.
CTGTAGACCTTAATATATTACTGTTGCCTGCAAATTAAATATTGTTGTGTCGCATTCACTCTTTTTTTTTCAGCCTTCGCCTGCTTGGAGTTCGGGGTTGGTGAAAAAAAAAATTCTGGCTCCCTCTCGTCAATGCTTGCCCCGGGCCAGGTGGCTTAGTAAGGTTATTAAACATGTAAGTGGCGAAAAAATGGTCACTGGTTTGCTGCGTGGCTTGTGGGAGTTGGAATTTCTAGTCCCAAATGCCACAAAATATTATACAAAATTGTTCTTGAGCTACTCAGCCAATGTGGTGACATGGAACAGAACCCATATCGATCTGGGGGCCATTTATCAACACTTGGGAAAATTCAATAGGTGCTTAAAATGTGGAGGATCGGTACCTGCAGGTTGTTTGGAGGAAATGTGAAAGTTGGAAACTCAAAGGATGCTTGGAGGATGCAGAAAGTCGGTGGCAAAATTTCAATATAGGGGACACTCGCAGGACATAGAGGATCCTTCGGGAAATATACGGCAGATATGGAGGACGGAAACACAAAGGACGCCCGGAGGAGGACGCAAAAAGTCAGTGGCCAAATTCAATATAGGGGACACTCGCAGGACATACAGGGTCTATCGCCTTATGTAATACCCCCTACAGGGGGTCTTTAAGGTATTAAAGTGATTACCCCGCACGGGGCACCTTGAGCAATCTTGGTGACGGTACTGGCGATACCGCGGACCCCGAGCCTCCAAACATAAGCTGGATCCAACCGTGGCGATGTGTTTATAGGTGGAGGGTTAGAAACCACGAACGGTGGCCGTCGGAGCCCAGGTCAAGCTCCGGCCGATGGGCTCCCTGTCTGTTCACCAGGCAGGGAGCTCCGGGACCTCTTTGACTACCAGGGTAAGGTCAAGGAAGAAAGTACCCCCGTCTCCCTGCTTTTTCCTATGCCATATGGATAAATCAACCCCCCCCCCCAGACGTGATCGGCTCCCTAAAAGGGGCCGCACCGAAGTATCTTTTCCTTCTTTGCCTTCTATCTCGCTCCCAAAGCCAGATAACTACCCTCGTTTTTTGATCATGGAATCTGTGGACAAATCGAAGCCGGTTTCCTCTCAATCGGTATTTCTTGTTTCTAAATACCTTGAAGGTATCATCGGCAAAACATATGACGCCAAAAAACTCAGACCTGGTGAAGTGCTAGTTGAAGTTAAAACCAAGCAGCAATCCACAATCCTCCTGAAACAAACCCGCATGGCAGATCTGGAGATCAGGGTCACACCCCACCGCAGCCTCAACAGTTGTCAAGGTGTGATCTCTGAGGCAGATCTCCTAACCGAGACAGAGACTGATCTGCTCGAAGGCCTAAAAGAACAAGGCGTGACAGCAGTAAGGCGCATCGTCATCAGGAGAGAGAACAAAGAAATAGCCACCAAACATCTGATCCTGACTTTTGACGGCTGCACACTGCCCGAGCATGTCAACGCAGGTGTCATCCGTTGTTCTGTCCGGCCGTACATCCCGAACCCGAGGCGCTGTTTCAAGTGCCAGAGGTTCGGGCATGGTACCAACTCCTGTCGAGGCAGAACAACATGTGCCAAATGCGCCCAGCACGATCATCTCTCTGACAACTGCACTGCAACCAACTTCACCTGCCCGAATTGCCAGGGTCCACACGCAGCATACTCTCGCGCTTGTGAAAAGTTTCATCGTGAAAAAAAATCATTAACCTTAAGATAACCGAAAGCATCACCTTCCCAGAGGCGCGAAAGAGGTTCGCCTCTTTCCCCCTGGGGAGGTATGCCGACGCAGCTCGCCGGGGGGCGGAGCGGCGTTTGGTTTCGGCGGGGACCCAGTACCGCGAGTCGGACCTGGTCCCGTCCCCGCCCCCCCCTGGGTTGCCTCTGGCCGCCCAACCCGCCACCACGCCGCTTGCTGAGGCAGCAGCGGTTGTGGTGGCAACCTCTTCCGTCGGGACCGGTGCCGCTCCCGTCCGTGCCTCCCCATCGTCCAGTGCGTTGGAGTGTGCCAATGGGAAACCACGAGCCCCGCACCGGCTCCCACCGCCACCGCACCGCCCGTGCCACTTCTGGTGCCTCCGACACCACCGGCGGTGGCGGGTCAAACGAAGGGCCCCCGAAGGGGGGCCAAGTCCGGGGGGCCCGGTTCCACGGGCACACCCAGGACATCGGACGACGAGATGGACGTCGTGCCGTTCTTGCCTGCAACGGAGCGCAAGGAGCGGCCTCCGACGTCCAAGCCTTCAGATAGGCCGCCCAAAAAGCCCAATCCAAGAGTCACAGCCCCGAAAGACGACACATAAACATACACACTCCAGTAGCTCTCACACTAAATAATGGGAAGAGAAAATATTGTTCAATGGAACTGCAGAGGCCTTCTGAATAATCTTGACGACGTGTATAAGATTCTGCATACCAATCAGCCAAGTGTAATGTGTGTTCAGGAAACACATTTGAATTCTAAACACAAAAATTTCTTGAATAGTTACCTGGTATACAGGAAAGACAGGGATGGCTGCACACACTCTTCTGGCGGTGTGGCCATAATCGTCCGGAAATCCTTAGCATGCCACCCTGTCACCTTGAACACTATCCTTGAGGCTGTAGCAATACGCTTAATAATATTTAATAGGCTGATAACGGTATGCTCCATATACATTCCTCCTGATGTTTCACTTACGAGCTCCGACTTCGAGGCGCTGGTTGACCAGCTGCCCGAACCATACATCCTTACAGGCGACCTTAATGCTCACAACTCTCTTTGGGGCTCTTCCAGAACGGATGCCCGAGGTCGCCTGATAGAAAAATTTCTTACATCTTCTGGAGCATGCCTTTTCAACAATAAACAGCCTACATACCATAACATAGGACACAACACATACTCATGTCTTGACTTGGCTATTGGCTCCGCAGTTCTCTTTCCTCTTGTCGAGTGGGGAGTGGAAACTGACCCATATGGCAGTGACCACTTCCCCACCTCACTCACATACATAGGTAAAGGCCCAAGCAGTCCATCTTCCCATAATAGGTTCAATGAAGCACGAGCTAACTGGAATACATTTACACAGACATCCAAACTACACCACACATCCATAGGACACCTACACGTTGAAGAAGCTACCCAACTCCTCACGGCGCACATCCTCGACGCCGCCGATAAGTCCATTCCCCACGCCTCTGGTGCCCCGCGCAACCAGCGGAGGCCGTGGTGGAATGAGGACTGTAGGCGGGCGCGAGAGGCCCAGAACAAGGCGTGGGGTATCCTTCGTCGGTACCCCACGTCGGGAAACCTCCTCTTGTTCAAACGGGCCAAGGCGTTAGGAAAACGTGTGCGCCGTGAGGCGAAACGAGAGAGTTGGCGTACATTCATAACATCAATAAACTCCTACACAGACTCAAGGAAAGTATGGACACGAATACGCAAACTCAAGGGACAACAAACACACAGCCTGCCTCTGGTCAGCACTACAGGGGACACACTCGAAGACCAGGCTGACACACTCGCACAACACTTCCAACACGTGTCCAGTTCAGCACACTACACGAACACTTTCATGAAACACAAAACATCTGCGGAGAAGAAGTCACTGCGTGATAGCAATAAGTCGCACACTTCTTACAATTCTCCTTTTTCAATTTATGAGCTGAAGGCTGCTTTGACCACGTGTAAACCTTCAGCTCCAGTTGCAGATAAGATTACTTACACAATGATACAATTCTTACACTCAGACACCCTTGAAACACTCTTACACCTATACAACAAAATATGGCTTTCGGGGCACATTCCTCGCTCTTGGAGGGAGGCCATAGTAGTGGCTGTCCTAAAGGAAGGGAAGGACCCTTCCTCTCCTGCCAGTTATCGCCCCATTGCCCTGACAAGCTGCCTGTGTAAGCTCTTCGAGAAGATGATAAACGGGAGACTCGTGTACTTCTTAGAGTACAACGGTCTTCTCGAGAGCTGCCAGGCAGGCTTCAGGGCGGGGCGATCTACCAACGATCAACTCGTTGCATTAGAGGCGTATATCAAAGATGCTTTCCTCCACAAGCAGTACTGTATGACAGTCTTCTTTGATCTTGAAAAGGCGTACGATACTGCTTGGCGGTACGGCATCCTCAGCGATTTGAAGTCCTTTGGAATGTCGGGTAACATGGTGAATACGCTTGTTAGTTACCTGTCTGAAAGAACGTTTCGTGTGCGAGTTGGAACTGCACTTTCTAGGGTTCATGTGCAGGAAAACGGTGTACCGCAAGGTGGAGTTTTAAGTTGCACTTTGTTTATTGTGAAAATGAATTCTCTTCGGAAGGCATCGCCACCGTCGATTTCATGTTCAATTTATGTAGACGACGTACAATTATCTTTTAAGTCTTGTAACTTGTCTGTCTGCGAGCGCCAAGTGCAGCTTGGTGTGAACAAGCTAGCCGGCTGGGCAGATAGCAACGGTTTTAAATTTAATCCAGGAAAGTGCGCTTGTGTTCTGTTTTCTAAGAGGCGTGGCATTCGGCCGGATCCAGACATTCGACTCCACGGTGCCTCTATCCCTGTCAAAAAGGAACACAAGTTTTTAGGTATAATCTTTGACGAAAAGCTCACATTCAACCCCCACATAAAACAACTAAAACATAAATGCTTAAAAACAATGAATATCCTGAAGGTTCTGTCGCACATCTCTTTTGGTGCTGACAAACAACTTCTTTTACGTGTTTTTACCAGCTTGATAGGCTCACGACTGGACTATGGTAGCGTTGTTTATGGGTCAGCCACTAAAACATCCCTCAGAATGCTGGACCCTGTGCTTCATCTAGGGCTCCGCTTGTCATGTGGTGCCTTTCGGACGAGTCCAGTCGAAAGTCTGTATGTAGAGGGCAACAAATGGAGCCTAGAACGTCAGCGAACCTACACAGACTTGCTTTATGCTTTTAAAATCTCATCAATGCCTCACCATCCTTTTACATCAGTTTTTTATGATACATCCTTATCTCAACTTCTTACTAATCGTCCATCAGTCTCTGCTCCCTTCGCTTTCAGAGTAAGAGAAGAAGCGTCGCAACTTGATGTCATGTTCTCAGACACCATCAAAACCTCCGCTACTGAACTTCTAATACCGTGCAGCTTCGCCCGATATAATGTGATGTATCTTTTATAAGTGTCGAGAAAAACAGAGTGCCTAGAAGCGCGATCGTGCAACATTTCTTGTCCCTGCAGCACAAATATAAGTGTGCTGAATTTTACACGGATACTTCAAAAACTGCTACAACTGTTTCCTGTGCTGCGCATGGTGGCACCCTTAATGTCTGTAGAACTATGAATAGAAATACAAGTATCTTTACGGCAGAGGCCTATGGCATACTTCTTGTAGTTCAACATATTGTTTTAAGTCGAATTCCGAAATCTGTAATTTATACTGATTCTTTAAGTGTTGTGCGTACATTATCCTCACAGAAGTCTAAAAACCATGTGGTCAATGCTCTCATTAGTACTCTTATGTCTGTGCATGCGTTAAACCTTGAGGTGACCGTGTGCTGGGTGCAAGGGCACCCTGGAATTTCAGGTAATGAGAACGCAGACCGAATGGCGGCCGCTGCTGCCCTTACAACTACCGTTGACATAACAACAGTACCCTACACCGACCTCAAATCACACATGAGACAACACCTTCGCACAACATGGCAAGCACACTGGAATCAACAGACTGACAACAAACTACACATTATAAAGGCACTCTTGGGAGCATACACCACTGATACTCACAACAGACACAACGAAGTTACCCTGGCTCGATTACGGATAGGCCACACGCATGCAACACATTCCCACCTGCTCACGGGATCTCCTAGACCTCTGTGTAGCAGGTGCGGGGAGGGCCTATCCGTAGTCCACATACTAATAACATGCAAGGCACTTCACACAACACGACACAAACACTTCAGAGAACTCTACAGACAACATATCCCACTACATCCATCGCTGTTTCTAGGGGACGATGCCAGTGTTTCTATGAAACGTGTGTTTGATTATTTGTCAGATGTTAAGTTTTTAAACCTTATCTCATATCACGCATAATCAAATCTGGCCCTATACACCAGCCATCACCATTACTTTTAATTGATTTTACTATGTCCGATTTACATGTTTTTATACCTACCTTTTTGTGGTAATCACCTCGCTTCATTATAAAACTTCTTTTCTGGCGCTCTTTGCCCTCGTTGGCCTTGCGCCATGAAACACCAACCATCATCATCATTAAAGTGATTAAAGTGATCGCCTTCGGGAAATATACAGTACACATGGAGGACGGAAACACAAAGTACGCTTGGAAGACGCAGAAAGTCGGTGGCGAACTTCTAATACAGGGTACGCTCACAGGACATACATACTCTGTTTCCTCCGGGACGTAGACTGTCTTTTGACTGGACGTAGAAATTTTGATAAGGGTGGGCATAACCATTTTCGGGCTCAGCTCTTGCTCGCAGTTGGGACATGGCGCCGGAGCGCGCGCACACGTGCCGCGCTATAGGGACCGGGCAGCTGGACGGGTGGCACCACCACTCGGCGCTCCCCTCGTCAGTGGAATGAGCCGGTGCATTGGACTACACAGCCTCCCGTTGTTTTTGTCGTGTTTGCTTTGGTGCTTTGAATGTTTTGGTGGTGTTGTGAGCGTATATGCGCGTGAAACAAAGTCTAGACAGATGTGTTGGGTTCCTAGATGCAGTAATGACTACGTAAACTTGTCGGATGCTTCTAAAGTTGGGTATCGGCTGCAATGGCATGAGCAATTTTTGCAGCCATTTGCGCTTGGCTACACCCGTTGTGACTACGAATAAAACTACTATTAGTAGTATTATTTTCTCCTTAAGTGCACTCACGGCTACGCAAACTTATTAGATGCTTGTAAGGTTGGGAATGGGCTACATTGACACGAGCGCTTTTTGCAGCGCTCTGCGCCTGGCTCCACGCGATCTGAGTAGGAATAAAACTATTAGCAATATTATTATTCATTTCTACCACTTTAAATTATCTTTACTGGTTTCAATGACTACGGTTTCCACGCCAGCCTTAGCGCTGGGATACCTCGATACGTGTGCTTTAAATAGAAAGGCACCTGCATACGAGATAGATTACCGTGTAGCCGTAGAAATGTTGCGGTAGTTTACACTTTCTGTAACTGTGAGCTTTGTGCCTTCGGTTTTGGTGAACGACTCTGCGACAGCATGGGAGCCTGAAAGCCGAAGTTGAAATATCACATTTGTGGTGCTCATTTTATAAAGAGCCAAAGTTATTCACCAACTTAGCAGCCCAAGCTTCCACCATCCCTCCTGCCTTTCCCGTTTTATCGCCTGCGTAGATAAAGGCTGGCACCGATAGTTAAAAATGTGGCAGCGTTAACGTCAGCCAGTGTTTTTTAATGCTTAAGTATTCTTTACAGAGTACCTAAAAAATCGTGTTTGCCTGGTGAAGGCACCAAAAACGCGCGATTGGTTGCCTCAAATACGGGTGCATCAGCCCGAGTCCTCCAGCACAGACACATTTCCGACACGCTGGACAAAGTTTAGATTTGGAGAGGGCGGCATGGAAGTTCAAAATTAAACAGCAAAATCATCTAGCCCTCCGTCTAAGGATTATGATGGTTGAACGCAAAGCTTTCTTCCTGCGAAATCGAATGGGAAATGGTCAAAGTCAAAGACGCTGCGATGAAAAGACCAAACTGCGTGCTGGTCAGATTCGACGGTCAACTAGTCAAAGTTTAAATCCAGAAGGCAACCAAAGAAACCCATGCAATAGAACTTTGCGATAAACCCTCATCGTCGTTAGACGAAGGTGTGCATGATTTTTCAAGAGTAGGTGGCAGCTTGTAAACCGACCGTAGCATTCAGTTGTGAAGCTGAGTACAGGTTTCAGGCAGCCTCCTGTCTTGCGTCCTTCAGCCACGCAGGAATTGGTTTTTGAAAAACCATTTACCAACTAGCCAGCAACCATTGCAATTCTTTTAAAGCAATGATTCTCCACGACAAGCAATAACGTTCTACTATCATGCGCTATTTATTCTATCAACGATTTCCGATGACTGTAGTAAGACCATTTCTGTGAAATTAAACACGTTTCAGCGTCGGTAATGAAGTTACGGAAGCGTCGTCCATCACAATTTCTGTTTTGTGGTAAATCTTAGAAGACACCCCCCAACTTTGTCTTTCGCTTGTGCACGAAGTCGACGCCGATTCGTCATCAACTGCCCAAGGCCAGCGCCGCAGCATTCCTGGATAGGTTGCACATACCGGCTTTGTGGGAGCATTTAGCTGCACTATACTCCTCGATACGCGAAACTGCATGCAGGCATCAAAAAATTGCATGAAGCAACGAAATTTCACTTCCAGCTTGACTTCCAGCTTGGCGCATTGAGCGCCGTCTGCTATTTGTAAATACTGAGTATGGGCGTAAATCACACACATGGCATGCCTCGTAAACGTCACATCCACGCTGAAGACTTACCCATCTGAAAAATGCGCGTAGGGTTACGTCCGCTTTCCAAGCCGCACCGCAAAAAAAAAAAAACGACAGAAAGCCATGCACAGTTACGCTGCGCTTACCGCCACCGGCATTCCATTGACGAGCGGTTCGCCACGGGCGGCGCTGTTCGCTGAAGCGACGGTAATGCCATACAACGGCCGCCCGGTCCCTATATCACGCCCCAATGAGAGCCCATCAGAGGTAGAGTGTACTAGAAGTTTTAGAGTGGTCCCACCGGCGGCCCGGAGAGGTGCTCTTTTCGCGCAGAAAATAGCGGCGGCGCTGTAGTCAACGACAACTGAAAGCGGCGGCCGGCCGCGCGCCCGCCGCGCTCAAGGACGCATTGTCGGTGGCAAGGGAACGCTGCTGCTGTACGCGTGGAGTGCTTGAAACTTGTTCAGCGGGCCGTCCAACTGCTTAAATATACTGTAGGTACAGTGGACTGTGAGTAACGAAATGAAAAATAAACACTACGGCACATTTACGTTAATGTTCCCCTTCCCGCTCCACAACAACGGGAAAATTGCAGTTTTTCAAGCAATATCAGCGATATTTTCGCTATTCCAACTTATCACTAAAAAGTATTTTGCGCGAAATGGCCTAATATGAACGAGTTCATGATTACTTTATGATCTTGTCGTTATTGTTCTGCTAGATGGACATAATTCGTTCACACAAATGAAATTAAAATATATGAAGCCTGGAATGATGGCTTCTGAGATGATTTTTTTATGGGGGTGTAATTTACGTGAGTTAATATAGCTCTGAACAGTGCCCCACGTATAATAATTAAGGATCGGCGTGGTGCTAATGGTGTCGCTTGGCCGAGCAGGAAATGACACACGCAAGCGAAACATTTTTTCAACTAAAAAAGGGTTAGCCCAGCGGTTAGCCCACTTGTCCCCAAGGCCTTGCTTTATTGTAACTATTCCCCCAACATTCTATTTTTCGTACTACCTTTGACCTGGTTTACTCAAGGAGTTGAATAAAATAGACACAAACTTTATTCACAAGTATACTAAGAGAACAACCATAAAGCCGAAACAAAACATACATTAGCAGATATATTAAATCGCGACAAAATAAAATGTAACACTGGAAACAATAGACGATGTCTCTTATACAAGAAAGGTTCGAAGTTTATAAATAAACGAACTGGGACTAGATGCACATTTTGTTTATATTTTCGATGGCAACGCAAATGAAATGTTACGCGGAAAATTATACACGAAGTCTACTCGACAAAGAATGGTAAGAGAATGCTAACATGGAGTTTTAACTGGGCCAAAATTCTTTGTTTACATTCTGAGCCAACGCCTTTTCAAAACCAACTGAGCCAACTTTTTTGAGCCAACGCCTTGATCACTAGAGACGGCTAAGTTTAAGGTGTTGTGCCCGCTTTCGCATGTAATCGCGCGATTTGTTTAGTCCTTTGATGTAGAAATGCATCCGCTTCACGACGTAAAACCCAACCAAGTTTGCAGTTATGGTCTTACAATGCTGGTCGCAACCAAAGCTGTTAAGGTGTTTTTTTGTGAACAAGTGCCAGCACATGCATAACGCTGTCATTGTGGAGTTCTTTGGCGCTGAAACAACCAGTAAAAATGTCCTCGAGATTGCTAATGAATCTAAAAAGGTGCACTGACGGGTACAGAAGTCCCCCAAAATCACAAAAGTTAGTGAACACTGATGCATTAAGTAGCTTCCCCTGCGTTGCTGGAAGCAGCAGCTGGTCCTTCCAGGCTTGGCACTTTGTTTTTAGCACGCATTTTCGTGCCAGGTAACCTGCTACGTAGTAGGTTAATCTCGAGTCGCTCCTCTGCAGGTGGTAGGAATGTTTGGGATCAACTGCATCTGCGCTTTACATGACAGTTTCCGCGTCCTCTAAGTTCCCTTTGTTGATGAGTGCATCAATCAGATGCTGCTGCTTATAGGAACGGGACGTCTGGTCGTCCACTGTCGGCAGTGAAGTGATCACATCGTCCTGTACGTTTGACCCGATTACGCTTTTGGCTAAGTCGCAATAGCTTAGGCAGTTTACAGTTGTCAAGAACTGTTGCGGGGTCGGGTGCGGGTTGCAGCCCGACGATAGCCTGACAATAGCAAAAAAATTCTCAATTTTGTGTTGGGTTAGGCGTGATGTCATTAAGTAGGTGTAGCCGAGTTCTGAATGAACATAAAGAAGAGCCATAGTGCTAGTCAATGTAACTCTCAAGCCTGTGGCTGTTGATTCACTCAAAAAGTGCTCTTTGTCCGCATTCTTCTCCCACTTTGTCAAGAATTCTAGGAAGTCAGCAAGCCCTCGCACAGGGGCCGAGTTTACCCTCAACGCCTCAGCTGGGTATCGGGATGTCATTGTGGCGATGAGGGATTTCATCATGCTGCAGAAAATAAATAAAAAAAGACCGAAATTTTAATACGCATGCAACTACTGGCACCTTATAAGTTATTTGTGAAACAGCTCTGCGTAACTACAATGTTAATGACCTGAACAAGCATGCCCACTAATTAAGCCCTTTTACTAAACCGAGCGACTGCAGCTGACTGTGAAGAGAACGAAGTCTATATGCGTTTCTGCACCAAGTAATGTGAAAGCGTAATAAACGCTCACTTGAAAAACTTCAGCGTCGCTTCGACGCTTAAGCAGGTTGATTCAAGCTTAGGCTTGTAAAAGTGAAGGCCTCTGATCGTCTCGGAACTGAGTAGCTGGAAAGCGTAATTTACGCGCATTTTTTCGAAGCTGTTTGGCTCAAGATGTGTGTTTGTCAACCGCGGCATTGCCTTCATGGTGAGGTTTTTGCAGTCACGCTCAAAAGCTTCTCGCAGAGGCTTCAAGGAGACCTGAAATCGTAAGCGGAAAACGAATGAAAAGTGATAATAAGCGAGCATTTTCGGTGGTTGAGGGGATAGAAAAACAAAAGTTCTTCATACTTAAAGTTGTTCATAGCAGATTTTGAACAAAACCGGTGCCAATTTAATTTTTATTTCAAATTGCATTGAGCTCGGACTACATAAAAAGGGGCGACACATAATTATGTATCGCCCCTTATGTGTCTCCTTTTTTCAGTTTCAGTGCCATATGAGAAACTAAAAAATATCTAGGGCCTTTTAAGTAATAAATCACTCAGTCAGACGTACTTCGAAGCTAATGTGCACGCGTTGAATGATATTACTTCGCGGCTACAGTGGAGTCAGCAGACACACCCCCTCAAGTCAACCAGGTGTTCTTAATGTACCTGGGTTCAGTTTTTTTCAACATGCACGCTGATATAATGAATTTTAACTATGAAAACAGAACCTAGCCTTTTTTATTACGCACAACTTAGATATTTCCGCCGCATGTATTTATAAAAGAATTGCGTTACTTAAAGGGCAATATATATGTGTCAGCTGTAAAAAAAAAGTAAATGTCCCGGCTTGCACAACCTGCTATAACCTCCTACAATCCTACCAAATAGCAAAGGTGCATACGTCGATGCTACATGGACGTACAGAGTGCCAAAAGCAGCTTACCGTTCTGTTTGGCGTCCCCAATGTTGTTTCCAGAAGCCTGTTGCGAATATTTTTCACGAGGTGAGGGAAGTCCGACAGGAAATGTAGATACCTTTTGCTGTCAGCAGGGTGCGCTCGCTTTGCGACAATTTTATTCGAGTTTGCCCTCACCCCCAGTATTCGCCATATTTTCCTGTTCGTCTCAGCAGCATCACAGGTAATATAGTCAACGAAGAGTCCGGCCTTCTCGGCTAAGATTGTTACTTCGAGTACGATCTTGGCTAGTACGTCCCCGCTGATGCTGGAGTGTGTGGCAAAAGTGCCTAAAACCGGAGTCCAGTTCCCAACCAATGGTACGAACATCACTACAAGGCCATGGTCTGTCAACACGTGTTTCTGCTCTTGAGGAGTGTAAGGTCCGATGTCCACAAAGCCAGCAACTTTCCCAGCTGTGTCGACGGACAGATGCTCAGACAACTTCATCTCGTCGATCATAAGTCCCCCATGGCACCTAAAGGGGTCCATTCCGGCAGTTTTTTTTATAGAGTATCCAGCATTCTCTTATTAAACCCGAAGCTTCCCATGTAACTCGACATGTACTTCCTTAGAGTGGTTCGTCCCGGAAGTGTCAGAATGTTCTGCCGCCGAATGTATTCATAAAGCTTCGGGCTTCGCATTTTTAGCAGTATACATTCGAGTATCCACTCCCTGTCGTAGGTAATGCCCCTTGTATTTTTTCTTCACGCAGCTTCGAAACACTGTTTCACGGCCAAGTGCTGCTTAGGTAATAGACACTTCAGTTTCTGCTCAAGCACCTGCTCAGCAGTCGCCGCTGTTGCTTTTTTCATTTTAGCGATCACAGCGCTTAGAGTCTCCACCTTTGACTGTAACTTTCTTGCTCTTTGACTAGCAGCCTGAAGTCGCGATTTCCGTCTGTTTTGCGTTTTCTTCGCCATTCGGCTTCTTACTACAGACATTCGTGTCTTCAAGGCTTTCCTCAGGTACTTGCAAGATAGGCAGGCAACCCTGAAAATGTACAACAGAAAATGTCGAAGGAAAATTAAGAAAACAATGTTTCTAAAGTAAACATTAATTTTCAACTAACAGCCGCGGGCCAAATTGTGTTTTATGATGTATAAGAGTATCAAGAAACGTAACTAAGCCCTAAACCATGCTTTAAAATGAAGGTGTCACATAAAAAAAATAAAATAAACGTGCGATGTGTCACTATGCCCCTCGCCTCCGCGCTGTTCCAGTACACAGTATCTGTGCTCCCAATCACGCAAACGCAGTAACTAGCCTCGATGAAATGCGTATCTTCCAAGGCTGAGCATTCAAGTTATATGTCAGGCTGTAGATATTCTCTGCTTTCCGAGGAAATGCAAACTGGTTCCGCACGGGCGTTTGTGTAGCAATTCATGTTCCGCATAACTGTATTGATTTTGATTGATTGATTGATTGTAGGGTTTAACGCGCCGACGAAACGCAGGCGATGAGGCGCGCCGTAGTGGAGGGCTCCGGATTAATTTTGTCCACCTGGGGATTTTTAACGTGCGCCGAAATCTCGTACACACGGACGTTTTTGCTTTTCGCCTCCATCAGAAAAGCGGCCGCCGCCGCCGGAAATCGAACCCGCGACCTCGTGCTCAGCAGCGCAACGCCTTAGCCACTGAGCCACCCCGGCGGGTCCATAACTGTACACGATCGCTTCTCGCTTTGCCCCGCTTAGAACATTTCTGTGCGCTTATCGAAACCAAGACAAAAGAAGAGTTGTGTTCTTCAGAAGAATACGCTACAAGTGCCGCCAAAAAAATTCTAGACATGTGGAATATTTTTTTGAAAAATAGCATTTATTTTAACGTGGCGCCGTGGAGCCTGCACTCCAGCGAGCGCTGATGATATAAACGCGCGCTTTCAGCGGATTACGCGCCCCCGAGAGCACCTGGTCTGTTGGGAAAAAAAACGGAAAACGACACACCTGAAAAAGTTTTTGGAAGCTCGGTATACACCCTTAATAGTAGCTACACAATATTCATATTCGACTTTTTCTAACCGTTCAAGCGCAAACGTCTGTACTTTGCGGAATCGCATGCCGTTGGACCACGACTTGGATGGACCACGACTTGTAAATATGCAAACCTAATTCAAGAATCTTTAATTTATGGGTGTATTCTCATGTCCATTTTAAGTTGCGCGAAATCACATGCGTTTAAAGTATTTATTGAGGATATCAAAGCTAACTTCTTACCTTCCTTTGTTGACTTCCCCAAGCAGGTCACGCTGAAGTAGGTGCCTGTTCCTGAACGCGTTTGTCCCAGAAGACCTTTTGTAAAATCATGCGGTGACACTGATGAATTCTCCGCTGCTCCGCAACAAAGCGGAATGCTGGATACTAGCCTGAGTAGGTTTGTAGCTTCTTGAACTGTTGGAATGTGTGACACCTCAGTCAGCTTGTCTTGAATGAACACTTTGCACTCTACAGCGCCTTGTTCGGAGCAGTCGAAAAACACAGCTCTTTCAATCACCAGTTCACTTGTGCGGGCGATCAGTTTGCAGGCTACATAAGCCGCACCAGTAGAGTCTGGAAATTCATAAGGCGCCCAAGAACTTGACGGAAGCGTCAGCTTTCGAAGGTCAGAAAGGGTCGCCGGCTCACCGGCATTAGTGTCTATTAGCGGTGAAGTTGTGGCAGGTGAAGCATTATTGTCAGTTTCAGTTGTCAGGAGTTCATCCCGGGGTGTGCCTTCTGATGAGGTAGACGGCATTTCATCTGTCTTGCGCCGTTTCTTCTGGGTGTTACCGTCAAGGGGTGGTTGCTGTCGTTTTCTTTGCGTCCTTGGAGCCGGCGTTTTTTTTTCTCAGGTAAGCTGGTCAGTATCGTCGGTACAGCATTAGGGGCAAGGGTCGGCTTTCCTCTGAGAACACGTACTTCTTTTGCGTCGATGATGTGAACATAGGTAATCTCTCACAATTAAATGCTCTTCAAAATGAAGTTCGCACACAACACTTTCGGGTTCAAGTGGTTTGTCTGCTCTCCGTAGATTTCGCTCCCAAGCTCGACGATGCGCCTCATCGTGCTGGCGCCTTGAAAAGCGAATACTTTCGCACGTGCTCCGTCCGAGAGTATCCAGTTTTGCACCCTGGCGCATAGCAGTGATTTAAACGCCGTTTCCTCGCCATCGACTCTACAAAGTCATTTCAACCAAAAAATTTATACCGTCGGTCTGTCGCTGCCGTCGTGCCCGATCGGGTGTGGAGCTCCGCGATAAGTAGAAAATTCCGGGAGAACGATGTGTGGTCTGCGAAGGCAGAATGACGGTTCCCGTACAGCAAGTCGGCACGTTCAGTAGGTCGGCATGGGAAGCATGTCGGCACGTTCAACATGATCAATCAATCAATCAGCTGCCCAAGCGCCGGAAACCGCAGTGAGCAGCGCAAATTTTCCCGCGCGCGGGCTGGGAGCTGCTGCCGGGAAACGGCGGGTGTTCAGTTGTTGACGACAGCAGCGCCGCCGCTATACCGGTTTTATTTTCTGCACGAAAGTCGACCCGGCGCAGCAATGGGAGAGGTCGCCGGTCGGGCTACTCTAAAACGTCTAGTACACTCTAATCAGAGGCGTCGCTCACAACAAGCCATGTCCCAGGTGTTGTCGCTCGCTCTCTTCGGGAAGTTCACCTTCAAACACAGAATGGGTAGGCCACTCGCAGTTCGCTTCGCGCAAGAGCGGGACGCCATTAAAGGGGTATTCACACGACGGAGCGTTTCAGCGGAGAAATCCGAGGGAGGTCGTGACGTCACCGCAGGCGGAGTTCCGCTCGGCCAGCTCCTTCGCTTACACGGAGGATGCGACTTTCGGACGGACATCACTGTTTGCAGTCGCCTATCTCTAAAGCAGAGCTGCCGTAGCACCGCCGATTCGGCGACGGCGGCAATGTCTGTTACGCTCATACGTACTGATCTTGTCAACCGACTAAAAATTGGTCGTCGACGCGATGCAGGTGCTGCCGCGCGCAGAGAACGGCACGCGACGTGGTACCAGCCGGCCGGCCAACCTACAGGCCCGCATACTGATGTTGGGCTTAACACTGCGGCGAATATCCGATCGCCGCTCTGGCAAGCGGCTCAGGTGACGATTTTTAAAGCAACTTTCCATCACATCATTACCCCATTTCTCGTATACGCAGCTTTGTTTGCGCCTTGGGGAGCAATAACAAGGTGTCGCTCGAGCTACCGGCGCCGGCCTGCGCCACTTCGCGGCCGCGGCCGCCGCTCGCCAAGCGCCCGTGCTGGTGGTATACGCGGCTCCCTCAGTGCGCCTGTCATGTGCGCCACGCATCTTCGCGTCCGATGTACTAAGAAGCGATAAAAATAGAGTGCGTGCAACCGCTCTAGAACTTCAGTCGCGGCCAGCGGCCAGACGAGCAGACGAAATCCCGCCGCCTCCGCCGCCGAGCGTCGGAGGGTTTGTAGCTCGCGAGCAGAAGCTCCGATCTCCCATCGGAGGCGGTGCGCCGGAGAGAAACCGTGACGTAGGGGTCACGTGGCGCGCACTCCTAGGAGCGAAACGGCGGATTTCTCTCATTAAAGGAGCCATGAAGAGAAAATACAACTTTGTTTGATTTGAAAGAACTAGGATTCAGTATGTCACTCAGCTCCATTACAGCACCAAAAGATGTTTCTTTACGAAAAAAATGCAAGAAGTGTTTAAAAACTTTCAAATTTTGCGCCACAGTGACGTGTTATGAGCAAGAATGACGTCATACGGGCCAACAATAAAACATAATTTTCAGTGCGTTAAATGCTCGTTAGCATTCAAGTAATGCGGTCAAATGGAACTAGAGGCCCCATTACAGACGTCCAGCCATGTGTCGTCGCGGCAGGTCAGTTAGGTGGCCGCCAATCGCACAAACAAGGTTTCGTGACGTCATAGAAAAGTTGCAGGAAATTGGCTAGGGGGTCGCTACTGCTTCACACGTTTTCTTTAATATCTCCGTTATTTGTTCGAAGATTGCGATGATATTGGTATCATTGTTATCGGGACTAAGCAGTCTTTCTAATAAACCCAACTTGTATTTTGTCTTCATGGCTCCTTTAAACAGCGTGAGCCTTCCAGGTAATCACAGAACAATGATTAACAGTAGCGTATACCCGACATTTCATTTGGGGTAAAGTTGAGCGGAATAAAAAGATTTCCTTTTGGTCGATTGAGGGTTTTGGGTTTCATTTCTCGATTTACCTTTTCATTTTGCCGTCATTGCGCTTCGAATTTGGTCGTCTTCGTTTTGTTGAGGTCAAGCTTCGCGTGCGTGCCTTTTTACAACAAGAATTGTTTTTTCAAGAAAACGTGTCCCCTCTTGAACGAGTATTAGTTAAAGGGTTTTCGTAATAAATAAAAAAATACCTAAATAAGTAAGATAAGTAAAAGCAAACAAAAAATATATAATTAAATAGGTATACAATGGCTACCTAACATTCGACACTTATAATACATTTATATTAGTAGCTCCACTCTCCCCCAAAGTATTCTCACCACTCACTTCCTATATTGCTAGCGAAGAAACCACGTTGGCTCCTGCTTTCATCTACGTCCCCCCCACACCCAGAAACATGCCGCCGGTGCATCATTAGCATCGTCGTCATGCCCGAGCGTCTGCCCTGCACCAGCCCTTTAGAGATGACCCTGACGTATGTTATGTTAACACCGCCGACTACAACGTTACGCGGGCAATGGGCACCTTGGCAGTATGCATTAAAGGCAACGCTCTTTGTGTGCCTCTATTTGCCCGAGTCACGCTGAGAAAAGAGAAGAGGCCGCTATCCCGCTTGCCATCGCATTCACAACGGGTAAAATCATCGTGAGGGACTCCAAAACAGGGTGCGAACTGGAACCGAACCAAACCAAAAACCGGATCCGAACGGGACTTTTTTCTGGAACTGAACCCGAACCTGAACCCTTATTTTTGTAGCACACTGAACGCGAACCGGAACTGAACTGAAAAAATAAATATTGGTGACGGGTTCAAGACGAAACGGTTCTCAATCCTCTTTATGTACGATCACCTTAGGTGATCGTACACGGACTTTTAACGCTTAGATCAATCAACGCTATCAAAGCCCTGCCTATTCGTGGTAGGAACTCGAGGAAAGAAATTCGCACCAATATTTAAATTTGTATATTTCTGCTATCCCACTTTTGGCGGTGCGCAAGCAGTACAAAACATATGCTTTGCGCTTCCAGGTACAGGTTTCGCTGCTACTATACAAGCATTGTGCATTAACACAAAACGAACGGTAAAACAGCTAAAGAGTTCCTTTTAAAGCGAAGCTTTATTGTTCTCACTGATGCCGTCGTACGCCAATGCGCCCTGCAAAAAGGCCAACTTCTGTTGTCCATAATGATGAATTATCGTGGGCGAAGTCCAGAAAAAAAAAAAACGCTTGCGGAGGCGGGAAACCAACCTAGATCCCTCGCGTTATAAAGTCGGCGTCTATCCGAACCGGTTTTCAAAACTCAGACGTCAACCAAAGAATCCCTGTGGTTGTCGTTTCAATCAACAATATCGCATGGAGCGCCAGAACTTTCCCGCAGCGCATCCCACGCTCAACAGACGGATCCTGTAGCTTGGAGTCATCCACAGGCTAATGCATTCAGCAATCTTGCAATATTCAACCACGTTTACCCGAACTTTGCAATGATCAATGCAATCGGTGTAACCAGCGAGCCACACTCATGCACATGACTTTGGCTTGTGATGCTCATCCACAAACTCTACGAGCACACTTAGGCAATACTAGTGCGGAGCAGTGGGAGATTTTTTTGCTTAGCTCCGACCCCTAAATACAAATAAAGGTCGTCCAGCAAGCCGAAGATGCCGCTCGCGCACAAGAGCTGCACTGCGCTATTTGAGGGGGAGGAATCCAGGGAGACTCCCACCTCCCCTTTCTCTTGTCGCCCAGTTACATAGAGTTTCACACTAACATATATTAGTGGGAAACCCTATGCTCAGTTATCGGCAAAATACAGTTATTATTATCATCATCTTCATCGTCGTCGTCGCCATCGTCATCATTCTCCGACCGGTTTGTAGCGTAGGCGTTTTGACTTTTTTAAGGCAGTAAGTGCATATCCACTCAGCGCTTTTGCCACTCATGCGGCAATCATCACCTGTAAGAAGTACAAAAGAAGACGAAGCAAAGTGCCACACATCGGGTTGTTTGTTCTGCACTTCTGTGCTTCATCGAAAATTCAAAAACATTCACAACGGAATTACATACTTATTCTGGTACGTCGTTTCTGAAGATTTTCTGAAGCACCTCATTTCTGAAGCACCTCATTTCTGAAAAGTCCTCATTTCTGAAGATTTTTCTTATTTTCTTCTCCCTTCTTCTCCTCCTCTTCCTCTTGCTTCTCCTCCTCATCCTCCGCCTTCTCCTTTTCTTCTTCTTCTATTTGCTCTTCTTTAGTTATTTATTTCTTTCTCTTTTTGTGGTTTTATTTGAATAATTACAAATTTTCAAATTTGTTCCTCAAACACGAGAAGAAAAAAGCTTACAAAATTTTAAAATTTTCCTTGAGTAATGTACCTAGTCAGTAATCTCTTGCGGTTTAACGACTGATGTTTGGCCGATCCCCTGATTGGGTATGCGCCATTAATATAAGGAACAACAACGACAACACATCGGTGGAGTCATCATTATCATCATCTTTCGAGCTTTTGCTGCAAAATCGTGCCTGCTTAGCACATCCCGAAAGCTCATCTTGTCCGAACGACCAGAAACGTTTTCTCCGCTGTGCTTCGCCCAGGAAACGGTGGACAAGGATGACCCGGAAGCCTTCGGAGTGAGTTGCTGCTTCGCATTCATTGATTGCTATGTGTACTTGGCACTTGTTCATGATCCCGCTAATGCGACCGCACCGTGTGGTGTCAAAAGCCACTCCGAATGGCTTTACTTTACGGCCAACGGATGCTGGTTTGGTGTCATAGACGACAGTTTTCGGTGCTGGATTGGCGCAGTCATTGGGCTCCGCATCCAGGAAAGCCCCGGCCTTCCTTTGAAATATCCGAATAATTGCTTGTATTTTGAAATCATTGTAACGGTTGCAGGGGCCAGCGACCGGGAATGTGTCGGACGCAGGGCTGTTCTGGGAATGAGGAATGAATTGCTTTATGGCAGTCAGCCTGTTAAAAGCGAACAGCCTCAGGGTCAAGCCGCCGCCGTGAGGACACAATGTCTCGGGCCTCAACCGCGTTGTAGCGCTGCTTTGGTCGGCGCGCGTGGTGCGACTGTGGGGAAATATTGGTGGCCCGGCGGCTCGAATGGCATTCCGAGAGCTTGACGGCAGCTGGTTCTGTGGCCCACTGCGTGTACGTTTAGGGGAATGGCCGGTTGTAAAACAATTTGGTCGGTCGCGCCGCCGGAGACGGGGGAGCTTGGAGCTGTCAACTGTAGTTAGACAGAGGCCGATTTATGGCGATAGTTCTCCCTTTGTTGGCCCGTGCATGCGCGGAGTGAGTGCTTCCGAGGGTGTTCGTGCGGCGGCCCGGGGTGGATGCGAGACATGCGACGCCTGCGGAGGACGCCGATCATTTGTTCCCTACGCGTTGATTCTGGCGCGCGGTCCAATTACCCGGGCATCGCCTGTCAACGGCGGACACCCTCGGAGGCGCACTGCTTTTCCCTAAGATGGACGGTTATGGGTCCCAGCTGGCTTGGAGTGGCTACCTGGTCTTAGACGAGAAGCGCGGGAACAGGCGACACAGGCAGCGTTCATAGAAGCTTGCACCGGCCGCTTGAACGTGTCTGCGCGGGTTTTTGAGTGTTTGTTGTATTTGGTTAGGTTTGCTTTTGATATTTTTCTTCTTTCTGGTGAGAGAGAGTGACCAGCCTTTGAGGGTTACGGGGGACGTTGCCCACAACGGTTCAGGCCCCGATTTGGTAATCCGTCTATTCAGGGCGCCAAGGTGATACCGATTGGCCTGTATATTGGGGGTGGGGCTTAAGTAACCCATCAAAACCACGAGACACAAAGTCTTGTGGTCGAATTCTCAATGTTTGATGTGCTATGCACGGCCGGGGTATTGCCGGGCTAGCCAGACTCGGCTAGGGAGGATCTCCCCACTTGGGTCGTCATAGGTCAGGGTACGTCGCTGACGGGAGTGCCGCGTGCGCTAAGTCGTAGCTAAGACTCTCACTTTATTTCTTACTTTGTTATGTCTACCCTTAGTCTGTAAATATTCTTTATATGTATTCCGTGTAAATATACAGTTTGAAAAACCCTCACCAACTATCGTCGTCGTGTCAACAGTGCCATAACCATCAGGCACGTGCACCAATGCAGATCATCATCAAGAAACAACAAACCTATCATTCACTATCCAAATTTCTGCTCTCGTCTTCGAAGACGTGACAACGAACGTGGCAATGCCAGCATAGACATTCCAATTCGCAACCGGTGAAGCAGATTATGGAAATAATTATTTCTCCTTCCTCGCTATCCTTACGAGTGCAGCCCAAAAATACCGTGGAATATTTGTTTGGCAATTTTTTAGGTTTGACAAATTTGGGAATGATTGAGATCCTCGGGGCCATATTTACTAGGGAATATGATTTTTCAGTGTCACAAAACCTTTTTGTAGCTATTCCTGTATATTCGACTCTTCTGGCTGATTTTTGATTACAAGAACGCCTTAGACTCTGTGCCGCCGTCGTTTAAATATGGTCGTCTTTCTTTGGCTACACAACCTGAAACATTTCTGTCTGTTTGTCAGTCTGTCTGTCTGTCTATCTGTCTGTCGCTCGACTGAGCCACCACAGATAAAAAATTCTGGAATGAGAACTTTATTCGGCAGAGCCTTTGCAAGCAACTAAATCTGCTGCCTTACTTCATGATGTAAGTATTGTTCAGCAAAAAAAAATAATTAATGATATTTGAGGCTAAACCTAAAGACATAACTCGCTCTAGGCAGTGTTCAGTTTTTTTAACATATTTGGGACAAATAAAAAATACACGTTAGAAACAATACTTTGACCAAAAAAGCGAAAAAGAGCGCACGTGTCCATCTATTCCTTGTGGCGGCAGTCCAAGTTTACAGGACCAGAAATTTGCGATAGATGGCGTGCGAAAACTCGAACGCGAAAAAAGCTGAATTGACCACCGTGTTTATCCTCGGAGGAAGGAGGTCTTAGGAAAATACAGTCGAGCCCGCTTATAACTAACCTGAGCGTCACGCGGCCTACATTCCTTATATCCCGAAGTTCCTAGTAAATGGGCCACCGTAAAAAAATCAGTAGTCAAAACAATTTATTTTTTCGCAAAGACGTCCATGATGGCTCTTTCTTTCTGCAGTGCAGACATGATGAAGGGGGCCTCCAGTTTATTTAGAGCAGCCGCGTGATCTTCGCAGAGGCCGTTGGCATAAACAAGTTGTTTAAGGTCCTCTATGTATCCCATTGCAATAGGCGCGCTTATAGGCGCAGGCTCTGAAGTTTCGTCGTCATCCGCGTCCGATTCCTCCGCATCGCTCTTGCCCCGCAATTCTTTAACGACGCCCTGTCCGTGCACGTTTCCCAAGTGTCAGCATGTTCATCGGCGCAAACGAAATCGTCCCAGCCGAGGTCATAGTCTCCCATGTGAGAGTCGATAACTCGCTGTCACAAATTACCGCCGGCCTGACCATCGGAAGCATCAGGCTCGGATTCAGGCTGTGTGTCGACGAAGCCGGCCTTGCGAAAACAATTCCGCACTGAAGTGGCTGCCACCTCCGACCAGGCAGCCTTCACCATCTCTACAGATGAATAGAGCGATACTCGAAGCGGCAACTTGGCTGCCGGGCGGTCAACAGCTATGACCAAGCGCTCCACAACGTGGCACATATACGATGCCTTAAAGGCACGTATTATTCCCAAAACAAGCGGTTGCACGCAAAAGCAGGGTCACGGCCGTCAGGGAAGTATGCACCAGTTATCGATTAAGAGTAGCACGCGCCTGCCTTGCCTCAGCATATTAAGGTAGAACTCGCTCAGCCAATCCACGAATCAATCGGGCGTCATCCACGCCTTAGCGTTGTGCCTGTAGCGCACGGGCCATTAGCTCCTAACGCAACGCGGCTGCTTCGATTTTTCGTAGGCGAAGGGCACGCGCCTGTCGCTGCCATCCATGTTAGGGCACACAAATGCTGTGACGCCCACTTTGCTATGCTTCCCGCCAGTGCATGTGCTGCCTCTCATAACGTGCGTTTTACCCGGCAAAATCTGGTGAAATAACGTTGTTTGATCTGCGTTATAGACATCATGCTCCGCCTAGCTTGAAATATCTTCTGCGTTTCTTTCAAGCCACGCGGCACCATCTTGGTCACTTGCGGATGCCGCCTTGCCTACAATCAACTTAAAAACAATGCCGTGCCGCACCTTGAACCGATTTTTGCTAGCCATTGCCTTGGCAGAAATCGGGAAAATCCAACATGAATGCGAAATCTCTTGCTTTGCGTAGCATCATTTGGTCACTTATTGGTATGTTGCGAGCCCGTGCGTCGAGGAACCACTTCAGTTGCGCGTCGTCCACGTCCACATAGGTTGCCTTCCGCAGGCGCTTCCTGTACGTTGATGTGGCGTCGCGCCTGACTATGTTATCCTTGTTGTTGAGAATTGTCGAAATTGTGGATTTTGACACGCTGTACTTATTTACTAACTCGCAGTTTTTCACGTCTTGGGAGAGTTCGGTTAAAATGGCTCGCTTTGCTGATATGTCCAGCGCTTTTCGTTTGAGAGGTCCACTGTTCCGAGAAGTCCACGAAGCGCGTAGTTCGCCCGGCTTGCCTGCGAGGAGGTTCGCGAAAGCGACCTGCGCCGACAGCGCTAGGCAGAGGCCGTCAGGTCAACCCACATCACGGCGCCGGCCGTTCGCTGTAACCGATCGGCAGGGCTCAAAGACGTTCGTTGTACGTGGGATTTTATGCCATTGAAATAACGTATATTTCTATGGTCATGCGGGTTTTGTTCGTTGAAAGCGAAAGTCCGTTTTAAGTGGGGTCGTTATATCTGGCTTGACTGTAGTGTGAGAGGCGTACAGGCGAGAGGACAGAGGCATTTACCTGCCAGGAGCAGAAAGAAACTATAAACACAATGTTTGAGCGAAGTGAGTAGAAGCAAAACCAGTTTTTTTTCTTTGGACTGTTGCCACCAGCCGCGGCCTGCCGGACGCACTGAGTCCTAAGGCGCGTATATACAGTCAAACCCGGTTATAGCGAACTGCAATATGCGCCATGATTAGTTCGATATATCTAATTGTTCGAAATAGCCTAACCCACCTACAACGAGTTTTTTGTTACGAGTTCGCAATACCCGGGAACCCTTCACCCCCCCCCCCCTCCTGCCATCCCCGCATGCAGAAACGAACACAATAAAGTATGCCATTGCCATACACAAAACTATCTATTTAGTGCAATCAATAAAGCTACTTTCCGCTGTAACTACCTTCTTTCCCAAAAAGCGGTGAGTCTTGTCTTCATTTTCGTTTAGGCGGCGTCAAGTAGCACAGCATTCTCTACATGGGACATCATTTGCATCAGTTGCAGTGCGCGTCCTTCAATATCGAATAAATATTGGTGGGGCACATTGACTGCCGAAAACGCTTCATTTAAACATTGGACGGCTTTCACTCGGGGCATCCTCCGCCTTTTCGTTGCTTCCAGCAGCGCCAGCAGCTATGAGATCGGTGACGGCGTCGGCGTCCGAGGGGCGCACAGTGAAGGCAACGTCGTGGTCGACAATCAGGCAATCCTCGAAGGGCACTCCTTTCAGCACAACATCGGGAACGTTGGCGAGCTCTTCTCACAGTTGATCGATGCTTCCTTCTTGGTCCGGACTCACTGACTCCGAGGGTTTATTCGTGAGTCAGGCGCGTCGGAAACAGTTACGGAAAGTGCTGGGAGTCACGTCGCTCCATGGGAGGCTTAACATCTCCAGAGCAGCCAATCAATATCTCAATCACCGCTCCGAGACCATGCATTTCGGTGGCAATTCTAAGCGCTCCGAGTTCGATATATCAGATGTGAACTTCGTTATAAGGAGGTTTCTCGTGTATTTTCGTAAGTGGTCTTTTTTGTTCGATATATAGCATACTTCGCTCTATCCGGGTTCGTTATACAGTCAAACCTCGATATATCGGACAGGGCTATATCGAATTATTGCCTATATCGAACACTTTCTATATCACGCGTAAAATCACATGCATTTTTAATTTTTTATTTCGAACTGCGACGGACATGAAATGGGTATATCGAACTCCGCCACCCCAGACTGCCCAGACCGCTCGTGCTCTTTTGACAGGCGGCGAGCTATCCTGCAGTACCCTCGAGGATAGCGGTGGCGCGATGGGCGTTCCCGACTGCTGCGCATCGGTTGCGCCGAAGCAGGTGCAAAAGAAGAATGCGAGCTTGAAGAAACCTGGTGCCAGCTGGAGTGCTTTGTTGGTGCTGAGCCACGAAGCATGTGTATTGATGACTTTGTTGACGGTGACGACAGCGCCGGAACGACGGCGGAGTTGACGGATGTGTAGATCCTAGCGGAGGTTACTACTGAGCGCACAAACGAAGACGCTGCCGCGGTTGTACCCGCAAGCGCTGATAGTGCCCCGCTCCGGACTTCGACCGAGGCTTCAGCTGTTTTGGCCCTACCGCACCGCTACTGCAGCGCTATAGAAAGCACCGGCCTGTCGCTTGTGGAACGTTTGGACTACGTTGAGGAAGTCGTGTAAAACACGCCAGGCTACCCTGCTGCAGTACTTTAAGCGTAAAGAACAATTACTTTGAAGCACCAAGTGAGTATTTACTGCACAATTCGTACATTTATTGATTTGTAGCGGTTTATGACGCGTTTTTTTCGTGATTTTATATATCTAATTCTGGTTATATCGAACTATTTCGCGGGCACCGCGCTGTTCGATATATCGAGGTTTCACTGTAATAGGGTTTCACTGCACTCCGACTTTGTTGGCGCACGGGCGGGCGGCCGCACGGGCAGCGACGGCACGTCGGCTAGACTACGACAGCGGCAATTTCTATCTCTGTACATTCGAACACGCCCGGCGCAGCACAGCTATGTTTACCAGGTGGTAGCCGGCGCAGCCTCCGGCTGGCGCATGCGCAGGAGGGTTTGCGACCAGTACGCGACTGTCGCAAAGTTCGCAAAACGGTCGAGTACCCACTTCAGCCCAGCCCAGCCCAGCCCTGCGCGAGCGAGCGAGGGGGCGCGGGCGCGCGGAGTCCGGGTGGTGGGGCGACGTGCATGTTGGGATACACGGCCAGCATTGGCCGCCGTGTTCGACTCGCTGCGTGCTGAATAGAGACGTACCTTATCTGGAAGCACGTGCCACGGAAGTGCGTCGAGGTCCGCCGGACGCTCTTGCGGTTATATGCCGTTGGAATATACAAGTACACGCATCCGCCGACGTCGCCGACGAGACGTAACTGCGCCGCACGCGCGTAGGCGCTGCGGTGGAGTATATATGCTCCTTTAAGTCCACTGGCCGATATAACTGGCCACGTATCGGATGAAGACTCGAATTTTTGGTCGGGTTGTGCTAGCCTTGGGGTAGAATTATCACAGTTTTTCGTGCTTCTCGTCTTAATGAGCGCCAAGATCTTCCACCAGGCCGCATTACTCTTTAAGTGGTCTCAACTGAATCTCGCCCTGTTGGTTACAGATCACCGCCCAGCCCAGACAGCAACATCCCTCCGAGAATCCTGTGGTTGCACAACAACCTACCATGGAAGCAGTTCTTCTACGTCGAGGCGGTCTTCATCGCCGCTGTCACCGTGCTCGTGGCCATCGGCGCTGCGGTGATCGACAATGTTTCGGGCGCCCTCACGGCGCCCTGCACGACGAAGCCCTGCGATGACGCCTTGCGTCTAACGAGACAGTTTGAGCGGGCCAGTCTGCCTACGTGCGACGGCTTCTACGAGCACCTCTGCGGCGGGGGCTTCTCCAAGGAACTACCGCGGCGCTTCCAGGTCGAGCACGTCGTGTCCGACATTCTACGCGACAGGGCCCGGAAGGCCACAGTTCTCAGCAGTGCCGTGAACAAGTTATCCGTGTTCTTCGCCAGCTGTCGCTTCCAACTGACGGTCCACGGTGCATTCTACGGTCTGGGCGACCAAATCACTGACGTCCTGATCCTCCTGAAGGTACCAGCCCCTACTAGTCTTAGAATGCCACTCCTCCAACGTTGCCATTCCAATTTGTACCGGTCTTACCGGATGCGATAATGCTATAAATAGGAGGACTCTGCCCCCAAGGCACTACCGAGTGGGCCGCCTGGTGATATTGTTACACCGAGACCTGCAGTTCTCACCTGGGTCTCTTGTTCTTCTGTGGTCGCCGTCCCGCCGCGTGGGGCTCTCTGAAAAACTGCTGTTCCCTTACACGGGACCCTACCATGTGGTCCGTCAAGTGACTCCAGTCACCTATGAAATCTCCCAAGCCGCCCCTTCGCCAACTTACCACCTTGGAAGCGGCAAAACAGACATTGTCCACGTTTCCCGCCTCAAGCCGTACCATCGCCCTCCCACAACATCGCCCTAGGAAGCACCGAGACGGCGCTTTTTGCCGCGGGGGTTATGTTACAGTGTGTCAGTAGTTAAAGAAGGAAATGTTGGTACATAGCCCCAAGCATTGCGGACATGTGCTGGGGCTCAGCTGTGAGGAAGAAGAGGTTCGGGCTAGGTCCAACGCGGTGCTCCCTTCTTTGTGTGTGTGAAATACACCTTCATTTTTACGTATTCCTCTACGTAACAATATTACGCACGCAGTATGGGCTTGTCTATGAGTCTGGATAACTAATGAACCACCTGTAAAGCTATGAATACTAAATACTGCTAAATTCTACGGATACTACGTATAGGGCGGTGTTATACTTAGTACGAACGCACGCTACGAATACTACAAATACGGCAGTGTTATACTTAGTACGAACGCACAGTCTTTACACGCAGCGTAATGGTGCCTATAAGGGGCTTCCTGATGCAGAGATACCCATTTATGCTCGCATGGCCATAATACGGTTTCCAGCTCCTGTTGGTTTAGTCCATTCATACCGTTCTTTGTGCTTGGCAGAAATGTTTAGGTGTCTCCTTTTCCCGCGATATATTGTGCGTTTTGGTAAGGTTAAGAATACGGGTGCCGCCAGCGGCCGTGTTACGGCACTGAATCTTTCCGATGAGATGAAATTTTCACCCTTGCACCAACCAGTATTCTGAAGTATAAAAAATGACAAATAAATGAATAACGTCATGGTGACAAATGAAAACATTAAACAAGGTAAATAAGGTACACGGTAAATATTCGGCTGCAGAGTGGTCGGTTCCTGTGATGTCATTCCAGACCACGAAAACACACGATTTTGTGAGAAAATGAAAGTTTTAACTGAAATTAGCTTTTCAGTGCATAGAGCATCGTTTGCACCCGGAAAAGCGGTCGGGGCAGTATACAACACGAAATCGGTCGAATAAAACCAACGTATTTTGTCTGTGAAGTCAAGGGTTTGACGGACAACTGTCTGGTCGGGAGGATACCCAGTTCACAACGCACCTCAACTGCATGAATGCGGCCATAAAGTTCACTGTTGAAGAAGAGATCAATGGACAACTGCCGTTTTTAGACGTGCTCGTCAAACGCTCCGGACCCGACCTCGTATTTGACGTGTACCGGAAGAGCAGCCACACCGGTCGTTATCTCCACTTCAGATCCGTTCAACCCGCCTCACACAAGCGCTCTGCAGTGTCTTCTCTGATCCGACGCAGCCATACTATTTGCACAAGGCCAGAAGACGTGGCAAAGGACGTTAAGAGAGTTCGTCAGGACCTGTCGGGCTGCGGCTACCCTGACGCCTTTGTTTCCTCCGTGGAAAGAAGGATGGCTCTGCAGACAACACCCAGTGCCGGTAAAAAGAAGTGGGCTGCCATTTCTTATGTCCCTGGCACAAGCGAAGCATTGACTCGTGTTCTGCGCAGCTATGATGTGCACGTGGCACACGTGCCATCGAAGCAGCTGCGACACACATTGACCCACGTAAAGGATAAGCTTCCTAAAGAAAGATATCCCGGAGTGATATATGAGGTTCCTTGTGGAAACTGCAACTGTGTGTACGTAGGCGAGACGGGATGCTTTCAAAAGCGCCTAAAACAGCACTGCTATGATGTGAGGACGAAAAAAGTGGCGTCGAATGCCCTCGCCGAACATGCAGAGCTGTCGGGTCACGAGATAGGCTGGGAAAATGCACGCATCATCACTACGGAGAAGAATTTGGCCGCAAGATTAAATTTAGAATCGCTAATAATACAGACAACGCCTAACACCCTCAATCGCAACATCGGAACCTTGCATCCAATGTATGCACGCTGCCTACGTCATGTTTTAAAGCCTACTTAAGGCCGTTTTTCTCTGCAATAAATTTCATTGTGAACAAGGCTCCCGTGCGGGAGCCGAAACGTCTTTTAAGTTTTTCTTTTTCGTTACTTGGTCGGTGCCCTCTTTCTCTCTCAAATGTATTTTGTCTGTGTGGCCCTTTAAGGTGTTGATAACGCGCACATATATTCTTCTGTCTTTAATATGAGTTGAATTATCTTGCATTGATCAAGAAAATACTAGGTGCATTTTTCTTGGAATTAATAACACTTCAGTGACGACATTATTTGTAAAATGCTGCGTCCTAAAAAATAAAAGTTCTTTTGTCGGCACGTTGCTATGAAGCATTATTTTCAGTTGTTTCTATAACGCCTTGAAGTTACGAACGAAAGAACGACTTATTGTTTCTGTGCGTTTGGTACGCAGATTACTTCAGTGGCAGCGATGCAACCAATCTGCGTGAAACGTTTTAACAACTACGGCAAGACGAAATGTAGTCAACTGTTGTTCGTGCTGCCAGTTTTGAATGACTAGAAATGATTCTTCCAAATATAAAGTGACGGTGTTTGCCCAACCACTTTCAGTGAACCAGATTGTTTTCAATTCCGCTATGCCCCACACAATGTAGATCGAAATTCCTTGGGGTTCACATGTCATGCAAATTTTCGTGTGCAGTTTGTGTCGGATTGACAAGGCGGTTTCAATACTGCGCTATCATATACCGAAGACATCAAGTTGTATTTCTCTTTTCTCCTTTTATAGATACGCCTGCAGGATGTATTTGAAAGCGCAACCACCGATGAACGCACCCTGAATCTGGTTCTGAGGCTGACCCTGTTGTTCCGGATTGATGTTGGCCTGAGACTTCGCATTTTTGATGGCCGGGTGCACCTGGCAGCTGCGGATTCACTGAGAACACGGCTCAGTGTTGGCAGAGCAGAGTTGGAGGCGATACTGGTCTCCGCGCTGAACGTCACCAACTTTCTTAAAACGTCCGAACATCGAAACACGAGCGACGTGGGCTTGGCAACTGAGGCACTGCCCGAGTTGCTTGTTGCCGATGACGTGCTGTCGACGCTGCGGCGGGATTACGCCGAGCCTGTTCTGCTTCCACCTCGCGAGCTATTCGAGCACATTTATCCGAAGAACTGGTCAGTGTGGTACCAAGCCATGTGGGGCCTGGCTCAGACACAAACGCAGGTCAGGTTTCCCGAACCATTGAGCTTGGTGTTCGCTCAAGGGCTGTCCTTCATGCGCACCTTCACGGGGTTTCTTTTCGACCAATGGACACGGGATACCCGGTCTTTGTGGCTTCTGTTCCACGCCATTTCGCCCGCCTTAGAGATAAACGCCTTGCAGAACACCAGCACAGACCGTACAGAGGACGTCGCCGTCTCCTTTTGCTACCGGCAGTCGGTGGAGACTGTCTATGGTGTGGCACTGGATGCGTTGATTGCAGTGGACGTCGTTAAGGCGCATGAAGGCGCGTACTCGGGCGTGGTGGAAATGTTGGACCTGGTTCGTTCTCAGGCCATCCAGACGGCACAGAGGCTTTTTCAAGGCGGCCTGCTACACGAAACTCTAGAGGTACGCAAGTTATAGCATACGGCTTTTCCGTAGTATAGGCTACTGCACCACTTCCTCCTGGCATGCCTCCTACGCTATGCTATGCCTATTTCCTTCGTTTTCGTGGGCGTGGAACAGTGTTTATTGCATTTATCATTTGATGTTCCCTTGCCGCTTCCTCATAGATATTAGTACTGTCTCTGTCGATTTTTTTCATCGACTAATTGGCTTTCATTTAAACAGTACATCTTAGGCGGTTGCCCGTGCTAATTTATTTTTATTTGCTTTAAACCTGCCATAGCTTTGCTGGAGCGAGTGTAGTTCCCGATTTATTTCATGTTATTTCGGGAGAGGGCGAACGCAGAAAACGAAAAGCAAAAAAGGCTGTGTTAGACAGTTGGCAACTTTGTGCATTCGAAATGGATTATGAATGATGAGTTCATAATTCTTCCGCTCGTCGAAAAGCAACAGTACAGCGCAGGAGTATTCCACGTGAGCTTGTGTATTTTGCTGCATAAATGCAGAGTTGCATGAGATCAAAGACTGCGTGACCCTCATCATCATCATCATCAACAACAACAACACCCCACTAGGTGTACTGCAGGACAAAAGCCTCTCGCATCGCCGTCCAACCACTGCCGTCCCGTGCCGCTCGAGTTCATTGTTTGCCTCGGATTTTTTTATTTCGTTCCTCTAACGAGTAATTCCCCTTTTTGTTGACCTTCCCTCGATATCCACTCTCGCCTCCTGGTATTCCACCGGTTTTCATATCGCCTAAGTGCGTGGCCAGCCCAAGTCAATTTCTTTTTCTTTAGTTGAAACAATCTTCTACTCTAGTTTCTTGCCTGATCGAGGAAGCTAATTTCCTCTCCCTTAACCTTTTCCCTATCATTCTCATTACAATGGCTGGCTGACCCGACGTAGATGTGCTTTCAAGTGTTCAGGAAGGCGCCCAGTTTCCGCTCTCTATGTAATCACCGGCACGACGCATTGGTTGCATTCTCTCTGTTTTGGTGATAGAGGTAGGTCACTTTTCATTATCCGGGAGTGTTTACCTAGTGCACGTTAATCCATACTTATTCTGCGCCGGATGTTTTTCTCCTGGTTGGAATCAGCACAGACTACCTTACCGAGGTAGCTATAATCTTCAACTTTGTTCGTGCATTTCGGTAGCTATGCCGAACAGGGCCCTTGCGGCGGGTTTATTTTTCACTACTTAGGATTTATTATTATTTAGTTTCAGCCTTATCGCCGCGCTTTCAAAATTTAGTTCTTCGAGAATTTTTTCCAGGTTTTTTGCAGGCTCGCTTACCAAAACGATGCCTTGTGCAAACCTTAAATAGCGGACGTGTTTTCCGTTTATCCTCAATGCCGTGTTTTCCCGTTCAAGCTTCCCGAATACCTCCTGCAGACAATGCGCGAACAGTTTTGGTGAGACGGTATCACCCTGTCGTACGCTCTTACGGATCGGGAATTGGTCGCTTGGCTTGTGAAGGATTATCGTGCCCGTAAATATTTTACATATGTTATCTAAGAATGTCATGTAGGTCTATACTATCGCCTCGTCTTGTAATGTTTCTAGCACTGCTGCGGTGCTCACAGAATGAATTTTTTTCGTAGTCTATAAATGCCACATAAAGCAGTTTATTATAGTCTGCGCATGTTTCATCAACTGATTTACGACGTAGATGGGAACTATTTTTGAGAATGTTTTCCTAACCCGACTCTCTGGGTTGGAAGAATTTAGGCTGTTACTTATCCGGTTAACTATTAATTTGGTAAACAGCCTGTACACAACTGTCAGTAGGCTGAATTGTCTGTAGTTCTTAATGTCTTCAGTGTCCCTCTTCTCGTAAATCAGAATTACATTGGCGTTTATTCAGGCTGTGGGAACTGTAACAGGCTTCGCGCATTCTGAAATTGATGCAGCATGATTTTCCAGAACAATAACTCCTATCTCCTTTAAAATATCCACGGTGATGCCGCCGCCACCTGCAGCTTTTTCTGTTTTCATGGCCTTGAGAGCCTTTCCACCTTTGTGTTCAGTTAATAGTAGGACTTCGCGAGGTAAGCCTGCGCAATTAGCAGTTTCCGCTGGTCTAACGCTGCAAGCATATAGCCGGGTGCAAAAACATCACTACTTTAATTATCTCGTCCATTTCGGGTGTAATGCTACCCTGCTCGTCTCTGAGTCCCTACAATCAGTCTTTGCCTATAGCTAGCATCTTCTTATTTACTCTTAATCTTCCTTCTATTTCCAGTGTTTCTTCGATCACTGCCATTCTGCTTGTACACACGAATGTCATTCGTTTTGCTTCTGTTAATTAAGACAGGTCGTGTAGTTCAAACAGATCCGCCGTACTGGACAATGTAATGTTGTCATGTTCCGCAATTATTTCCTTTGTTTTCTGAATTAATGTTTTAGTTTCGTACAGGCTACCTGGCGCAAACTGCTGCTGATTGTATGATCGGCATCGTTAAGTTGTCATTTCGCCGTCTGCACTATCCTCGTCCTCGTGGTGTAAAAATGCGAATGTGTTGTGAATTTGAATTTGGAAATCCTGTGTCCTGGCTGACTTCTTGCTTTCAACAATTTTCGTTCTTTCTCTTTTGATGTTCAGACTGACTTTGCACCTAACCATCCTATCATCGCTGCTCTGAATCTTGCTTAGCTCCTCCAAGTCTAGCGCAATGCCTGCGCTATCAGTTAAAATGAAGCCAACTTTGCTATTTGTTTTACCTCTGGTGCATTTCAACATCAATTCCCTTTTCTTTCGTTTGCAGAAGAAGGTTGTCATTATAGCCGTGTTTTTTTTTATCCCATCCCAGCTTCACTGACTTAACATCGAGGACGCTGATGTTAACAGCCAAGCCGCGTAGCGCTCTTTTCTCGCAAGACTTACCTTCACAGAACTTCACAGAACCAGCAGATCAATTCCTGTTCACGCCAATTCATTTGTGCTGTGTTCCACTACTCTCGCCATCTCCCAGAACCTTTTGTTGCGTTCGAACTTGGAAAACTAGCAGGAAGGGGTGCTGCGAGTGCTTTTTGTGTTTCCACTGGGTATTTTGTTTTCATTCGACACCGCTAAAATCAAGCAGGCATTTATATTTAATAATGTAACACTAAAGATATCACTGATATTTGGTGTCTTGTATCAAATACGCTTAATATTTTCTGTTTGCTTTCATTTCATTCAGATTTGATAAAGGATTTGCCTACTTAACCGTCTACTTCAAGCAATCTTTTAGCTTGCCACATGTGTGCTTTGCGCTTTCTCTCGTCTTCGGTAGGCTCTGCCCTCTCCAAACGGCTGCGACCGCGTTACCATATTTTGTTTCATGAAAGCCTCGGCCAAGAACAGCGTCGCTGTACAAAAAAACTCGAATGTAAGATGCCATGATGCAGTCGGTCCAAATTTGATCCACTCGTCGCAGCTGCTCTCATCCCCTGTGTGTGCTATCCGGCTTTAAAAGCGGTCAAACAATGCATAATTTTATAGTGCGTGCAAAGTGCTTTCATACTTTCACATTTTAACATAACATACACGCAAGCTAGAAAAAGTATCCAGATAAGGAGCTGTACGTTCCAAGTGTGCGTTTCTAGCTGATAGAGAAGGAGTATTTGGCGGTTCGCTTGTTTGCGGAGGGATAGAACGAAAAGGTGGCACCTGTGATACATTTTTAATACACTCCTCTTTCAGGCCATCGAAAGAATCAAGTTTGAGCTGCTTCTGGTTCCCTTCTCTCCAGAGGAATTGAGGTGCGTTGACCTGCTTTACAGAGACCTTCCCGTGCGCAGCTACGACGCGTACTACGAGAACCGGCTTCTACCCGTCTCGCTGCTCTCCGACGACTTTGATTTGTACCAACGACATTCTCGCTGCCTCAAAAACGACGTGCGTGGAGTTGTCACCCTGAGCCGCGAGTTGGTCTGCGTGTCGCCCCGCGCACTGACGGAGCCCCTGTACTTCCCTGGCGCCGAGGCGATCATAAACCTTCCCACGCTTGGCTTTCTCCTGGCGCGACCGTACGCAGACGTAATTTACGAAGCGCTTAGGACTGCACCCGCAGGCACTGAGCCGTCACGCCGTTTCACCTCTATGACAGACTGCCTGGAGAGCCAAGTACAGGTCCTCACTAATATTACACTTGTCCGCGACCCACGTCCAGAGGCGCTCTTTCGACACGCCGGGGCGCTGCAGTTAGCGTACGAGGTGGTCCACAACTCTGGAGGTTCCCGCACTGGGAACGAGGCCCGCCGTGTTTTCTTCGAGCGCCACTGCTGGCTCTGGTGCTCGGGCTATCTTCGCGGTGTCAAGTCTTTAGAAGGGTGGCCGCTCAGCGGCAAGAACGTGTGCAACATGGCTGTTCGAAACTTGCTGGCTTTCTTCCGGGCGTTTCATTGCTATCCCGAGGACTACATGGGTAGTGCGGAAATCTGTCTTGTCTTCGGAATAGCGCAGCAGGCTAACGAGTAAATGCCTGCTGAGATACTGTAGTCGTGGCAGGAAAATTGTACTGTTTGTGTCAAGTGACGGCGGCTGAAACAACAATTTTCCGGAAGTAGATACACTACCCAGAGGCGTTCTTTTGCACCGGTTTCTTAACTGTGCCATCTTCAGTTTGTTTAAATTTCTTTTTCGTGTTGAAGTACAACTGCGTACGATACGTTCTTTTCCAAGCCCGTCAAATGGTTTCGATAAAATTTGTCTACGCAGTCGCTGATCCATGATTCCTTTTGGATACTGGAAAAATGTTATGAGAAGAAAATAAACCTAGGCAATCTTCCCTAACGTGAAACCTGGGAAGGGGGGAAGCAGGCGGTGTATTTTCCGCTCTGTACATAGGTCTATTCTTGTCGCGTTTTTATTTTCACCAACGGCGATGAAGCCGTTGGGCGGTAGAGGTATGCAGCTTTTCTGTAAAGGTCTGCTGTCTTTGAAGCACGAAGCGTTCCAGCGCGAGGCGCAAACAAGTGTCGGGTGTTCTAGTATCATGACTACAGGAGTCCGCGGTTACCACGACGACAGCAGATGCCAACAGCCCGGTCTCCTGAGCAAGGAGAAAAAACTCTTGCGACCAATTCCACTTGCCTCAAAATACCCAAAGTTTTGAAAGTTGTCATATGCTTGCTCATGTTATTGCTGTTTTTTGTTCAGGCCACCGTTTAGCACACATGAGGGTTGCGGCCATACTGATATTAATCTGCATGCGAAAAGATATTCCAATATGGTGCTCGTCCACGTGGTGTCCATGACAATAAACCTCATATAAACTATAATTGGTTACTGATGGGAGTGTCGACCATTGTCTCTAGGTGTCTATATTTGACGATAGTGAGCATGTCAGTTACGGCTCTTATTCACTGCATTGCGTATCAACCATATGTATTGTGCCATTACTGACAGAAATGACGTGAATGAAAGGCTTTAGGGCAGCGGCACGTATGGCTACTTTTGCGTACGTAGCGTTTGTTTATAACACGGTAAGCTGTATACCAAGCCCATCTAAAAAGAATCAGAACTGTTGCGAGTGCAGTGGTCGCGTACAAAGAAAAGCTGTCATCCTGTCCTGGCACGTATCAAGCCTACCATTGCTGATTGTACAAAACGTTGTGCCTAAAAGAAGGCGCAAAACCTAAACTGTAAAAAGACGGAGGAGGATGGTTTTATAAAAACACAATTATAAGGTGAGAAAAAGTAGCGTCTAGGTTGTGAGGGGTGCGGGAGATGACTGCTCTTAAGGGGAGTATGCGGTGCGGTTTGGTAAACATTTTCTGCAGGGATTCGTAGCCAGTGGTATTCTGCACTCACTGGTTGTGGTGATTTGGTTGACCCCGCCGAAGAACAGCCTGTCTGATTACATTGTCTCAAGAGGTCTTCGCGCCGCGTAACATCCCCAGCAGATGCCAACCCTACGCCTCAGACACCACAGAAGGTCACGCAGCACAGCTTCCTGGTTATCCGGGGGCGAGTCTCAAAGTGCAGGTAACCGAAGGCGACGGGGCGACGTCACCCTGAAACTACAGTAGAGAAATAACGCCCACCCCACCTAGAAAGGTCAAGAGGAATGGAGGAGACAGGCGTGTACGTGTTTCGTTTCCGTAAATATTTTGAAAAACAAAAACAAAACAAAAACAGTAGCAGTGGTCATGAAAAGAGAACGCAGGGAGGTTTCAGGTGAGAAAGCGAGTGGCAAATATGGCCCAGAAAATCCGATTCATATCCCTGCAACACTTCTTCAGAAATCGTCAATTTCGTTGCCACTAATACATTGGCACCATGTTAGCATCATGTTACCGGGGCTAAAATGCTGCTAAGGTAGAACATGGCAACATGTGGACAACCGTGGTCAGACGTTTGTTCGGCTAACATCAGCCACACCGCTAACAAATTGCTAAGCTAACACGTTAGCTTCGGTATATGTTAGGTACAGGCAATAGGTTGTTCGCTAACATATTATCTTTAGATCTTTAGGGGGTAACTATCTTACGTATTTACCATCTTACGTGTGGCTGTATATTATATCATCAAAATTTTCAGCCAGTACTGTTTGTCACCGGCCATTACAGGAACTACACTTCGCACTTCCTGAACTTCTTCATTGCCCATATGTTGACCTCTACTTTGTGACAAACATTAGTATTTAAGATACAAAGGTAGCGGTTGGACAAGTAGGATACTTAGTCGCAAATATCATACTTGTACTAATTTGAAAACGACAGACAGCTCAGAACAAAATTAGAACCCCTCACAGATGTGTTTCTTTTCAATAAAAAGACGACCGAGTTCACACTTACTTTAATGACGGGAATGCGGAGGAAAGTATTTGTTTCTTGGCGATAAAGGATCGAGAAACAGACAGAGGCAGGAGCCAACGCGCATGAACTACAATTCTCCTTTACTCTAGACTTGACACAGCAGGAGCTAGAGTAGGAAGGGCATGTGTGAAGCCACCCGGCAGAAGCCCGTTTCGCGATTTTTAAATGATGGCAAATCCGAAACAGGTGTTGGGTAGCAATCGTCATTCTTCTATTTACACAAGTTGACATAAGAGCCACATGTCCTTTTCTGAAATTTCCTTGCAAGTAGCGGTACCTGCTAGATGAATTTCTACAAAATTTGTGCCGCATGCGACTAATTATTTGCCCCAAGTCACTCTCGGAGTACACGTCGCCGTCAGCCATATGAATCTAATTGTTTTCACTACAGGACAAGGGCATTTGAATGAAAAAAATTACGTTTCCTTTTTTACCCCTCGTGTGTGCGTGTTTTGCGGTTGTTATTCGTCAGCTTCTGTTCTTCCCATGTTCCCTCCCGGAACGAGGCGAATTTCTGTCATCGTAAATAATTTTTAGAAAAACATTTGCTTATAAAAGCATTCAAAGGTGGCAAGCGATTTGTTCTCCCAAGCACAGAATATTGTGCGAAAGCTCAATTCCTGAACCAATTTCTGCTAAAGTCAAGGTTGTACACGAAGGTGATAAGCTATTTGTGGCGCCAACCACGAAATGCGGCGCGAAAGCACAATTTTGGCACCAATTTTGCGAAGGCCAAAGTTAGGGTCCTCGTTTTGAGCGAGTTAAAATTTCCATCCATTTTTACGCGTCCAGCCATGTTTGCCATATCTATCAAACAGCGCCGCATCAGCATCACGCTACTCAGTTTGCTCCTAGAGCACATGCCGCCGGCGTGTCATAGTCGATAAAAGTACCTGCTTGGCATCCTTCATGACACACATTCATCACAACCTTTCCGCGGCCCGAAAAGTTTATTATTTTCACTACTTGAGAACAGGCTTCATACAGACGGAGGACAAATCCAGGTTTGTTGGTAAGAGGGCTTACACGTTAAAAAAAAACCGCCCCTTCCCCTGCCGGGAACTGGGCGCACGCAAAGCTTGTCCAACCGTGTGAAACAGTAAACCAATACCTTGCGAAATCCCTGTGAAAGCAAACGCCCAACCCGTCACCAACCACACCCCAACCTTTTTCTGAGGGTGGCTTGGTGCGGACGAGTGCGTTGGCATGTGTTGTCCATGTGCTCTTTTGCGTGGCAGCAACTATGGGCTTACTCGCCAGGAACGCGGCGGCGGTTTGCCAGCGGGTATTTATTATTTCCGATTACGTTTCCTGTTAATCAGGCCATTTTTACCAATCATATTTTATTTCTTGCGTCAATTAGCTCAGAAGTGCCTATTTTGTGGACGACTGGATGATGAAAATCATGAACTCAGGATAATGTGCAGCATTATTCTCGGGACCGGGTTCCAAAGGTAATGTTCAGGTTCGTTCTGTGCACCGTACCACGGTAAAGTAGATCCTTGTTTGTCTATAGCAGCCTAAAAGATACCAATCCACATTTATTGACATAAATAATGCGTTGAATGGACATTAGAGAACAGGTTATAGCAAAAACTCGAAAAAAAAGCAAAAACTTCATACGTGCTGATACTCGAAAGGAAGGTGTTACCACCAAAACGCAGTACTCGTCTTCTGCGACACGGAATCCGAAAAGCTGAGCCTTTTAGCAGTAGCTCAAAACAGGAGCGCTATTGCAGAAGGCCCGAATTTCGCGTACTCTAGAGTTTCCAGCTGCCTGGGTTATGAAAGTAGAGATAGTGGAGCATTCGATACACCTCGAGTGAAACCACCGGAATCGCGCGCAGCACGCCTGGCCCATTCAGCGCTTTGTATTCGGGCCGCTTACGTTGATAAAATACGGCTTGTGATATCTTCAGCATGCAGCACCATCTGAAATCGATCTGCAATACTCAGTCCATAGCATAAACTAGATAACCCCGCTGCTACTCCCAGCCTGGCTGTTGTCCACGCCCGGCGCGGGAAGGTCAGTTTTTCTCGGTGTTGTGTTCTTCTACTGAATTATGTTTTCTACTTGGCTTAAGGGTAGTTACAGTGCAGCTCTACTCAAGCACAAAGCAATTTGTCAAAGCGGTCCACTGTAGCGAACAGAACTCCCTGCTCCCCCCCATCTAAAATGGCTTTTGTTTACGGCTTGCTTCAGTGTGCATGGCGGTCGCTTATCAGAAATCATCACGTGTCAAAGAGTGCGTTTGAGAATTGGCGAGTGCGTTTTAGGCGTTGAAGTTGTGTCATTAGTCATCGACTATGTTTTCACGGTGTACGAAGAAGGCTACCGTGGTAAAATCGTGTCGTCTTGCCTGCTCCTATCGGCTCCTATAATAGTGAACTTCAGTTCAGACGGAACACCCCCGCGACTGTGGCACCAATGGCTGACGGTGGCCTGGGAATTCATTTTCGTTTTGTGCTAAGTCCTTCTCGGTGCAAGCGGGCATCAAATGACGACTTCGTGGCTACGACGCTACACCAGCACAAAGTAGACGCCACGGGTGGGTGTGGCTCTGGTTGTTACGCCGCACCCACTAATGGGCTCGGTGTGTTTGACTGACATTACAACTCGGAGGAAACTCGGGCGTGGTTTTGCACGGCTGAGTTGAACTCGGGACGGCTGTGGTGGCTGCTGCTGCTGCTGCTGCTGCTTATTTTGTTCTTATGGTCGCAGTAGCAGGCATATTTATACTCCAACACGCCTTTTAAACGAAGGAGAAATTTATAGCTCGTTATTAGCTCTCGAAAAGTGTTTTGCATTGGTTTTGCAGTCGCCTGGCGACATACCCCCGTTTGCAAGGACTTAGAGTGAGTCGCCTGGCAACATCCCCCGTTTGCAACGACTTAGAGGCCGCTTTCGCTCCATCACTGTCTAAGAGCAATGTAGTGTGCTCTGCGGTTTTACGCGACTGGCAGCTTGTACAAAAGCGGTGGTGGCGACCGCAACATCGACCACCAGCAATCGACCGTCAGCGGGTGTGTGCTCAATATAATCATTGGAGAAGTGTTTCGCAGACCTCGCTTTTCTTTTATGTCGTTTGGCGTACATGGCTTCCGCAGGTTCCTACCGCCGGGCGCGTTGGCTGGCCGGCTTTGTCGTCTGCTTTCTCGATGGTTGTTTTGGGCCTGTTTGGCGCAGCTTCCGGTACATTGCGCGCTACCTTCGCACGGCTTGATTAACTTTTTCAACAGCACCTCCTGGGTAACCCGGAACCGACAGAAGTAAGTGCTACTACGGCAAAGATACGCTAAGGATTGGTTCGCAGGGCGGGAAAAGAAAATGTAGAGACCACATACAGGCATCTGGCCGCTAGAGAAAGGCTACCTTTTGCGCAATGTTTGGAACGAATGGGACTTTCTTTTTCTAAATTGGGGAATAACAAATCGGTTGTGTTTTAAGAGGTAATAGAAAAGGCAAAAGGAGCAACTGGTTCTGATAAGTAGTGATTATAGAAGTTCCCTCACCTTTCTCGCAATTCTCAAACTTGCAAAACTAGCTAGTTTATATCGGTATAAGTGGGAATCAGTTCCCTCACATGCCGGATTGCTTCGGTGTCAGCGCTTGTGTTGCGTGGTGGTAGAGCCCCGAGCTAGCACATCAGGATGGCTAGGTTCCGCTGTCTCACCCTTCGAAAGACGCTACTCTCCCTTTCCTCTCTGCCGATGCACGGACGGGCTACAGCGGCGTCGTCCGCCGCCCTTGCCCGGCCTTGGCCGACGCTGATGCGTTTGGGAGGGCGCCCCACAAATTCTAGGTAACTGCTGGCAGAATCTCTGGTTTTACTTTTTCTACAGCCACGTTTGTGAATTCAAGTGATGCCGCATGGGCAATTGTTGTGGGTGTCATCTAGAGCTTTGCTTTCCGGCCATCTTCGCCGCGTGCATTGGAGCCAATTTTGTCCGTGGTTATTTTTTCCCTTTTTCTGTCAGACGTGGCGCATCTTGACATAACTGGCGAGAAACAGTGCGCGGGGCGAGCTTCGGTCCCTTTTCCTTGTCTGGTCGGAGGGAGTGCCCGTGACTGGGTGGGAGTGTGAGTGGATACGATTCGACTCCGACCACGGGAAGCGTTTTTTTCTTGAAGCGCAAACAAGTGTCCGCGTGCGAAGACGCACAAGGGCGCGTGACTTCAGTGCGCAGTATCCTAAAGGGCGAGCGCCGGCGTCGCACATATGGGGAGTGTAGAGGGTGAACCGAAGCTGTCTTTCGCTGTACTGACGCTACGAGCTTTTTGGTCTATACGATTGGTTTACACAAGCATCGACCTCCTGAAAACAATGGTGCAACCACCCCGCCGTTAAAAGTAATAGAATCGTGGTAGGAAGAAGAACCACACCAGATGTGAGCAGCTGGCATCGTCAGCTGTTTCAAAGTGTCATTTTCCCATCACTCTGTAACAGACACACCGAGTAGCAAAGGGTCTTTGGTACCTCAGTCGACCTGAGGAGTTGGGTTGCGCTTACGTGTAGGTATTTACGAGGAAACGAGCGCCACAGACAACTCGGTGCCAGCAGCGTTGTGCGCCCTGCAGGACGAGAGGCGTTCAGCAGGCGTCCTATAATCCCGGTGCATTAAATACCAATACCATAGATCCCTTACCGTTCTATCGACAGGCCCATGGAAGCACATTAAAGCCGCACGCAAAACATAAACGAAATCGCCAGGACCCGTGCCCTCAGTTTGCAATCAAATGCAGTCTTTGTTGAAATCTTACATATACGCTATCTGAACGAAACGAACGTGTATAATAAGTGTTTCTATAAAAATGGTTTGTGTAATTTTAACAAATTTTCTACCAACCAAAATATGTCTTGGGGTAATTTCACTTGTTTCCTGACAACCAAGCAATATTTAAGTAGGGGCAGAGCTAGCATCCCTGATGTTTACTCAAATGCTACGCGGTTTTGTGTGGGAGTAATTATCTCAAAAAAATTCCCCCGCATTTCCCCGAGGGGGAGAATGTGAAAGTGCGAATGCACGGTTGTCGGCCCGCTTGCGGCGCTTGCGCTCGGCCCCCGCAGCCCACCGCCTCGCCGCCTTCTCTTCCATCTCTTCCATCGGGTTTGTAGTATCACGTGTACACCACGCAGTTATCAAGCCGCTATAACGCCGCTGAGTCGCCAACGCATGCCGCTGACGACGTAGTTTGAATGCGTTAAAGATATAAAGCGCGTTACTAACACCGATATCAGCGTCGCGTCCGTGGCTTAGTCGGTAAAGCGTCGCGTTGCGGC
Source organism: Haemaphysalis longicornis (assembly GCF_048455015.1). Taxonomy (NCBI): domain Eukaryota; kingdom Metazoa; phylum Arthropoda; class Arachnida; order Ixodida; family Ixodidae; genus Haemaphysalis; species Haemaphysalis longicornis. The sequence continues at coordinate 278,431 of NW_027526297.1, forward strand.
CGCAAAGTCCTCGGATCGAAACCTGGCGCCGGATGCTGTTTTTTTTTTTTATATATAGAGAGGAGGACTGCGGACGCCGCCGCCGCCGCCGCCGGCGGCGGTGGATGGTTTGGGGTCGCTTATAAAGTGCATTCGCACTTAAAACATTATCTTGAAATTTTTCATATCGACAAACCCGGAGGCGAAGCTTAAAGTGCTCCTGCAGGAATGCACGCTTGACGTGGTTATCGGCTCATGTGACGCCTTTCCAGTAAACGCCGCTTATATGGCACCGTCGTGCATGCGCTTTCTGGAGCCCCAAAGTCCTCTTCGTAGGCGTTTCACCCGCTATCACCTGTTCTGTTCTTGATCGAACCAGCGCTGTGTGTTCGCGCTCTTTATCAATTTTTTATATCGTTTGCTTCGTTTCTCTGATGTCTTTGTAACCGCCAGGTTGTTTGCTTTCCTGTTCTGTTAACGTTTGTGGCAAAGCTCCGAACGGTGTTTCCTTCTTATCTTACTCGTACTTTATGCAGCTGGCCCGTTAGGAAGCTTTAAATTTGATTGATTACTTAGTTAGCTCCCAAATTTCTTGTTCTTTATTTTCTCCGCCCAATTGAAAGTGTGATTCATTAGTGATTTGATTTTGAGGTTTTACGCGCCGACGCTACAGAGACGATGAGGTACACCGTAGTGAAGGGCTCCGGATTAATTTTCACCGCCTGGGGATCTTTAACGTGCGCCGGAATCTCGAACACACGGGCATTTTTGCTTTTCGCCTCCATCAGAAAAGTGGCCTGCCGCGGCCGAGAATCGAACTCCTGTCCTAGGGCGCATTAGAACAACGCCTTAGCCTCTGAACCACCCCGGTAATAACAAGACAACAATTAGAGAAGGACATTGACAGAACACTGCAGTGGCGGCACTTCGGAACCATTTCTTAAGATATGTATATTCGGTCCAGACGAGTGCGACTTCCCTGGAAGTCGTGTTGGTCCTTTCTTGCGCCTTCCATGCAAACACCCGTACCGGGGTAACGCTGTGTAGTGTTCATGCCAGGAGGACCGACAGGGCGGCACACGAACGTGGCAGGAACGGAATGGGTTTATTCCATCGCGACAAACGGGTGAAACAAAAGACTGGGCTCACTAGTAGTGGAGCTGTATATATAACCACTGAGAGGGGAGCCGAGGCCGAGAGTGTGGTGACGACATGTCACGTGGCCCAAAGGCGCGCAATACAACATCCCTTCCGACTTAATTTATGACAACATAACTATGATGAATATCTCTCCGGCAGCTGCCTCTGTCGAAGGGGGGGATCTCCGCTGCTGCGGTGGGTGCACGGGCGCCAGTTGAAGGTCCTCACCACTGCAGTCGATGGGCTCCAATGGCGCGGACGTGTCTTTCTCGGGCGGCACGCGAACGATGTGGTTCCTGTGACGAGTCGACTGAAACACCACGAGGGGTAATGACACTCAATTTGTAAGTCACAGGTCCCGTATGAGTGATAATTATCCTAGGCAACCAGTTCTCTTCCCTCCTGAAATTTCGCACTTTCACACTATCCCCCACAGTCAAATGTCTCTCGTATCGCTTCGATGAGACTTTGAGGAGAGTCTGGGTGAACTGTTTTGCTGCTACCTGTGCTTGAATCGACGGTTTGACCGCATCGAGTCGGGTGCGGAGTCGTCTTCCTAGAAGCAACACGGCTGGAGCTTCGCCTGTGGTAGTGTGGGTGGTGTTACGGTATGCCAAAAGGAAATCTGCAAGAGCGGACTGCACTGGTAGCCCTGCAGATTTTCGCAGCGATGTTTTCCGTGATTGAAGAAAGCGCTCTGCTTGACCGTTGCTACTTGGATGATAAGGCGCTGTTCGAATATGACGCGTACCTATACTACGCATGTATCCAGCAAATTCTGCAGATGTAAACTGCGACCCGTTATCTGAGACGAGCGTCTCGGGAAACCCGAAACGGCAAAACAAATCGCGCAAGCAACTGATCGGTTTTTCAGCTGACGTCTGCTTCATTACAAACACTTCTGGCCACTTTGAATGCGCGTCAATCACAACGAGTAGCATAGTACCTTTGAAAGGTCCTGCAAAGTCTACATGAACACGCTCCCAAGGTCGGGTAGGCCAGGCCCATGGGTGCAGTGGAGAGGGGCAGGGCAAGTTACGTTGAGACTGACAAGACTGGCATGCGCTCACTTGCCGTTCAATGTCGCGGTCAATGGTGGGTCACCAGACGTAACTTCTCGCCAACTTCTTGGTTCTAACTATGCCAGGGTGTCCTTGATGAAGTTCTCCGAGCATGAGGGATGAAGGACTGGTAGCGCTTAGGAATGACCACATTGGTACCAAGCACGAGGCATCCCTGCTGCAAAGACAACTCGCACCGTCTGTGGAAAAATGGTTTCAGTTCATCGCTTGGAGCGCGATCCGGCCAACCACTCAAAACACACTCTTTAACACAGGGTCGCGGCAAGTCTCACGTGCCACGTCCCGACAGTTCACAGGCAATGTACTGAAACGCAAAACGTAAAACATCTCTTCTGAAGGCTCTTCGCTGCGATCAGGAAGTGGGAGGCGTTACAAACAGTCGGAATCTGCATTCTCTGCCGATGACTTGAACTTCAGCGTATACGTGTAAGCAGACAGAAGAACGGCCCAACGTAGCTGCCTCGCTGCAGCAATCGTTGGAATGCCTGTCTTCGGGCCCAAGATTGTGTGCAAAGGTTTGTGGGCCGTAACGAGGACGAATGGCGTCGATACAGGTAGTAGTGAAACCTCTTCAGTCCAAAAACTAAGGCAAGCGCTTTCTTCTCTATCTGGCTGTAGCCAGTTTCTGCCTTAGAGAGCGTACGTGATGCGTACGCAATAGGGCGGCACTGAACTTTGGCATCCACATGTGACAACACCGCACCGATCCCATACGCTGAGGCGTCGCACGATAGTTGCAGTGGAGCAGTGGGATCGTAGTGCGCAGCAGGAATGGGGGCGGCGACAGGAGACCCTTCACCTGCCGGTAGGCTGACTCGCACTGGTCGCTCCATGACCAGGGAACGTCGTTTCGCAAAAGGCTATTGAGGGGCGAGACAACACTGGAAAGGTTGGGCACGAACTTTCCATAATAATTCACAAGACCCAAAAGTGACCGCAACTGCTGCTTATCAGTTGGTCGTGGCGCCTTCACTATAGCCTTTATTTTATCGTCTGCTGGTTGGACTCCCTCGGCGCTTACAATGTGGCCCAAATACTGCAGCTTATCTTTGAAGAACTCGCACGTGGCCGGTTTCACTTTCACGGTCTAAAGACAAAGCGCGCTCGACGGCTTTCTGGAAGGTCAAATCTTTACCTTCCGTGAAAAGATGCATCTGAATATCGACGCGCTGAAGGCCGCATACAAAGCGGTCACGCAAAGCTTCGTCGAGAAAGGTTCCGAACTCGCACGTTTGGGCTAGTCGCCTTATCTCCGCCCAGAGTTACTGGGTGTAGGTGTTGCGAAACTTTCCATAGGCCCCATGTATCAAAAAGTGGCCCTGAGATTGGTCCACTGCTTTGTATCTTGTTTTACAGTGGCGCCATCTTTTGGTGACAAAATAGAAATATACAACTTGCTTCGCCGTTCGACGACCTGGGCGAAAATGGTATTTGAGTGCTTACGTACATTTGTTATGCCAAAGGAGCCCAATGTGTTGAACTATGCAAGTGTTTTATATACCGATGGAGCAAAAGTAGTAAACAGAAATGCGACCATTGGGTCAACCGTCGCTTACGCACTGTCGTCTGCTGCGCGCCCTCTTCGGTCTTCTGGCAACAAAAAAATAAATAAGTCGCTTCAACGGCTTTATGCCACCTGAAACTGATTATTTAGAGCCGCTTGAATGGCTACTGGATTGGTTTTGGCATACAATGAGCTGTAGGTCAAACGATAACTCCGAATTTGGTACTTCAGTTCGGACTGATGTTGTGCCGGAGTGCCCACACAAGAGCGCGGACGCAGAAACAATCACCACCTAAAAACCGGAGTTAAGATAGGAATGAATAACTTAAAAGAAAGCACAAAAATAAAGAATTATGCACTCTAAAACAAAATTTAGCCTTAAATTGTCAGTTTGAATAATTATTTTGTTTTTTTGGATAGTGCATGCGGCGGCCGCAGTAGCGCCACGGTACACACGATCCAAAGCAAGGGGGGTCCAGGCGCGGGCCGTTTTTTGATGCGGAGTTCCGCAACTGCCTACATCGCACAGCTCTGATCTCCGCCACATACGCTGATATCGCTTCGCCTTCTTTCTGCGTTCTGCGGTGAAATTTTGCACGTTCCGCAATTACAGATGGCTTGGGGGGAAAGTTGATTCCTAAGTATTTCAAGGAGGGTGTCAAACGATTTTGTTGACGGCTTGTCAGGGGCGGTCAAAGATTTGAGTAGTGCGCATGTCTTCGGGCCGATTAGGCTTACGAGAGCGTCAACTCGCAAATCCTCGGGCACCTTGTTAACGCGCAAGTGCGCTACCAAACGCTCTTCATACGAAAGCCAGTCGTTGGTAGACTCGTCAAAATGCTCTACTTGCCCGAACCCGAAGCCCATAGCGACGGCTCCAGCTGCCGAAAGCGTCGTGATTTCCACTGTTGCAGCGTCGTCGTCCATGTTGCAGCGGCCGTGTCAGTGTCATTCGTTGAAGGAGGCGTAGTGCCGTCGCAGGCTCGTTGTCCTCGTCGCCATTATGTAGTGTTCATGCCAGGACGACAGACTGGGCGGCACACGAACGTGGCAGGAACGGAATGGGTTTATTCCATCACGACAAACGGGTGAAACAAAAGAGAAGGCTCGCTAGTAGGCGAGCTGTATATATAACCACTGAGAGGGGAGCCGAGGCCGAGAGTGTGGTGACGACATGTCACGTGTCCCAAAGGCGCGCAATACAACACGCTGTTCCCGGCGTACCCCAGAGGCTTCGAAAGCCAAGCGGTTTATATAGTCTCACGCGTTCGAAAACTCGTGAAACGCTGGCGCTTGTGATACATCTTCCCCCTGTTGTTTAGCGCGATAAAACACTATAGGTACATTTCAGGAAATATATACCTCATTAACCGGCAGCGCCCGCGTTCCTTTAGTTAAGGACACCCGCTGGGTTGGTTTTTACGATAGTAAATGCAAATTCGGCTATAGTAAACTCGGCTGCTGCAAGTATTTTGTGCGTTTTTTCTGTTACCTGCGTGACCAAAGTGCAAAAAAAAAGTGCTGAATTCCTTGATGAAATGAAAAACGAAATGCGTGAATTCAAAGCACAGTTTAAGCGGGACATGAAATGCGAGCTATACGAGCTCAAAAAGACCTGCGAATTCCTGAGTGAACAGTTCGAGGAGGAAAAGCTAGGGCGTTCATTAACTAGCCAAGAAAAATAAGGCTTTAAAAGGGGCTAACGAAAAACGTGTGAATGAGCGTGAAAACTTGAAAAAAAGGTATCCGAGCACGACCAGAGAATCACTGCTTCAGAGCAATACTCACGAAATTGTAACCTGGAAATCAAAGAAATCCCAGTCACGGAAAAAGAAAATCTGCCTCAGACGCTCCAGCAGATCGGCGAGCTGCTACAGGAAAAGATTGAGGAAAGTGACGTAGAAGTTTTCCACCGAGTTCCGGTGAAGAAAGCTTCTGCCATTCCGAACATAATTGTCCAATTCCGGAGACGCGCGAAACGTGACGCAGTGCTGCAAAAGGCAAGGAAGGCGCACCCCTCAACTCGCGATCTTGGTCACCCGTCCACTTCTGCGGTGTTCATAAATGAACACCTTTGTCCGCCTATAAAGCAACTGCTTGGCATAGCCATTGCCCAGAAGGCCAACAACTGGCGCTTTGTCAGGACTAATTTTCGTCAGGACTAACTTTGTCAGGACTTAAATTTGACCTGCTTCCACTTAACATTTGATCCGCGAGGAACAAAGATGATGAGCTAAGTATTGTCTTGAATGAATTCGCTTTTCAATTCGATGTCATTATGCTGACAGGGACATGGTACACAAATGATTTTGAAGGATACAAGTGCGATGGCTATGAAACGTTTTTCTTAAACCGATCAAACAAGCGAGGCGGTGGTGTCACTATCTTGACAAAAAATAACCTAAGCTGTGACGTTATATCTCAGTTTTCTTTCTTATCCGATGATATAGAATGTTTAGCATCAATACTCCAAAACCACGTTTTTGCTGTTATGTACAGACCACCAGATTCCAGCATAAGTGCTTTCTTTAGACGCATTGATAAGTTTTTATGTTACTGAAACGACAACCAATTGAAATTATTCCTAGGAGGGCATTTCAACGACGTTTCCAAGCCATCAACCACGCAAATGCAGCTTCTATCAGCGATAAGTTCAAATGGCCACGACATTGCAACAACCACAGCGACGCATGTCACTGCGCACCCTGCAACCCGTATTGATTTCTTTATATCTAACATTATTGGGAGCAATATGCCATCAGGAGTACTATGCTGCGACATGAGCGACCACTTTCCCATTTACATGCTTGTCAGAAGTACGCTTAAGCGAAAATCTAAAAACTGTTTTTTCGATAAAAACCCAGTTGTTACACCTTCAGCCTTAGGCGCTTTTCACTGAACAATATCGAACTGCACATAGGAAAGTATTTTCCGCTGAAACGGCAAGCGAGGCCTACGAGGAATTCATGGTCATTTTTATGCGCATTTGTAAACAGCACTTCAAAGAAACAATTATAAAGAGCTTTAACAAAAGCCGTACACCCTGGATCAACGGAACACTGCGATGGCAGTGCGCACGTGTGGAAAAAGCTGAACACTCTGCTTAATCAGGGACAAACCTCGCCTTGTGTTGTGGAACTGAATATAAATGGTCGCTGTTTCCGCAAGAAATAATTGGTCGAACACTTCAGCATATTTTTAAAGGATGTCGTGAAAGGGAAACCTCGAAATCAGAATCATTTTTGTTCAGCTATCAGCCCAAACAATCATAGCATGTTTCTTGAACCGACGAATGCAAGCGAAATATGCACAATTTGCTCTTCCTTCAAGAACAGTCGAGCGCGTGACTTCGACAACATTCAAATCACGCAATCAAATATGTAGTAAAGGTCATAGCGCCCGTGCTTGCTTACGTGTATAACGTTTCCCTCTCTACCGGCCAATTTCCCAACTGTATGCAAAATTCTAAATTTATCTTGTTCAAAGGAGGGGATAAGGATGAAATGTCAAACTATAGACCAATTTCGATTCTCCCGGTTGTCTCAAAGGGCGTATGAAAGATTATGCACAATAGGATAGAAAATTTTTCCCGTGAGCACAAATTATTATGTTAATCCAAGTATGGCTTTTTTACGGGCAAGTCGACTGAAACTGCTGCGCTCGCCCAGAAAGAAATCATACTGAACGCCTTTGAAAAGAAGAACACATGCGTCGGAGTATTCATCGACTTTTCAAAGGCTTTCGATCGTATCAATCATCAAACACTACTAGAAAAATTGGAATTATATGGCATTCGCGGCTTACCACTACAGCTATTAAACTCACATTTGGAGCACTGCCGTCAATGTGTTACAATGGAAAATTACTTTTCGTCATTTGAAAAAATTACAACAGGCGTGCCCAGGGCAGCATATTAGGTCCATCATTATTTCTTTTCTATATTAATGACATTGTTACAATTGATAAAAATCCCAAATCCATCATATATGCAGGTGATACAAGTTTATTTTTTCAAGGGAAGGACGTACGACTGCTACAGACAGCCATCAACATAGCACTTCAGTCATTGCAAGCATGAAGTGAAGCATATTCCACCGGACAAATTCCACCGGACCGGAAGCAAAGCCACCGGACAAACCGGACGTCTACGCCCCCACATGCGTCAAGCACGCGACGAGCTACACGAACACAATCGCCGACGGAAGCGGCGCGGCTAACGCAACGCCGTAAACACTGTCAAGTTCAGTCTGACGAAGTGAATCCCGCGGCACACACACAATAAAATCAAGCAGATTTGAAATTCACCGCAACTCAACGAGACGAACACCCTGTTAACGAAGTTTCTAGTATCAGGAACCACAAAAAATAAACGCCAGAATCGAGCATCTGTGAATAAGCGGACAGTGATCTGGATAAAAACGGACGTCAATCTACGAACGCTTCATTGTGTCTGCGGGCAGGCACAATTCGGATTCGGAGCACGCTAACGAGAGTATCAGCGCGCCCGGAAACGAAAACAAACGGCAAAAGCTGCACCCGAAGTCACGCACAAAACCGCAGTTTACGGCCACGGCCGCACCGACAAGCCCCGAGCTCCCCTGACCCTGACCCGGCCTAGACTTCGTTGCTTTATTGCTGAGAACAAGAGGAGACGCCGGACGCAACGCGAGTGCTTACGTTCTGCTTCGCTCTCTCACATGTACGTGACCGAGCAGTAAGTCGCCCTATGACAGTGCACCATGTCAGACGTTTCCTTCCTCTGTCCTGATATATATGTAACCTCTGTTTTTCTAATCAATTAAACATTTATTTTGTTCTATTTATTCTTCCATTCGAGATACGACCTAGCTAACAGTGCAGATAAGTTGATTATTCGTGAGTAATACAAATTGAGTACTCATGAGTGCAGAATGAGTAGTACTCATGAGTACAAAGTGAGTACTCGTGAGTACAGATTCAGTATTCATGAGTACAGATTGAGTACGAATACTCGTGAGAACAAATGAGTGAGTACAACTGAGTATGATTACAAATGAGTATTTGATGAGTGAGTACGAGTGACTTTGTGAACAGACGAGCTTTTTGAGTCTGAGTTTGATTGAGTACAGCGTGAATAAAAAAATTGTAATTGAGTTTGAGTGAGTTCTTTATGTTTTGCCGACCTATGAAAATGAGTTTTCATTTTGATTCGCAGGTAGTTTGCCCTTTGATCGTTGACGCTTTGACTTCGATTGCAGCGGATTTGACTTGACAACTTCGCTATTTGATTTCCGCACACAAGAAAGTTTCGCGTTTCAAGCATCCCCGCTGTCCGACGAAGATAGTTGACTGACAAGTTCTTTTACTGCTATATCGTAGTTGCGTCTCTTTACGCGCTTTTGTGCATTTGTCATCTGGAGCTAATTACTTCTACGAGCTTTTTTACTGATAATTATTATTATTATTATTACCTTGAAGTGCATGACACACGCGCAAATGTAAAAAAGCTGAGTGGCAAACGCCGCAGCTTCACTAGAATCAGTGATCTGCGCACCTGTTCTACACCCGTGACATCACCTTCGAATTTCCGATTTATTTAATTTCTTGAGGTGGCACACCATCCGCTGAAACATCTCGATTTCTTGCCCATCGATTAACTGTGTAGCATGAAGGAAGAACTAATGACTGCTGTTCACCGCTGGCAATGTGCGATTATAGCGCAGTGGTAGCGCAGAGGGGTGCTACTGTGGACATCCCGGTGACAACCTCAGTGGATCACATACGTGGTTTTAGATGCGGAGCATCTCATGCTCGGGGCTGTGTCCCTCCCTCCCTTGTCGTCTGCCGCCCGCACTCTACTGCGCATGCGCGTCTCTTCAGCCCCGTCAGGGTTTGGGCTGGCGTCAGCGCAGTCCACTATAAAAAGAAATAGTTAGACGGCGCCCGGTTTCGATCCCACGACTCTCTGGCCGCAACGGGAGGTGCGTGGCGCTCTTCCCACTGCGTTAGGAACCGCAACGGGAGCATGTGCTACGAACGCGCCTTATGTCCATCACTCATTCAAACTACGTCAAGAATAGGCAGAATCTGAGCTATTTGGATCATACTTGAATTAATATTGGTCAGCCTAAATTCAACTGGGTACGCAGACAATGACAAGAAACGAAGCACAAGCGGTGACAAGCGCTATTAATTCAAGTACGTCAAGAAGCTACGGATACAACGAAAGCACGTGAAGCTGAACATCAACGGAAACGAGGAACTGAAACGTAATGGGAACTTCAGTCGACCCCATGGCTGCTTCGCATACAACTCAGGGTTCCCTTACGGAAAGATGGTGTAATTTTTTTTATTCATAATATTCAGCGACAGCCATTTTTCTGACCGGGCAAAAAAAATGACATCGGGTTTTTAAAGAAGGGGACAACTAAGGCTTTCGCTATAAAAAGTGCGTCAAGCATGGGAATCACTCCAAAGCCCTACGTAGGGCACGCCGCCCCGTCCAAGTGAAGCCATGGAACTTCACCTTGTTTATTAACTTTTGTGGTTTTACAGCAAAGGTATTCATGAATTTACATTTATGCGTTTTTTTTGTGTGTGCGGAAAAGAAATCTCAGGAATCTGAATGTGTCTTTCAAGGTCTAAGCGTTTTATAGCGCCAAATGTTTGTGTGTGCGATCTTTTGGTTGTTTATGTTAGTTTCCGAGCTTTCTTGCTTATGTTTCATGGGCTTCCGTTGTTTCCATGCGCTTGCGTGCCTAGTTTCTTCTCCTTCCCCTCTTCCGTGAATGTGTCCACTTTTCTTGCGAGAGACACCACTTCGAAACTTCGCATGTGTCTATGTTCGTCTACGGAAATTTAATAAAGGAAGGCAAATAGAAAAACAAATGTGTAGGCGGAGATTCCGCCAAAATGGCCACAGATCAAGACAGCGGATGGGTTCCCTGTTTTTTTCTATATTCGGGGTCACATCACCTTGCTTGAAATACACCTTCACAAAATTGTCGTTGCTACTTCCAACTCGTGTTCCCTTCCAACTATCAAACTCAGCGTACACGTCAGGCAGCAGAAGATGGGGAACTAGGTGAGCAGATGAAACACCTTCTTTTATTTCCAAGCAGTATGACGGAAAGGATTGTGGGACATTTGTCGGTGCTTTTTGTGCGGATTGTAAAATGTGAGAACACTGCTCGCAAACACGCTTTCCTGCGTGACACAACAGGTTCAGTACTGCATTACAACCACGGTAAGTCAGATGTACGCCTGAACCTGCAATGGAAGTAGCTCACAATGTGGTAGAAAAATCAAGTCAGTTTTTTTCTGACGTACACAGCGGTTGGGCGGTCGCAGGTACATTGCAGCGAGAGCGGGCACCCACTCAGGACTTTCGCCCGCGCCCTTGGTCGCCATCCCGTACTTTTCCAGCACGGCTTTCTTGTACAGTTCCTGATTGGTCCAGATCTCGGCGGCGTAGGCGTTCAACGGACTGGCCACGTTTGGCTCCGCCAGCAGGGACTGGATGGAAAGCAGCACAGTGCGCACGTCCAGAAGGGCTGTCCACTGGTCCTTGAGAATGTCGAGGCAAATGTTGCCCAGATCTTCGACATTGGGATGGAAGCAGGGCGTCTCGAACTGCACCACGGGGCCGGCGCACGGATAGTTGGGAGGGATGTTCATCCGAAGGCGGTAAACCAAGTTCTCATATGCGGTTCCTGCAGGGCCGTGAATGGTAGCAACCCAGTCGAAAATGTCTCGGTCTTCAGGGAAGGCTGAAATCATGGCGTCACGAGACGTCGTCAGCGCCAGTAGCTCTAGCCTGAGCCTCTTCCCAGCCGCCGGGACATCCGAGCCGCAGACCTGGCCTGGTTGGTCGCCGTCGGCAGTCGCCATTCCTGCGCTAGCGGTGTCGTCGACGTTCTGGGAGGAAAAAGAAGAAGAAGATCACCAGCTCCGACGCGCTTCTCTTGAGCTCTGCATAGGACAAAGAATAGTTCTGTAAACGCGTTGTCAGTGCAATTTCTGCAGTGCCATCGGATTGAACCATGTGAGCGGCACCCGGAGACGCTAAAATTACGCTGGTAAGCGCGACTTTCCCGAATTGAGAGGCACTCTTCAGATCGTGCGGACTAAGCCTAACGCTGGCTGAGGGTCAGGCCCCACCTGGGGCAGACGATGCGGCCCCTGCGTGCATGCGGAATAACAATCAAGACATGGCAGAAGAAGACAACCAAATGCAACACGACGACATCGAGGAAAACCAGGATTCACCGGCGGCAGGCGAGTGGATCATGAACGTCTCGAAGGCGCAACGCCGAAGAGACCGACGACAGCTAAGCCAGATCAACCGGCAGCCGCCGCCTTCCTCGCCCCAGGAAGAGAAACCAAGACCCCCAAGGACAAAGCGAGCACCCAGACCAGTGCCTCTTCCCCTGGACGATTACAAATTAGTTCTCCGGCCGCGAAACGGACTCAACGTGGGCAAGCTCGCACCGTCTGAATTGTCGCTGGCTCTGCTACAGGCCACCAACACAACGTGGCGGCAAGCAAACTTCAAACTACGGGTCGACCAGAACCAAAACACGGCAACCGTCAGCACTCCCGCCAAAGAAGTGGCGGAGAAGTTGTTCCGAGTGACCAAGATCATGATCGAAGGAACAGAACATCTTGTGGAATTGTACGGGCTAGCCCCCGACGATGCTGTGAAGGGAGTGATTCAAGGCGTGCCAAAGCGACTGACTATCCAAGAGATCAAGGAGAATATACTTCAGGACGGCTTCGAAATCTACACGGCGAGACGAATGGGAAACGACTCGACCACCGTTCTTTTAACGTTCTCGGGGCCCAAAGTGCCGCACTACATCTGGCTGTATGGAGCGGAGTATCGGTGCACACTGCACAAGAAGACCGTGGCCGTCTGCGAGATATGCCACGAAGTGGGTCACCGTAGCACTGCCTGCCCACAGCCAGGAACACGAGCTTGCCACGGGTGCGGCTTACGAGACCCGGCCCCAGACCACCCCTGCGTGGCCAAGTGCATGCTGTGCGGGGGAGATCACGTCACGGGTGCCAAGGGTTGCCCAGAACGATACCTGACGCCGTACGTCATCAGGCAGAGGCAGCGGCAGCAACAGCGCCGGACGGACTCGACTCGAGACCAGATCCCAAGCCGTGGGCAGAGGGACCGGTCGGCAACGCCAAGCAGGGGTGCGAGAAGAAGCTCCAGGGATCCCACCATGAACGGTAGCAGCCAGAGGAGGCGACAATCAAGATCAAGCTCGCGAATCAAGGCAGCCGAACATAATCGCCACCACTCTCGAAGCAAGTCGGCTACCCGCCCACAAGACCAGAACGAGCCCAAACAAGTAAGCTGGGCCCAACGGGTCTCTCCCACAGCTCGTTCCCAAGCTACCCCTCCAACACCCCCAACCCTACCCCAAAACCCTACTTCTTGTGTGGATTGCAAACATCTGTCTCAACTACTTGAGCAACAAAACACACTAATAGCGTCACTCAAGGCTCGCTTAGATTTACTTGAGCAAACACAGGCAACACCCAATGAAAAACGCAAGAAACCGAATCCGGCCACAACAGAGGCCCCTCCCTCTCCTCCTGTGGCGAAAACACAATCGCCTCCCCCACCTCAGATCCAAGACATGTTTTCTGAATTAGCTAGTCGGTTGACTTCCATCACCCAAGAACTCCAAAACATCCGCCAAGAAAATCAGTTGCTACAGCAAGAATTCCGGTCTCTACGTTCCGATCACACTTCCCTCCGACAGGAAATTACCACCGCCGGTAATTCAACCGATCACAATTATGAACTGGGAACCACGCGTCAAGAGAGGTCTTCCACAGGGCCCATCAGAGCCCATAGCCGAAGCGTCCCATACTCACGCACTCCCGACAACTGCATCACCGCATCTCTTCCAGATGGCCGGGACCCAGTCTAATATTACGACCATCCTTCAATGGAACTGCCGCGGTCTTAAACAAAAAGCAGCTGCCTTAAATCAGTTCATTAGCACTCTTGATCCAAAACCGGTGGTTGTCGCCTTGCAGGAGGCTAATTCATCTGTCAAACTACCTGGCTACGTCGCTTATGGCTCCATTGACACGTTCCCTACGCTTACTCTAGTGCATAAAACCATCTCAGCGATTCATCACGTCACCCCACAACGGGGATGCAATCAAGTTCTCATCGAGCTCCTCTCCCCTTCGACTAAAACTAAGTCTAGCCTTTTCATCCTGAATGTATATTGTCGCCCTTCTCAAAAGACAGTCGATATCGCCGCCACTATAAGAGATACAAATCTCCTTGTAAATGGCAGACCATTCATCATAGCGGGCGACTTCAACGCCGCCCACCCGCAGTGGGGTTACACGTACAAAACAAAAAGAGGCGCCCTGCTGGCCCAGGCAGCAGAAGATTTCCAGCTTATCTTGCTCAATCACCCGGATTCACCCACCCGTACGGGCACAAGTACTGCCAGGGACACGACTCCCGACTTATCTTTTTTAGCCGGGAATCTCGATGTCATGTGGAGTTCAACTCATGAAAATGTGGGCTCTGATCACGACATTGTTCAACTCACCATCCGGAATAGGCATTACAACGCCAAAGCAGGTGTGGCCCGTATTACTAATTGGGACGCCTTCCGAAAGGCTACATCCTCCCACTCAATTGACACCACTCAACCTTTTAGCGCTTGGATTGACGACCTCGTCCAAACAGCACGAACGCACACCAAAAGCATCGCCACGTCCTACCAAACACCCAGCGTCGACCCCAAGCTCCTTCACATTTGGGAAGCCCGCCGAAGCCTCACTAAGCGATGGAAACGCCAACGCCACAATCGCCGACTTCGCCATAAAATTGCCGCACTAAATCAAACTGCCACTGAATATGCCAAACAACTATCGAAAGTAAATTGGCTTTAACTATGCGATAGTCTTCAAGGAACCCTGACCACACGTAATACTTGGCGCTTACTTAGACATCTGATCGACCCCCTAACCAGCAAGAGTGAATCCCAACGAAGCATGATTCGGACCATACATTCGTTTCAAGGTTCCCCAAAAGCCCTTCTACAAGCCTTAGCAGATCGGCACCTCAACACCAGCAAGAACTTTTCCCCGCCCTCATACACAGGACTGCCGAATGACCTACTTGACAGGGACTTTCAAATTTACGAATTGGAATCCGCTCTCTCAGAATGCAAGAAGAATAGCGCTCCTGGACCAGACCAAGTAACTTACAGGCTTCTGGCAAACCTGGACGGCAACTCCCTTGATCACCTACTTCACCACATTAACACCCACTGGTCATCTGGTCGCCTGCCTCCCCAATGGAAAACGGCGGAGATACGCTTCATACCTAAGCCCAACAAGTCACCTCATTTGGACAACTTGCGCCCGATATCCCTCACATCCTGTGTGGGTAAGCTGGTAGAACGGCTTGTACTGAGGCGTCTTCAACCATTTCTGGAGGACAGAGGCCTATTCCCCAATACCATGTATGGGTTCCGCAAACACCTCAGTACCCATGACATCCTCCTCCGTTTGAAGGAAGAAGTCTTGGCGCCGGCTACCCGTCATTCTCCGAGGGCCATCCTAGCACTTGATCTTAAAGGCGCCTTCGATAATGTTTTACATTCTGCTATTCTCTCCCGGCTCAATCAGACTGGATGTGGCCATCGCGTCTACTCCTACATTTCAGATTTTTTAACCCAACGTCAGGCTATCCTGAAAGTTGGCGACCTCACGTCGGATCCTATATTGCTTGGTGATCGAGGCACGCCGCAAGGTTCCGTATTGTCCCCACTTCTGTTCAATCTGGCCTTAATCGACTTGCCCAAACAACTGAATGCCATCCCCAAGATATATCATGCTCTATATGCAGATGATATCACCATATGGACAGATACAGACTCTATAGGAAACATGCAAGATGCTCTCCAAGAAGCCACGGACATTGTGCAGTCTTACGCATTGTCAGTGGGTCTTCAATGCACACCTCATAAGTCAGAATTAATAATTGTGCGCAAGCACCCACCTGCTCGAACTATTGAGCCCATCTCCTTACATTTGGACGGCCAGGACATCAAACCCAGCTCTTCAATCAAAATTCTCGGTCTCACCATACAAGCAAATACGCGGAACGATCTGACCTTATCGAAATTATCCAAGACGTTCACTCAAGTTACGCACATGCTCCGACGCATCTCTAACCGCCATCGGGGCCTAAAAGAACAAGATATGATTAGACTGATTCGAGCACTTCTGATCTCTAGAGTTATCTACGTTGCTCCATACCTCTGCCTCACGAAAGGTGACTTGAACGCCCTTGACAAGTTAATACGCAAGGCATTCAAACAGGCATTGGGCCTACCTATGAACACCTCTACTCAGCTGCTTCTACAACTGGGTCTTCATAATACGGTTTCAGAATTAATTGAAGGCTACCTTGCCAGCCAACGTGTCCGGCTCACTCAAACACCTGCGGGCCTTTGGTTACTCAAACGCCTACGACTCGCGCACCCAGCATCTCCTCCTGCTCTTCTTGTCCTCCCCGAGGCTTGGAGATCTGCTGTACGGGTTCGCCCAATACCGAAGAACATGCACCCTGATCTCCACCCGGGCAGAAGACAAGCACGGAGTCAAGCCCACGAGAACATCTATGGGAACCGTCTGGACGTCGCGTATACAGACGCTAGCTCGTATCCAGGCGGGCAGCACAAGGTTGCAACCGTCACCACCAAATCGTCCCTTATAACCTGTGCTTCAATTACCACGACATCCACGCATATTGCTGAGGAACTGGCCATCGCACTCGCACTTATTCACACCAAGAGCGCGGTCATCTTAACCGACTCCCAAGCTGCCTGTCGGAGCTTCTTGGCGGGGAGGGTGGCCCCACCAACTTTCCGCCTCCTCTCGCAACATCAGCCACAAAGAAACGTCGCCCTCGTCTGGACACCCGCCCACTGTACATTGACAGGCAATAATTTTGCCCATCATCAAGCCTGCGCACTCTCCTCCCAGGCCCCAGAAGAACAAGCGGAGTCCACACCACTGGTTACGTTTCAGGACATCACACAGTACTATCGACTCGACAGGCAACGATTCCCTCAACCTCACTCCAAGCTGTCCAAATCAGAAGAAACGACTATTCGTCGCATCCAAACGAATACCTTCGTCCATCCAATTCGCTTACACCACATGTTTCCTACTCAATTTCCCGCCCAATGCACTTTTTGCTCTCAGCCTGGCACACTCGTCCACATTTTATTACAGTGTACACATAACCCTGACCTCCCACCCTTTCCTTCCCCCCTCCCCCTCCATGAGCTGTGGGAGAACCTGATCACCAGCGACCACCTGGACGTCCAGCAACTACTGGCATCTAGGGCGTCGGTCGCCCGGTCGTCACTTGGATTCCCGGACTAGGGAACCACTCCTACTTTATAAGGCTCATTAAAGTTTCATACTACTACTACTACTACTCGACGTTCTGGGAAGCCATTTTGAGAAAAGAGTCCCTGCGCATGATGATGATAATGGCGAAAATATGGCTGTGCGCAGGATATACAGGGCTGCCCGAAGGCGCTCCAGATCAGCGGTGCAGCCGTGGTTACTGTGCCCTCCGACCACATTCGTGTTTTTGAGCCTGGGCTGGATAGGTGTGCGACGTCCTGGATACAGGTTAGTTCATAGCTTCGTGGTCCGAAAGGCAGAGGTTGCAGTCCTTCGGTTGTGTGGTTGTTGTTTCGCTTTTGATGCGTATATTTAGACCAATATTTTATTGATCTCGGTATTTAGTTTGTAAAAGTTTTCTATCATCGGTTCTGTTGGTTAGATAGTGTTACATTAGATAAAGGCACGTGAGCATAAATTAAATTGAATTAGGTCACTTCAGTGAAGTGCTTATAGCGAAGTCGGACGGAAATACGGACGCCGCGATGATAATACTTCATCAATGCTCTATCGCACGACAATGACGTTTATGAGGATGTCTAAGGGGTTCTCTTTCATGTGGGGTTGATGGCAGATGTGATCTCGCGGGCAGTACTTCTGCTAAATATTGTTTTGAGGGAGACTCAATATTTCTCTTTCCATTCTGCGATTAAACTTCATGCGGTGCCCGTCCTGTACGCACCCCGCGCTTGTTTTGGGGGACCTTCTTTCAACTAGTCTTTCCCTGTTGCCACTGCAACTGCTGTGAATTCTAACCTGTCATTATTAACTCTGAGGTGTGAACAAGAAATATAATGTGCGCAAAGAAAAGAACAAATAAAATAGGTTCCTCTGATGCTGGCTCAGCATGCAGGGCAAACGTTGCCCGAATGGCCTCGTATTACTTGCAGTACTGTTGACAGCTGGACAAGTTCCAACATATTTATCTGGGAAGGGCAGCGGAAAGGTGCACAAACGCAGACCAAAGACGATGGTGACGCCACTGGTCGCTAGTTTCTTTCCTTGGGCGCCCCTTTCCTGGCCAATACCCCTTTGTGGTATGAGCCATTATTCTGGCACCACCACCCGCACCTATCCCCTCGTGTGTGTTTCGGAGCTATATTACGGGACAATAGCTTACTTTCAAAAGGGGACTCTGGATGGCATGCTAAGTTTGGATACACTTCCTGGAATTCGCTTTTCTATTGTTGTGGGCAGAGTGACTTTGAACGAAGTGATAAAAACCGATTTACCTTCTGGAGAAGGCTCGCGTGCTATTTATAACAAAAAATGCTTGGATCAGACAGATGAGCTGCTTTCAAGACCATGCTGTGTAAGAATATCTCATTTGTATAAATTGAGAATAGTTGAAAGGTGTAAAAAAGAAACAGAAGAGCATGGCAAACTCAAAAGGGTTAGCGGCTTTATGACCTAAGTATAATTTATACATTAGATATCGAAAAGTGCTCTGGAGCCTAGCTATTGGCGTAAAAGGTGTGGTACGCATGCACTATGCACCATTGAAAATGCGCCTCAAATCTATGCATGCAAAATGCACCTCGCATTTTGAGTGGGCTAACTTCAATGAAAATTTATCTAACGACAGTACCAAGGTGGCAATTGCCCCAAATCGTTTGTGTAGTCGAAATTAGCCTTTGGCAAAGCTCCAGTCGTTCTCCTTCCGTCCTGTGTGAAGGATTTGTAGATTTGACCCCGGTGTACGAAGCCGCGACGACACGCAAGAAACACAAATCACAGGTTATTCCGGGAGACAAGAAACGGCATGTGCGGACACATCAGCATAAAGGAGAGAAAGGACATGGGAGCAACACAGCACTAAAGAAGTCATGCAGCCCTCCGCTTAACGACCACTTTAGGTGAACGCAAAGCTTTCTTGTGGTTGAATTTATGGTCCGCCAATACCACACTGCAAGTATGGGTTACTCTGGAGATATGCATAACTTTTTTAGAATACCCACAAAAACACCCGGGTGTGCATTCCGTAAGCCTAACGTTTCGGTTTCGGAATTACGATGCGTGATATCATCCGCATAAAGGGCATGTCGAAGGATGGCTATTTGCTCTAGGGCATCAGGAAGGCCAATGAATGCGATGTTAAACAGAAGGGGAGACAATAAAGATCCCTGGGGCGTGCCATGACTGCCGAGTTGGATTGGTTTAGAGGTGATACCCCCTAGTTTGAGGATAACTCGGCGATCTGTGATAAAATCGGCGATGTAGCTGCAGGTTCGTTCTCCGCAGCCAGTCTGATTAGGCCGACCAAGAATTGCCGCGTAGTGGCTCTTCCGGCGGGGGCAGTTTTTCTTGTTTAAGTTGCATACCGAGACAAGTAAAAAAAGTCGCTGCACAAAAAGGGTGAAAGGTACTGTGGGGCACGAATTGCGCAATATGTAAGCAACCATAAACCATTGATCATGTCTTGCACTGCTGGATGGCGGTCCACTTCTGGGATGTGCTACGGCGAACTGTGCATAAAGACTTTCCATTAGACCCACACGGCATTCACTACCTCCGTATCGAACATGAGAATGGGGTACCGTGGGATTTACTGATGCTCCTGGGCCTCCACAGTATGTGGAGGGCACGCATGGCTTCGTTCCATGGCGACGTGGAAGCCAGGCTGACGATGCAGATGTTCCGCGAAAGTGTTGCGCTGTTTATTGAGGGGAATAAAATTCAAGGCTTGGTATCTGATTGGGTGGCACGTGTAGAACGATTGACATGAATGAAATAATTTTGTTAAAAAAACCAGCCGGGGAACCGGATGGGGGCAATGTACGTTTTTGTTTGTTTGTTTCACGTCCACTGCTTAGCATTGTCGTGTTTGTTCGTATGCCAAAGTCCGGCAACATATCCGCATGGTAGCACCGTACGTGTGTCGGGTTGTTTTGCATTGTAATGTTGCTGCTGTGAATATTTAAAAACTGGCAATCAATAAAAAATAATTGAAATGAAGCAGTCAAATAGATGCCCGCTTCTTAACGCGAGGGAACTGGGTTCGATTCCGGGGACGGGAAGCGCTTTTTTTCTTTCACTTCACCCACAGTCATTGATCACCGTCGTCAGAGAAAGTTGGTTTTCACGCAGGATGTATTTGCGTACAACGGCATCAGACTCAGTGAGGACACGAAAGCTCCGCTTTGAAAACTTGCTTACTGCTACATCGTATTTGCGTCTCTTTCTTCGTTTTTGCTTCTTTGTCTTTTAGCGCCAATTACTTTGAGCGGCTTCTTTTCTACTACAGCGTGTTGGTACCTCTTTCTTGGTTTGCTTTTTTTTTGTCTTGCGACACGAATTGCGTCAGGAAGCCGACTGGCACAGGCCACAGCTTCCGTTGAATCGGTGTTCGGCGCAGCTGGCGTGCACATGTTCTACCGTCGTGAATCCACGTTCTGATGTCACACCGCACGTGCTGTTGTATATGTACACCTGTAATACATATTTTCGTGGATTTTGTGAAGCGGGCATATTATGCAGACAAAGCTTCCGATTCGTGGACAATGCCCGAAGTGGGTATGTGGCACTATGAAATGAACAAGAACAACAAGAGCAACACCTTTTTTTCGACCATTGGCAACGTGCAGAGAGAGCACAGTGCTAGCGCACTGGGCTGCGAGGGTTTAGGCCAGGGTCTACGCATTTACGTTTTGCAGCAGAGGCCATTTTCTCCACCCAACAACGACTACAACAGCGGCAACAACGACGACAACGATTTTTCGAAGAACGGACTCCTCAGGCTCTGCTTTCAAAGTAAAAAAAAGTTTACTTGCGAAATAAAACATGTGCAAGTTAGGCACTGCCCCCCCCAAAAAAAAACAAAAAACAAAAAATCAAGACCAGAAAAGCTGCGAAATGAACGACGGAAATACGAATGAGCATGCCAAATAGCCCCAAACGTGCACCTCGCCCTACATCTGCGCGAGAACGAATATAGGCAAATTTATGGAATACACTTCATTGCTATAATAGTATAAATGCACAAGGTTGGCGAAAAGCAACAAAGGAAAACAATGAACGAATACAATAGCCCATACTACTAGGCTACTGAAACCAAACCTGGCCAAAAAACTCAACGTAAACTTGAGGCCCATGAGTACAAAATTCTTTGAATATTTTCACATTTCTTATTTACAAAACGGTTTGGCCGGCAATTTTTTTTATATGGCACTAAGCTCTTTAACATTGACGTGTTTCGAACCTATGTACTCGGGAGCGGGCCTTGAGGAAGATTTCTTGGTTAAAGTTTTCCTTTCAGCTTTAAAAGAGCCGTGAAAGAGGTTTTGCCAATGCCTGGTCATTCGAATTAAGTTTCAGATAAATCAATGTTATAGTAATCACCTCCGTCAAGAATTTTGTTAAAGCGATGAGTACTAGTGGAGTTATTCCAAACTAAAACGGCTCATTTTCGTTCGAGGCGCCATTCCCTTTCGTTTCGTCTTTGTCTTGTCCCCGCGCCAGCGCAGCGCTCTGATATTTCCCATGGTGCCTGGCTTCTCGGGGACGCCTGCAACAATATCCCATTGTCTGTTACTGCGGTAACACCGCGTCGCAAGCATCGCTCTGGGACGGTGCCGTTTGGCTTTCTGCGTTCCGTTCACGCTGTTCTTTTTCTTTATGCAATGTGCTTATGAATCCCGCACTCCACTCACAGCTGGAAAAGTTGAGGGAGGGAATGGGGCGGAATATTTGTGCTTGGACACCACGCCGAATGATCGCGGGAAAAGTGGCGACTTCGTCAGAGACTGCGCAGACGCCGCGATGACATGTGTTGGTAGGTATAATAGGAGTCTAAAATATGCCATCAAATGACTGAAGAATCACCTCGAAATTTGGTAGAGTGAAAAAGTACATGCGTTCCAAACCGTAACATTTTTATATATTGCTTGAGTGGCTCCTCGTTCGCTCCAATGTCGAACTTGGTGGCGTAGTGGTGATGCCATGAACGCGCGTACACAGGCACTTGCAGTGTTCCATTCCGTTGTTGCGATCGCTTCTTAACATTTATAACCGTAATGCAAAAACAGCCGAATAATGCCCAATACGGCGCAGGGAGTTCTCTCAGCATGCGTCGTGCATTCGAGGCCCCCTCCTCCACCCCCACTTTCACGAGAACTTCCACGTGGTCATGCGTTCATCACTTGGAGAAGGACACCGTAACCTATACTACGAGCGGTCTCGGAAGGCTAGTGTTAGTTATGGGCCGCGCCTGTTCCTTTCTTCGACCCTGCAAATGATTTTACAAACCAATTATTCCACCCTCCCTCTTTTCCCTGATGCGCTAGAGGGTGTTTTTTCTGTATAAAGGCTATTCGTTCATTGTTTTACGTTCTCAGTGCTGCCAGTCGCAATATCTGATGATGATGGTTGGATGTTTATGGCGCAAGGCCAACTGGGGCAAAGAGCGCCAAAACAGTAGTCATATATGAGGGGTGAAACCTTAAAAACTAAGTAAAGTCAGCAAAAACATGATGATGATGGTTTAAGTTTAATGGCGCAAGGCCGACATGGGCAAAGAGCGCCAAATACAAAGTTATTTGATAAGGAGGGAAATCGGATAAAGTCAGTTAAATACTATGAGCACGTCTGGTGTAAAGGGCCAGGGTGAAGAACGTGAGTGGTTAAAAGATAAATACGGTGGCTGGTGTATAGGACCAGGGGTAAAACTATGGGTGATAAGAGATGAGTTGTAAGAAATGAACTTCAGATAGGAACCTTAAGGTTCGCTGAACAGAGAACATGGCTTCACCTCCTAAGAAGTATGACGGGTGTGGTGGAATATGTCGTGTGTGTAGTTGTGGGAAGTGTTTTCGTCGTGTAATGTCGAGTGCCTGACATTGTATGAGGATGTGGATCACGGATAGGGCCTCTCCGCACCTGCTGCACAGAGGTCTTGGAGACCCCGTGAGAAGGTGCGAGTGCGTTGCATGAGTGTGCCCTACAGTCGCCATATCTGGCGGGTTTGGTCGCTTGCCGCGGCCCTACATTTACTCTCCTTTCCACCCTCAAATTCTAACTTGTGTCTTCATGAAGTGTCTTGAAGAAAGCTATGTTTACTTTTCTTATGTTGGCGAAAAGCAAAAACGCCCGTGTTGAAGAGATTTCGGCGCACGTTAAAGATCCCCAGGCGGTCAAAATTAATCCGGAGCCCTCCACTACGGCGCGCCTCATCGCCTGCGTTGCGTCGGCGCGTTAAACCCCTGCAATCAATCAATCAGCTATGTTTACTCTACATAAAGACGTAGCAATTTTGCGAAATACACACATTTGTATTTCTCTCACTGAAAGTACGATTGTACTTTTCTAAAAAAAAGCACGAATTTAAAACGTAAGAAATCGTGCCAATGACCTAATCGTTGCATTGACATTTAAAGTAATAGTTCTACAGTTCAATCAAAAAGTTTTGTTTTGAATTCGCGAATAGGATACGCAAATCATGCAACGTAAAAAACCGCCCAGAAAACACTAACAGCCAGCGGGAATTTGAACCCGCAACATTGACGGAGAGCGTGCGGTGCTTGAGAACCACTGCGCCATGGCTGCAGAGGAGGGCCGTCGGAGCAGACGACCTTACACCAGATGGACGCCAACCCTTCGTGTCTCATGTCAAGGTCTCCGAAATAAACTTCGTTTAGTAAAGAAGTCCTCGCTGGTAAACTGAACATTTCTTGAATAACGCTTGCACAGTAAGGTTCCCTGAAGCCACCACTACAGCTGATCCCACCAACTGCGCGCAGTTACGGGCAAAGATAGCAATCGCAGGTGTGCACGGTTGCAAGTGCGATTTCTCAGGGCGGGAATAATGCTTTCCGTACTTTCGTTTTGTGTTTTACACTAAAAACTTTGACCGATATTGCTTCCCCATTACCTCAATGACCTTCCGTAAATCTTCTGCACTTAAAGGAGCCATGAAGACAATACACAAGTTTGGTTCATTCAAAAGACGGCCTCGTCAGAATCATACTGACACCACTTTTAACGTAAACTTCGCTCAAATAGGCTATATAACTAGAAAAAAGGGGGATGGCCATACGACCCACTCGCTCATTTCTCGTAAAAGAATCTGCATGTCATAACAGCCTGCTTTGCGATTGGCGGAGGGCGGCAAAAGCAAACGCAAATTAGGCAGCGCTTATAAGCTTGCAGAATGAACTATTTGTAACTAAATTTAGGGCACATTCTTTTTAAAGCAATAAGCATGGTGGGACAAACAGTGGAAGTTACGAAAGCACAGTAAACATATAAGTACTGATGCGTACTGATGATGATGGTTGGGTTTTTATGGCGCAAGGCCGACTAAGGGCAAAGAGCGCCAGAGAAAAGTTTATTTAATGAAGTGAAGTGGCTACAAAAAAAAAGCGTGTCAACCGAACATAGTAAAATCAGTTAAAGATAATGGTGATGGCTGGTGTATAGGGCCAGATTTGATTATGCGTGATAAGAAATGAGGTTTAAAAACTTCACGTCTGACAAATACTCAAACACACGTTTCACAGAAACACTGGCAGCGTCACCTAGAAACAGCGATGGATGGAGTGGGATATGTTGTCTGTAGAGTTCTCTGAAGTGTTTGTGTCGTGTTGTGTGAAGTGCCTTGCATGTGATTAGTATGTGCACCACGGATAGGGCCTCTCCGCATCTGCTGCACTGGGGTCTCGAACATCCCGTCAGCAGATACGAGTGCGTAGCATGGGTGTGCCCTATCCGTAATCTGGCCAAGGCGACTTCAGAGTATCTATTGCGTGTGTCGGTGGTGTATGGTCCCAAGTGAGGTTTTATTACGCGTAACGTGTTGTGTGTCTGTTCACTCCAGTGTGTTAGCCATGTTTTGCGAAGTTGTTGTCTGATGTGTGGTTTCACGTCGGTGTAGGGTAATGTGGTTATGTCTACTGTATTCAAGAGTGTAGCAGCAGCAGCCATTCGGTCCGCTGCTTCATTCCCGGCTATACCACAGTGGCCAGGGACCCAGCAAAGAACAAGTTCAGATTTGCGTACATACAGAGACATAATACCCTTGACTATTAAATTTATAACGTGATTTTTTGAGGACTTTGTTCACGACAACGCCCGCACAGCACTGAGAGAATCTGTATATATAATGGATTGTGGGATGTGGGTTTGAAGGATATGGTTAACAACCAGAAGTACACCATAAGCCTCTGCCGTAAAGATACTTGTATTACTGTTAAGAGTTCTCGTGACACTAAGGCCGGGCCCATGCGCCGCGCAGGACACTGAGGTGGAAGTTTTACAGGCGTCCGTATAAAATTCAGAACATTGGTACTTCTGCTCCAAATACAAGAAGTGCTGCAGAATTGCACATGTGGGAGCTCGGTTTTAATCTACCTGTGCGAAAGATGTGTCGCATGATACAATGCGGAGATGCCATGGCGCTATAAAATCTGTTAGAGAGGTTTGGATAGTATCTAAAAAGGAGACAGCAAGCTCTGACGCTTCCTCTCTAACTCTGTAAGAGAAGGGCGCCGAGAACGATGGTCGATTTAAAAGGAGTTCGGTCATGGACGTATCATGAAAAACGGATTTAAAAGGATGGTGAGGCATGGATGAAATTTTAAAAGCATAAAGGATATCTGTGTATGCTGGCTGACGTTGTAGGTTCCATTTGTTGCACTCCACATAGAGGCTTTCGACCGGGCTAGTGCGGAAGGCGCCACACGCCAGGCGGAGCCCGAGATGGAGCACTGGGTCCAGCTTTTTGAGTGATGTTTTACTTGCTGACCCATAAACAACGCTACCATAGTCCAATCGTGAACCTATCAAGCTGGTAAAAACACGCAAGAGAAGTTGTTTGTCAGCACCAAAAGAGATGTGCGACAGAACCTTCAGGATATTCATTGTTTTTAAGCATTTATGTTTTAGTTGTTTTATGTGTGGGATGAATGTCAGCTTTTCGTCAAAGATAATACCTAAGAACTTGTGTTCCTTTTTTACAGGAATAGAGACACCCTGGAGTTGAATGTCTGGTTCCGGCCGAATGCCATGATGCCTCTTGGAAAACAAAACACAAGTGCACTTCCCTGGATTAAATTTAAAACCGTTGCTATCTGCCCAGCCTGCAAGCTTGTTCACACCAAGCTGGACTTGCCGCTCGCAGACAGACAAGTTACAAGACTTAAAAGATAATTGTACGTCGTCTACATAAATTGAACATGAAATTGAACTTAAAACTCCACCTTGCGGCACGCCGTTTTCCTGCACATGAAACCTAGAAAGTGCACCTCCAACTCGCACGCGAAACGTTCTTTCAGACAGGTAACTGGCAAGCGTGTTCATCATGTTACCCGACATGCCAAAAGACTTCAAATCGGTGAGGATGCCGTACCGCCAAGCAGTGTCGTACGCCTTTTCAAGATCAAAGAATACTGTCATACAGTACTGCTTGTGGATGAAAGCATCTTTAATATATGACTCTAACGCAACGAGTTGATCGTTCGTAGATCGCCCCGCCCTGAAGCCTTCCTGGAAGCTCTCGAGAAGACCGTTGTACTCTAAGAAGTACACGAGTCTCCTGTTTATCATCTTCTCGAAGAGCGTACACAGGCAGCTTGTCAGGGCAATGGGACGATAACTGGCGGGAGAGGAAGGGTCCTTCCCTTCTTTTAGGAAAGCCACTACTATGGCCTCCCTCCAAGAGCGTGGAATGTGCCCACAAAGAAATATTTTATTGTAGAGGTTAAGAAGGGTTTCAAGTCTGTCTGCATGTAAGTGTTGTATCATTGTGTATGAAATCCTGTCTGCACCTGGAGCTGAAGGTTTACAAGTAACGAGAGCGACCTTCAGCTCATGAACTGAAAAGGGGGTGTTATAACATGAGTTCGACTTATTACTGTCTCGCAAGGACTTCTTCTCACATGATACTTTGCGTTTAATGAAAGTGTTGGTGTAGTGTGCTGAGCTGGACACGTGTTCGAAGTGTTGTGCAAGTGTGTTGGCCAGGTCTTCGAGTGTGTCCCCTGTTGTGCTAACCAGGGGCAGGCTGTGTGTCTGTTGTCCTTTTAGTTTGCGTATTCGTGTCCAGACTTTGTGAGTGTCTGTGTATGAGTTGATGGAAGTGAGGAAGGCGTGCCAACTCTACGTTTTCGCCTCACGACGCACACGCTTCCCAAGAGCTTTTGCCCGTTTAAAGGAAATGAGATTATCTGACGTCGGGTACCGGCGAAGGACACCCCACGCCTTGTTCTGGGCCTCTCGCGCCCGCCTACAGTCCTCGTTCCACCAGGGCCTCCTTGGGTTGCGGTACGCACTGGAGGCCTGGGGAATGGACTTTTCGGCAGCGTCGAGTATGTGCGCCGTGATGAGTTGCGCTCCCCGCACGGGGCACCTTGAGTAATCTTGGTGACGGTGAGTGGCGACACCGCGTACCCCGAGCCCCCCATACTTAAGCTGTCACCTACCGTGGCTAGAAGTTGAAAGGTGAAGGGTTAGAAGCCGTGAACGGTGGCCGTCGGAGCCTTGGTCAAGCTCCGGCCGATGGGCTCCCTGCCTGTCTACCAGGTAGGGATCTCCGGGACCTCTTTGACTACCAGGGTAAGGTCAAAGGAGAAAGTACCCCCGTCTCCCTGCTTTTCAATGTATCATATGGCATTTTCCAAACCCCCCCCCCAGACGTAATCGGCCCCCGAAAAGGGGCCGCACCGAAGTTTCCTTTCCACCACTTCCTGACTTGAGTCCTCCGAAACCAAACAACTATCCTCGCTTCATCGTAATGGAATCTGTAGACCAATCAAAACTTCTTGCTTCACAGTCGGTATTTCTCATTTCAAAGTTTCTTGACGGTATTGTTGGAGGGTCGTATAAGGCCAAAAAACATCGAACCGGTGAAATTCTTGTCGAGGTCAATAGCCAGGATCAGGCTAAAAAACTTCTTGCTCAAACCAGCATCGCTGATCTTCCAATCCGAGTCACGCCCCACCGAAGCCTAAACAGCTCCCAGGGCGTGATTTCCGAGTATGACCTACTGAATGAATCTGAAGCTGACCTGCTGGAGGGCCTTCGTAGTCAGGGCGTAACAGCTGTCAGACGCATAACCATCCGCAGAGACGATAAACAAATACCGACAAAGCACCTCATCCTAACCTTTGACAGGTCCACCCTCCCGGAATTCATCAACGCAGGTTTCGTCCGATGTTCAGTCCGGCCGTACATCCCGAACCCGCGGCGCTGTTTCAAGTGCCAACGGTTCGGGCACGGCACGAACTCCTGTCGCGGCAGACTTAACAGCGCGAAAATGCGCCCAGCACGACCACGCGTCCGAAAATTGTAACGTGCAACAGTCTCTGTGCATAAACTGCCAGGGTCCACACGCGGCCTACTCCAGGAAATGTGAAAAATTTCAACTTGAAAAGAAAATCATAAACATCAAGGTAACCGAAAACATCACCTTCTCAGAGGCGCGGAAGAGGTTCGCCTCCTTCTCTCTGGGCAGGTACGCCGACCCAGCTCGCCGGTGGGCGGAGCGGCGTCTTGTTTCGGCGGGTACCCAGTACCGAGAGTCGCACTTGGTTCCGCCCCCGCCCCCCCTGGGTTGCCTCTTGCAGCCAAACCCGCCTCCGCACCGCTCGCTGAGCCAGCAGCGGCTGTGGTGGCATCCACGTCCGGTGGGGATGCTGCTGCACCCACCGTTTCCCCCTCTCCACCGGCCCGAAGCACACGCGAGGGCCCGGACGAGATGGAGACGGAGGCAGTCGCAGCGACCCCCTCTCCTGCCCCACTGCCTGTGCCATCTGTGGTGCTTCCCACGCCTTCGGCACTGGCAGCGCAGGCAAAGAACACCCGAAAGGGTACCACGTCAAGGGGGCCCAGTCCGCTGGGCACCCCCTTGCCTTCTGATGACGACATGGACGTCGAGTCCTTCCGGCTTTCATCGCAGCGGAAGGAACGGGCTGCGACGTCCAGGTTAGTAGTGAAGGTCAGAAAACCCCTTCCAAGAGTGCAAGCCCCGAAAGACCCTATATAAACAGTCACACTCCAGTAGCTCTGAACACATAATAATCGGAAGAGAAAACATAGTTCAATGGAACTGCAGAGGCCTTCTGAATAATCTTGACGACGTTTATGAGATTCTGCATGCCAATCAGCCAAGTATAATGTGTGTCCAGGAAACACATCTGAATTCCAAACACACAAATTTCTTGAATAGTTACATGGTATACAGGAAAGACAGGGATGGCTGCACACACTCTTCTGGCGGTGTTGCCATAATCACCCGCAAATCCTTAGCATGCCACCCTGTCACCTTGAACACCGTCCTCGAGGCTGTAGCCGTCCGCACAATAATATTTAATAGACTGATAACGGTATGCTCCATCTACATCTCTCCTGATCTTGCACTTACGAGCTCTGATTTTGAGGCGCTGGTCGACCAGCTTCCTGAACCGTACATCCTTACAGGCGACTTCAATGCACACAATTCTCTTTGGGTCTCTTTTCGCACGGCGCCCGAGGTCGCCTGATAGAGAAATTCCTTACATCTTCTGGAGCATGCCTTTTCAACAATAAACAGCCTACATACCATAACATAGGACACAATACATACTCAAATCTTGACTTGGCTATTGGTTCGGCAATTCTCTTTCCATGTCTTGAGTGGGGAGTGGGCACTGACCCATATGGCAGTGACCACTTCCCCACTTCACTAACATATATAGGTAACGGCCCAAGCAGTTCTTCTTCCCATAATAGGTTCAATGAAGCACGAGCTAACTAGAACACATTTACAGATACATCGAAACTACACCACACATCCATAAGACACCTACACGTTGAAGAAGCCACCCAACTCCTCACGGCGCACATCCTCGACGCCGCCGAAAAGTCCATTCCCCACGCCTCTGGTGCCCCGCGCAACCAGCGGAGGCCGTGGTGGAATGAGGACTGCAGGCGGGCGCGAGAGGCCCAGAACAAGGCGTGGGGTGTCCTTCGTCGTTACCCCACGTCGGGTAACCTCATTTTGTTCAAACGGGCTAAGGCGTTAGGAAAACGTGTGCGCCGTGAGGCGAAACGAGAGAGTTGGCACACCTTCTTGACATCCATTAATTCATACACAGACACACACAAAGTCTGGACACGTATACGCAAGCTCAAAGGACAATAGACACACAGCCCGCCCCTGGTTAGCACAACAGGGGACACACTTGAAGACCAGGCTAATACGCTTGCACAACACTTCGAACACGTGTCCAGTTCAGCACACTACACGAACACTTTCATGAAACACAAAACATCTGCAGAAAAAAAGTCCTTACACGACAAAGACAGATCAAAAACTTCTTACAACTCTGAATTCACTCTCTATGAGTTGAGGGCTGCCCTGAGCTCATGCAAACCTTCAGCTCCAGGCGCAGATAAGATTACATACACCATGATACAGCACCTACACCCAGACACCCTTGAAACACTTTTACACCTATACAATAAAATATGGCTTTCGGGGCACATTCCACGCTCTTGGAGGGAGGCCATAGTAGTGGCTTTCCTAAAGGAAGGGAAGGACCCTTCCTCTCCCGCCAGTTATCGTCCCATTGCCCTGACAAGCTGCCTGTGTAAGCTCTTCGAGAAGATGATAAACAGGAGACTTGTGTACTTCTTAGAGTACAATGGCCTCTCGAGAGCTGCCAGGCGGGCTTCAGGGCCGGGCGATCTACCAACGATGAACTCGTTGCATTAGAGTCTTATATCAAAGATGCTTTCCTTCACAAGCAGTACTGTATGACAGTATTCTTTGATCTTGAAAAGGCGTACGATACTGCTTGGCGGTACGGCATCCTTAGCGACTTGAAGTCCTTTGGCATGGCGGGTAACATGATAAACACGCTTTCCAGTTACATGCCCGAAAGGACGTTTCGCGTGCGACTTGAAACTGCACTCTCTAGGGTGCATGTGCAGGAAAGGTGGAGTTTTAAGTTGCACCCTTTTTATTGTGAAAATGAAATGCCTGAGGAAGGCATTGCCACCGTCGATTTCCTGCTCAATTTATGTAGACGACGTACAATTATCCTTTAAGTCTTGTAACCTGTCTGTCTGCGAGCGTAAAGTCCAGCTTGGTGTTAACAAGCTAGCTGGTTGGGCAGACAGCAACGGTTTTAAATTTAATCCAGGGAAGTGCACTTGTGTCTTGTTTTCCAAGAGGCGTGGCATCCGGCCGGATCCAGACATTCAACTCCACGGTGTCTCGATTCCTGTCAAAAAGGAACACAATTTTTTAGGTATAATCTTTGACGAAAAGCTCACTTTCATCCCACACATAAAATAACTAAAACATAAATTCTTAAAAACAATGAATATCCTGAAGGTTCTCGCGCACATCTCTTTTGGTGCTGACAAACAGCTTCTGTTGCGTGTTTTTACCAGCTTGATAGGCTCAAGATTGGACTATGGCAGCGTTGTCTATGGGTCAGCCACTAAAACATCCCTCAGAATGCTGGACCCTGTGCTTCATCTAGGCCCTCGCTTGTCCTGTGGTGCCTTTCGGACTAGTCCAGTCGAAAGCCTGTATGTAGAGTGCAACAAATGGAACCTAAAACGTCAGCGAGCATACACAGACCTCCTTTATGCTTTTAAAATTTTATCCATGCCTCACCATCCTTTTAAATCAGTTTTTCATGATACCTCCACGACTGAACTCCTTTTAAATCGACCATCGTTCTCTGCACTCTTCTCTTAGAGAGGAAGAGAGGAAGCGTCAGAGCTTGCTGTCTCCTTTTTAGATACCATCCAAAGTTCTGTAACAGATCTCATAGCACCATGGCATCTCCGCCCTGTCTCATGCGACACATCATTCACACATGTATATAAAAACCGAGCTCCCACATGTGCAATTCTGCAGCATTTCTTGTATTTGCAGCAGAAGTATGAGTGCTCTGAATTTTATACGGATGCCTCTAAGACTTCCACCTCTGTGTCCTGCGCGGCGCATGGGCCCGGCCTTAGTGTCACCAAAACTCTGAATAGTGATACTAGTATATATACGGCAGAGGCTTACGGTGTACTTCTTGTTGTCAATCATATACTTGAAAGCCACATCCCACAATCTATTATTTATACAGATTCCCTCAGTGTTGTGCGGGCACTGTCGTCAACAAAGCCTTCGAAAAACCACGTTGTCAATCTGATCGTCAAGGGTATTATGTCTGTGCATGTACGCAAGTTTGAACTGGTTCTTTGCTGTGTCCCTGGCCACTGTGGTATAGCCGGGAATGAAGCAGCGGACCGAATGGCTGCTGCTGCTACATTCACGAATACAGTAGACATAACCACATTACCCTACACCGACGTGAAACCACACATCAGACAACAACTTCGCAAAACATGGCAAACACACTGGAGTGAACAAACAGACAACACGTTACACGTAATAAAACCACACTTGGGACCATACACCACCGACACACGTAATAGATACACTGAAGTCGCCTTAGCTAGATTACGGATAGGGCACACTCATGCAACGCACTCGCACCTTCTCACGGGGTCTCCAAGACCTCTGTGCAGCAGGTGCGGAGAGTCCCTATCCGTGATCCACATCCTTATACAGTGTAAGGCACTTGACACAACACGACACAAATACTTCCCACAACTACACACGCGACATATTCCACCACACCCGTCATACTTCTCAGGAGATGAAGCCATGTTTTCAATCAAACGCGTTTTCGAGTTTCTTACCGACGTAAAATTTTGACATCTCATTTCTTATCATGCATGTTGACAACCTGGCCCTTTACACCAGTCATCATCTTCATTACGTTGTCTTTTACTTGGTTTATTTTTACTGAAAGTTTCTAATTTTACTTCCATGCCACTTTCATGTAATCACTATTGTTTGGCGCTCTTTGCCCTTTGTCGGCCTTGCGCCAATAAACTCCAAACATCATCATCATCATGATGAGTTGGGCTGCTTCCTCAACGTGTAGGTGTTTTATGGTTGTGTGGTGTAGTTTAGATGTTTCTGTGAATGTACTCCAGTTTGCTTTTGATTCATTAAACCTGTTATAGGAAGATGGACTGCATGGGCCTTTACCTATGTATGTTAGGGAAGTGAGGAAGTGGTCACTACCATATGGGTCCGTGCCCACGCCCCACTCAAGACATGGAAATAGAATTGCAGAACCAATAGCCAAGTCGAGATGTGAGTACGTATTATGTCCTAAGTTATGGTATGTAGGCTGTTTTTTGTTGAAAAGGCATGCTCCTGAAGATGTAAGAAATTTCTCTATCAGGCGACCTCGGGCATCCGTTCTGGAGGAGCCCCAAAGAGAGTTGTGCGCATTAAGGTCGCCTGTTAGGATGTATGGTTCGGGCAGCTGGTCGACCAGCGCCTCGAAGTCAGAGCTCGAAAGTGCATGATCAGGAGGAATGTATATGGAGCACACCGTTATCAATCTATTGAATATTATTGTGCGAATTGCTACAGCCTCAAGGAGAGTGTTCAAAGTGACAGGATGGCGTGCTAAGGATTTCCGGGCGATTATGGCCACACCCCCAGAAGAGTGTGTGCAGCCAACCCTGTCCTTTCTGAATAGCATGTACCTACTTAAGAAATTTGTCTGTTTAGAATTGAGGTGTGTCTCTTGGAGACACATGAGACTTGGCTGATTGGCATGCAGGATATCATACACATCATCGAGATTTTTAAGGAGGCCTCTGCTGTTCCACTGAATGATGTTTTCTGTTCCCATTATTTAGGTTTAAGAATGAATGGAGTGTGGGTGTGTATTCATGTGTCGTCTTTCGGGGCTGTTACTCTGGGATTAGGCTTTTTAGGCCTGTCTGTAGGCTTGGAAGTCGGTGGCCGCTCCTTGCGCTGCGTTGCAGGCAGGAACGGCCCGACATCCATCTCGTCGTCGGATGTCCGAGGGGTGCCAGACGGACCGGGCCCCCCGGACTCGGCCCCCCCTCGGGAGCTCTTCGTTTGAGCCGCCACCGTCGGGGGCGCCAGAGGTGGCACGGGTGGTGCGGTGGCGGTGGGAGTCGGTGCGGGGCCCGTGGTGTCCATCAGCTCGGTACCCTCCAACGCACTGGAGGACGGGGAGACAAAGGTGGGAGCGGCACCGGTCCCGAAAGAAGTGGTTTGCACCACAACCGCTGCTGCCTCAGCAAGCGGCGTGGTGCCGGGTTGGGCTGCGTGAGGCAACCCAGCGGGGGGGGCGGGGGCGGGACCAGGTCAGACTCGCTGAACTCGGTCCCTGTGGACACCAGACGCCGCTCCGCCCCCCGGCGAGCCGCGTCGGCGTACCTCCCCAGGGGGAAAGAGGCGAACATCTTTCGCGCCTCTGGGAAGGTAAGGTTTTCAGTTACCTTGATGTTGATTATCTTTTTCTCCAGTTGGAACTTTTCACACTTGCGGGAGTACGCTGCATGCGGCCTGCCGCAGTTCACACAACACAGGGTATCGGATGGACAATTGTCGCTTGGATGATCATGAGCCGCGCATTTCGCACAGGTCGTTCGGCCACGGCGAGAGTTTGTACCATGCCCGAACCGCTGGCACTTAAAACAGCGCCGCGGGTTCAGGATTTACGGACGGATGGAGCAACGGATAAAACCTGCATTTATGTGTTGTGGGAGTACTGCGCGGTCAAAAGTCAAGATAATGTGCTTGGTGGGAATCTTCTTGTCGTCTCTGCGGATAGTGATGGGTCTCACGGCAGTGACGCCCTGATCCTTCAAGCCGGCAAAGAGATCCGCATCCGTTTCGTTCAAGAGATGTGTCTCGGATATCACACCCTGCGAGCTGTTGAGGTTCCGATGGGGTGTGACCCTGATGTCTAGATCAGCCAGTCTAGTCTGAGCTAGAAGCTTCCTGGACTGCTGCTTGTCATTTATTTCGATGAGGAGTTCACCAGGCCTTTGTTTTTTGCACTTATATGATTTTCCTACTATGGCTTCAAGATGCTTGGCGATCAAGAAGACTGACTGAGATGCTAGAGGGTGGGTTGGATTGAGCGATTCCATCACAAGAAATCGAGAAAAATTATCCGGTTCAGGAAATGTAAAGATGGCAATGGGGGAAAAGATACTTCGGTGCGGCCCCTTTTTAGGGACCGATCACGTTTGGGGGGGGGTTTGAAAATGCCATATAGCAGAGTATAAAAGCAGGGAGACTGGGGTACTTTCTTCTTTGACCTTACCCTGGTAGTCAAAGAGGTCCCGGAGCTCCCTGCCTGGTGAACAGACAGGGAGCCCATCCGCCGGAGCTTGACCTGGGCTCTGACGGCCACCGTTCGTGGTTTCTAACCCTCCACCTATAAACACATCGCCACGGTTGGATGCAGCTTATGTTTGGGGGCTCGGGGTCCGCGGTATCGCCAGTACCGTCACCAAGATTACTTAAGGTGCCCCGTGCGGGGACTGATGCGTACTGGTGTTGCTACTGCGCGCACTATGCTTGGTTTAGCTGCACAGCACTGCGAGGTTTTGGGGTTTTCTCAGATGACACTGGCCGATTGACGCAAGCAACGGTGTCGTACGTGACCATATTAGTCGAGCGAGCACTATGTTTCACGAGACAATTATCTTCTCCTAAAACAAAAACGAGCTAGGAATAAATACGGCTTGCCACGGTATGGTTTCGCCATCTAGATTCAGTAACGTAAACAAAGGCGCGAGTACCTCGATTCCAGTACCGCCGTACAGGGTGGAGACACCCTTTGAACGGTGCCGTGCCGCTGCAATTGGGTCAATGTGCTCAACGCGTTTTCTTTTCGTGTCCCACGAGACCCAGCAACGCGAAATAGATAAGATTATTCAAACTTCGCAAGTTAACCGCGTTGCGCCTATACTTTTAATGCGGTTTTGATACAGCGACTTGCTTCGACGGCGAGGTAGTTACCCAAAATGGCGTTGCCAGCGTATACGTGTCTCCACCCTGTACGGCGGACGCCTAAATACAGCCACCTTAGGCTGCAGAGCGGTCGGTTCCTGTGATGTCATTTCAGACCACGAAAACACACGATTTCGCGGGAAAATCAACATTTTAACTGAAATTGATGAATTTCTCAGTGAATAAATCATCGTTTGTATCCGGACAAGCGCTGGGGGTCTATAAAACATCAAATCTTTTTAATAAAACAAACTTGAATTTTGTCTTCATGGCTCCTTTAAGTGACTATATTTCCTCTACAATCGTGCCGGTCGCACAAGCACATGAAGTGTGCAGCTCCGGGGAAACGAATTAGTCGTTCAAGCGCACGGCCTAAACGACGTGAGCCAAAATACGGATTACATTAGCGATAGTGTTGAGATGCACGGGCCTCATGAACCTTACTGAGTTTATTGCACTACGGAAACTAGCAAAAGAGTGGCATTCATTTCGGCACGAATGTTTTCGCGGCGCACTTTTCGCTTATCCATCGATTCCCGCTGACCCGTCGGCCGACCGGCTTTGTCTGCGTCTTCGGTCGGCTAGCCAGTTGCACTACGCGGACTTACCATCGGCCGACGTTTTCGTGTCGCCGTCAGCATCGTGTGACAACGTGGTCGGCCAACTCCGAGCTCGACTTCGTCGTCGTGTGGTCGTCGTGTCGTCCTAGTGCGAGAGCGCATTAACGAAAAACGTGATAACAAAGTAAAAAAAGGCAGATATACACGAACACGGCAGCCTGTAAGCGTGCTGGAGGGAGCGTTTATTTAAAAAGGTGCCCGGGTCACTTCTCGACGCTGAGCAGACGACGCTTTTCTTCGCCTGAAGTGCGAGAAAAAGCCGTCCAATGGCAGGATACAGGCTCGGTGACGCACATGCAGAATCGATCACGGGCATGCGTTTAAATGGCGGCGTTCAAAATCACGCAAAGAAAGGGTGGGAAATTGGCGAGAAACTTTGCGAAGAAAGTGTGAGCTTTCCGGTGCACGTAAAAAATTGACGCTGCTTGCACTGGTGGTGCAGGTCTAGAGAAACAGCCGAGCTGGCGGTGCTTCTATCTTTGTCGGAGTTCCGGATGTTCCACCTTACATGGATTTCTGAACTTGCCGTTGAAAGTCCTACATGACTGGCAGGCCTGGATCGTTTCGTGCGCAGCCTTTCACATCTCTCCCAAAGTGGGACAAGTTAGCGCGCGCTCAAACCGGCGGCAACCGGCTTCGCGAACTAGGCGTCTTTAGAGCGAACTCGGCGTGTGTGCTGCCCACTGCACGCGCAAAGGCACGTGACTCACGAGTAAAAAAGCACACAAGAGATCACGCCCCGAAGGCTGGGCAAAGGGTTCTGGAAGGTGGAGCTGGCCGACGCTAAGCGCTCCTCACGAGGCCGCGCTTACGTGCGCTAGATATTTTCGTGATATTTTTAGCGAGCTGCCTACATGGCGCAAGACCACGCACAAGCCTAGCCAACGCCTGGCTCCTCACGGGGCGCACGCTCACGTGCGGTCGGGCTCTTTCCTTGGCGTTTTTTTCTGGTAACGCCTTACGGCTCAACTAAAACCTCAAACAGCTTTGATGTTAGAACATAATATTAACACATATGACGTTGAGCACTCAACCTACTACGCTTGTTCATTTTGTGAGCTCAAAACACATTTGAGGAACCCTTTAAGTTTGCTGATTTCATCTGACGTTATTGTTATGCTTGTCACTCTCCTCTTCCCTGGGTGAAATTTTATGAGCAGAGTTTTTCTCGGTCCGTGTATGTTGAATGCCGTCATTTTATTTTATCAGCGACGAGTCGGCTTGC
Organism: Haemaphysalis longicornis; assembly: GCF_048455015.1. Taxonomy (NCBI): domain Eukaryota; kingdom Metazoa; phylum Arthropoda; class Arachnida; order Ixodida; family Ixodidae; genus Haemaphysalis; species Haemaphysalis longicornis. The sequence continues at coordinate 316,271 of NW_027526297.1, forward strand.
CTTTTAGTTGTTCATTCGGGATTTCCTGCGTTGTATTTATTTTCGTCGGCTTTACACCTGCCCTAACTAATCTAGTGCTGGCATCTTTGGAAATTTTAGAACAGTAGATTATGCGTCTACCCGTTTAAACCCCAAGGTTTCGCGGCCAATCGCAAATGTTTCATTGCCATTAGATTTTGGGTAAGTCTCGTGCCCCGCGCGGGGTACGAGATCTAGCCCCCTCGCGGTGGCTCCTGCCCCGCAGAAGTGACGTCAAACTAAACTGGTCACGTGACTTCCTGTGGCGTCACTAATTTTTTTTTTTTTTTGCCCATTTGAAGACGTTGGTTGACGGCGTGTGTGTGCCATGCGGGATTCCGGCCTTGGCTCCAACCGCAAGCCTGCGCAACGTTACATCCTTATCGCCTTGCACAGCGGCTGCCTCGCGGCGCTTTTTTCTTGTTGGGAAGATTGTTTGCAGTTATTTATTGAGTATTTTTCGTGAACTTGCTGCTGCTAGTCTTGGTAAGCCTAACGCATCCTATTTTGTGCTATTTTGACAAGCTGCTTCGCCCCGCTTTTTTCCGTGCTCCTTTTGTTGCCGTTAAATATGTTGCTAGCTTCATATTGTCTTGCAGTTCGCGTGCCACCGGCTTTATGCTCCTGCATTCATTGTCTACTTGTTCCGATCGCTACTTGCATTCCAAGCCTTGTATTTTGATTCTGGCATGAAACGTGTTACGTGCGGATCAGTTTTCCAGCGCTTTGCGCCGTGGCTAACGAGGTAGCTGACTTTGATGACGTGCTAACGCGAGCAACGCAGTGTCAGCAGCGTCAGTGTGCACGAATCAAGTATCGTCAGGTAGCGCAGGGCATCGTCGAACGCAATCCGTCCTCGCATGTAGCCTGTTCTGCAATTTTCCTCGCGGGGCACTGCAAGAAACGTTACTACCCCGCGAAACGATCCGTGCACGCTGCATGCAGGGAGCGCAGCTCCACTTTCGTGGGTGGCCTGGTGAATGGGAGAGCCCAGCAGCCGCCCGTCCATGGGCAGCATAGGTACTCAGCTATCACTGAAACCAGCTGCTCACTGGCTGGCTTCCTGTGCAAGGAGGCTCAAGCTCCAAATGTGCAAGTTCGGGAGAAGTCAAGCCGATAAGATCGCCGTTTGTGCCAAGCTTGACACTTGTGTTAAATAGTGCTTTCAAGTTTGGTGTGCTCAAGGTAAACAAGTGGCTCTTGTTGTTCATATATGTTTTTAGAATTTAAAAATACTATTGTGCTTTCATGATATGCAAGACTTCAAATGAGCTGCGAATTCTAAGCAATCTGTAGGCAGCCATTATTGAATGCACAGGAAACAACGTTTTGTCTACCTTGAAATTTTCTACATAGGGTACGTGGAACTGCCAGCTAGCAAGTTTAATGAAAGGTTGTTATCTGCTCAATTATATTAAAGAGGTAGCAAGGGATAGATAGGATAGCCCTCCCTCCTCACCAGCTGATCGTCTGGCAGCGTCTCATAACTTTGTTCACAATTACCACATGGATTTTTATTTCCCTAACCTTTGCCCCACTGCATTCTGCCTTCTTCAACCCGGTTAGTCAACAAACTCCATCCTGCATCTGTTCTGATTATGTATTTTGGTACGCTAGTTTTTTGTTTACTCGTGTTTGGCTTGGAAGTCAACATAACCAACAACAATAGTTTCATGCCCACTCAGTTGGATGACCAGTAATGGTGAGAGCTTCTTTCGAAGGCTTACAGTGGATTCACGAATTCTGATTGACTGTGACATCAATGTACCCATCCGGAGCACCCTGTGGAATTCAACTTGACGTTAATACTTGTGTTCACAGCTGGTAATTGTCTGCTCTGTGTTTGGGGGAGGGGGGTGAACAGTAAAAGTTTGTAATTGCAAGGAGATATTTCATGTTCTTTTGCTTTTTAACTCTGTGCTGTGTAAAAAACTGTTTCGGCTAATTGCTTAAGTGACTATGCTTAGTCGTAAGGGCCATAATGCAGTGTCCCATATTTTGTTTGCAACGATGCATACCCAGCAGAGCCCAACTGCTAGAAAGCACATTCTCTGGTGGTGGTAATTAGCTTGAAAAAAAAAACAAAGCACTGAAACTATTTTTTAAGCTAACAAGCCTAAAAAACAGGTTATGGAGCACATCTACGAGGGAATGGTTCTTGTACAGCTTGACATTATCCTCTCCCGAGAGTACTTAATACCTTGTGCAGGAACTGGAGCCAAGGACACCTATGTGGACGTGAATGTCTTTATTGGTGTTTGTGAATATTGCAGTACAGCTGAAAGCTGTATGTATCCTGGAAGGCTTCAACAATAAAATGACTCCAGTGAACGTACTTCTGCTTTGGTGTCAATGGGCAGCATGTGAGCATTGATAAGTGATTTGCTGTTGACATTTTTGTTAGACAAAAACAGGCTTGATCAAGCACTGTAGCAAGTCTTCATGAAAAAACACAGGAAAGAAACTGGACAAAAAAAGCTGCGAACACATGGACACTGTTCATCACAGCACCTTTCCTTGTACTTCAGTACTGTTATTGTCGCTGTATTTTTCCCCCAAATATAAACCAACTCTCCCAGATTCACACCTTCAGACACAAAGCAAACATGGTGTTTGTCAATGACAAGTGATTCTACCAAAATTCCGTGGCTGTGAAAAAAGTCAGTGAGTAGCTCTACTTTCTCTGCACAGTCTGTGGTGTGAAGTTCCTTTTCCAAACAAAACGCAAGGGTTTCTTGGCACAATACACAGAAAAAATGCCATATAAGCAAGTGATGCCTTCTAGCACTACACTACAGTCCTGCACGAAAGCAAAACAACCAAGTGATCTTTTTGCTTGAGTGCAAAGCTCTGCAGAGAAACCAAGAAATATTCCTTTTTTGTTGACACCCAAGGTCTGCTGGAAAGCCAAAACGTGTGGCTTCTGTCACTGCTGATTTGCTGTAAGACGGGCATGTGAATGTATTGCAGTAAGGCATTTGTTGTGTACATGTCCTTCATACCTAGATAAATATGAACCAGGCTGGCTGTGTAACAAAAACGTCAAGTGAGGTAACAACCAAATGTTTTATGTAAAATGTTAGAATACTGTTTGTTATAAATAGCAATTAATGTTTTAATATGGTTTAGACAGTAGTTAAGTGACCTGTTGGAAATCATAGGCTAAAACTAAACAGAAGCAATGTTTCATACAGCAGCAATCGTGTGAAATAGCAAAAGAATGGTTTGGGCCCTAAATTCAGCAGGCATGTTCCAGCTGGGAATGTGTTTGTAGAGCACAACAATAATAAAGACATGGGAAAAAAGGGTGAGCTGAGCTGAGTTACCCCCAAAGTATTGGTAGACAGTTAGAATGCTTACAAAAATTTATAAATAGTTTGGATACCCTGAAACAATATGGGAAACTTCACTTGCCCTGGTTTTAAGTTTATTAGTACTGAGCTTAATGTGCCCCACACAACACCATTAAAGAATGTTACGCCTGCATGGACACAGCAGCATTTAAGGTATAACATACTTTTATTTGAGCAGAGGTAAATAAGAGAATATTCCATAATCAATCCATTTATACGTAAATTAGAAAAAGTAGGGTTTTTGAAGTGAAGCTCGGAAGCATGCTAAATGAAAGCGACGAATGGCGAGTTGATGTTGTTACTAATCACAAATTTCAACTCGACCACCTTGCCGGAAACAAACCCCTTCCATGGAGGGAGTGTGTGTAATCGCAAGATTTTTTAAAGAAAAGTTTGTGAATGCACTGTACACGTAGGCCAGAAGGTATTTTGACACCCCAGCCGAGGACTCGGAGTCATCAGCGCTCTTTTCTGCTGTTTTGATGATCAAGGGCTGTTTGTTCAGGAACCACCCCCTTTTCTTCCTTTGGCCGCCATCTTTCTCAGTCACTGCATTCATGTACTGGCTGTGGGAGCTAGCAAACATGAGGACCACCTATAGGCAGGATTACCTCAGGCTCGCACAATTGCTGGAGAGGCTAAACAATGTTTTCAAGATCCCCAACTGTGAGCTTGCACTTTTTTTTTGCGAAAAAAAACAAAGACATCTAGATAGGCCTTTGAGAGCTGTCTGAAATCACAAAAGTGAGTATTTTTTGCCCAAACTGGCCAGCTAACCTCACTAGTCGACCCACACGTTGAATGCCTCGCATAAAAAATCAAGAGACTCACTGCATTGGCATATTGCATGGCATTGTGTGAGAGGGCTTCTGGTTTCCACCTATGAAGCCTGTTGGTTGTGTTAGTGTCCAGTCCTGCTGTCAAACTTCTTTTGAGACTTGCACTGCCCTGGAGTGTACCACCGTGGATTCCTTGGAATTTATGTTGGCCATGAAAAATCCTAGTAAATTGTTACAAGCCCCTGAAGCTGGCTGGCAAGTGGGCATTTGTTTAGCGACCACTGTTTAGGGGCACAGTAGGCAGGCTGTTACAGAGGCTACGAAGAAAAAATACAAGGTTCGTTCATTAAAAAGACTTCTTTGCCCAAAAAACAAATGACACCAATGTTATTGTAAACTTCAAACAAATAAGATAGTACAGAAAATATGTAGAGCAGCGGAAGTTCCATACACACTTTCCAGCTATTTCTCTATGACATCACAGAATCTTGTTTGTGCAATTGACAGCCACCAACCTAACCCACCGTAAAAAAAGCCTAACTGGGCAATTTCAGTGGGGCCTCCATTCCGTTTGATCGTATGACTTGAGTGCTAACGTACAGTTAACACACAGATAACTGCATTTACAGTGCACGTCCATATGACGTCACTCGTGCCCATATTACATCAATGCAGTTTGAAATTGGGATGTTTTTCACCATTTCTTTTGGTTAAACTCGCACCATTACAGCCTTGACCTTTGCCTATCAATTACATTTGCAGTGTGCTCGCTACTCATACCCATGGACACAAACCATCCGCTGAGGCTTTCACGTTCCAGGCACATCTTCAGATTCTCTTTGACGTTGACTATTGAGCCTGCGTAGAACCCATGGGTTTTCATATGCTGGAGACATGATGGTCGGCCAAGTGTATACCCTACCTGTTACCGTCTGTACAGCTTCTTTTCTGACCCTATCGGCTGGGTGTCCTTAATTAAGTCCCTTTGCATGAGGGGAATCGGTAAAACCCGGCCAACGTAGCCACATATACAGAGACGTGAAGGTTATGCCAATGCAGCAGCTATGGCATGAAGCGCCTAGGTAGTGTACCTTTTGGAGGACCCAGTTCCTAATTCCTAATTTGTCGTAGCATCATGTGTGTGCCAATGTGAGGAGCTGAATGTATGATGGAAACTACCCAGCCACAAACTGGGCCACGGGATACGAGACTGCCAATGTTCTCACTCTTTCACATCCTTTGTATCGCAGATGTATTTCTGCCACATTTTACTGTAGTGAAATGGCTCACCACTACAGCTGCAATAATTTCTTCTGAAAAATCTTTTCAAGCGCTGAATACCATGCATTTATGATGCAAGAAGCTCATGATCACCTGACTTTTCCGCGCACAAAACGTATTTCGGGTAAACAATTTTAAGCCACAATTCCATCCGAAAATATATACAAAAAACGAGACAAACTGCCGATTTTCGGGTCTTTTTTGCTAATCTCCTTAAAGGGGAAATTACTGTGCTGGGTTGTACGCGGTACATGTGTGGGAACACCAATGATTACTTTTTCTAGCTATCCGCGGTTTCCACTTGTAATGCGCACATGCGACCAGTAAAATATCAGTGGCCGCGTCTAGCCTACGTCCTGAGCACACTGTAAGTAGTTCCGCGCTGCTGTCATTTTGAAAACACACCGCGATTTCAGGCCAACCACCGTGGTGCAAACTGTTGATAGCAGATGCCGCCGCGCGGACATGCCGCAGCAGGCTCACATAATCACGCTCGGACGGTGTCTGTTCTTGCGTGGGACGTGGGTTGTTCGAACGGGGCCACTCGGCTGCGCGATGTCGTAGATCTAACGCAGGTACCATCGGCATACAGCAGGCGGTCACAGGTCAGCATTACTCGAGAGCGGATTTCGCTACCGTGTGGAAAGGCTGGCTTGGTCCCCGCGTACGGCAACGTTCTCGCACATTCTGATAGTGCTTCTAACTCTATCAACTCTGCTTCATCTACGTTGTCGACCCAAGAAATTCAGGCATTCAGGCTGATTCAGGGCTTTCGGCACTTTCGGATACGCCATACCGCCAGCAGCGGCAGCATAGGCGGCTTCCACAAGAACGAACAAAAAAATTCTTTCATAAAACTTCTAGCAAATGAGTGGCTTCCTAATTTTTTATTAAAATGTAAAAAAATGTGCTTTTTGTACTCTACTACGCAATATAATAACAATTGCTGTTAATATGACGTCACTATGACGTATTTATGACGTCACGCGGGGCAGGAGCCGTAGCGAGGGGGCTAAATCTCGTGCCCCGCGCGGGGTTCCAGACGCTGCCTTAGATTTTACCCGCACCGCAAATTTCTTAATGGGGAACACGGGAATGCAATATCGTCTTGTCCGCTTTATGCTGTTTTTTCTCCTTGCGGCCATAAATTATGTCATGTGGAACACAATTTTTTTTTGTAACGGAATGTAGCTGGAGGCACCAGAGTACTGCCTCCTTGGGCTGGTCTTTTAAAATGCGGCAATCTAAGCAACATGGTAAAATTATTTGGCCTGATTTCACATGAAGCACTTCTGACGTGACACTTAGTTACAAATGCGTATTGTATCCCAAAGGTATGTTATGCCACCCACATTTCTTGCAGTGTAATTCACGCTCTTATTATTCTGGAAGGTATTTTATTGCAATTTCATTTCTTCAGCTTAGAAACGACATAACTCCGGCTGGAGTTGATAAAATATAATGAACTCTTCTACCGTTTATGTCTGCGGCAGATGTTTTATTTGTTTAATTTAGCATTAAACAGACGGCTTTGACCTAATTGCTGCAGATGATTGTTCTACTCAAATCTTAATTTTTTGCTCCTGACTTCTAAGAGTAACCCGCCGCGGCAGCTCAGTGGCTAAGGCGTTGCGCTGCTGAGCACGAGTTCGCGGGTTCGATTCCCGGCCGCGACGGCCACTTTTCTGATGTAGGCGAAAAGCAAAAACACTCGTGTGTACGAGATTTCGGCGGACGTTAAAGATCCCCAGGTGGTCAAAATAATCCGCAGCCATCCACTACGGCGCGCCTCATCGCCTGCGTTGCGTCGGCGCGTAAAACCCTACAATCAATCAATAAATCAATCAATCAACTTCTAGGGGTACTTTTTCTCCCGTACCATCTATCTTAGGGCGGCTGCACAATTAATTATATTCTCAACATATACGGGTAAAGCTGAGTTGATATTCGCCCCTGGCTGATTTTATTAGTAGCAGTGACGTTCGTCTTAACGGCCCAACACATGTCCGGTAATTAAGGTTATTGGGATGCCAGCCATTTATGTGATCTGTCCTGCATCGTCGATCAACTTTGCTTGTGGACGTTTCACATCCGACAGACAGTAATGATGGCACGCGCCGCTGCATCCGCAGTTCATGCATTCATCCAAATGTCATTCATCTTTCCAAATAATGTTTGATATCCACCCGGCCGTTGGCAAGATAATTGTCTTATACGGACCCCTGCATAGCGAACAGAAGAAGAATTTTGCCGGCAAGCTTTCATGTCGTTCCCTTTGCTCACGCTCCGCTGTTTCCGATAAGAGTTAACCAGCGAGCCTTCGACTGTAAATTATAAACCACGACTTAATCCGTCTTACTTTTGTTGACTTATTCTGTCAGCTTTCCGGCCTGTTTTTCGCCAAAACGTTTCGTTTGCTATATATTCAGCAGTATATAAGCATGAATACAGAGCTAATCCCTTCAGCAGTCACAGGAGAATCCCTAGACGTACCTTAAAGATACCTGATAAGAAAAATGCCACCACCACTTGGCCTTGCAAAATGCGTGCTCTAGCCTACGTTTTTGTATTTGTCACAAATTCATTGTCTTGCGGAGTGAAGGCTTTCATTTATGTTTTAAATATTGCTATTGGAAATCAGTACATAAAAGTTGCACAATTCTGCAACCAATTTGGCAAAGACTGGGCATATACTGATTTCTTAATTAAGCATTTTGTAAGCTTGATGGTGGTTCTATGTTTATGGCGCAAGGCCAGCTGGGGCAAAGAGCGCCAAAACAATAGTCATATATGAGGGGTGAAACCTTAAACACTAAGTAAATTCAGCAAAAAACAAAAATACAATCACAAAACGACAATGAGCATGGCTGGTATATATGACCAGTTTTGATTATGGATGATAAGAAATGAGGTTTAAAAACTTAATGTCTGACAAATACTTAAAGACACGTTTCACAGAAACCATGGCATCGTCACCAAGAAACAGCGATGGATGTAGGGGAATATGTTGTCTGTAGAGTTCTCTGAAGTGTTTGTGTCGTGTTGTGTGAAGTGCCTTGCATGTTATTAGTATGTGTACTACCGATAGGGCCTCTCCGCACCTGCTGCACTGGGGCCTAGGAGATCCCGTCAGCAGATACGAGTGAGTTGCATGCGTGTGCCCTATCCGTAGCCTACCCAAGGCGACTTCCGTGTGTCTGTTGTGTGAGTCAGATGTGTACCGTCCCAAGTTTGGCTGTATTACATGTAGTTTGTTGTCTGTCTGTTCGTCCCAGTGTGTTTGCCATGTTCTGCGCAAGTGTTGTCTTATGTGTGGCTTGAGGTCTGTGTAGGGTATCGTTGTAATGTCTACAGTGTTCCTGAGTGCAGCAGCAGTGGCCCTCTCGTCTGACAGCTCATTCCCAGCAATCCCTGCGTGTCCTGGGACACAGCAGAGGACCAGGTCATGCTTTTATGCATACACGGACATGATAGTGTTGAATACAAGATTAACTATGTAGTTTTTGGGGGGCTTGTGCGATGACAGTGCGCGAACAACACTAAAAGAATCTGTATAGATGATGGAATGGGGAATTTGAGTTTCAAGAATGTGTCGTACAATCATTAAAATTCCATACGCTTCTGCTGAAAAAAAATTGTTGTGTGCACGCTTATGGTTCTGGCTGCATTGAAATTTAGACCATGAGCTGCGCACGACACCATAGTGGAGGTTTTAAAAGCGTCACTATAAAATTCTGCACACGTGTACTTAAACTGCAAAGACAGAAAGTGCTGCAGTATTGCAGCTCGTGGTACACGATTTTTGTCAAGTCTCATAAAAGAAAGGTCGCACGACACAGGGCGGACTTGCCAAGGCGGTAAACTGTTAGAAAAGGATGACCTGTATACATCTGAAAACAAAGCACTGAGATCCGAGGATCGCTCTCTCACTCTAAGTGAAAAGGGCAGAGGAACGAATGGGCGATTTACAAAGAGCAGAGATGTTGATGTATCGTTAAAAACAGGATAAAAAGCATGATTATTCAGCGACAAAATTTTAAAAGCATAAAGCAAGTCAATGTACGTTCGTTGGTTCTCAAGGCTCCACTATATCACACTCGACATAAAGACTCTCGGCAGGGCTAGTGCGAAAAGCACCCGAAGCAAGACGAAGGCCCAAGTGTAGCACTGGGTCCAGGATTCGCAAGGCTGTCTTAGTCGCCGACCCATACACCACACTACCATAGTCTAAACGAGACCCAACCAACGCAGTATACAAGCGAAGCAGGAGTTCTTTGTCGGAACCGTAGGATTGGTGGGAGAGAACCTTAAGTATATTCATTGTTTTGAGACATTTAGTTTTAAGTTCCTTGATGTGGGGAATGAACGTGAGTTTGTGATCAAACACAACACCTAAGAACTTGTGCTCCTTGTTCACAGGAAGCGACACGCCATTAAGATGAATGTCTGGGTCCGGATGGACACCGCGCTTCCTGGAGAACACAACGAAGGAGCTTTTTACAGGATTCAATTTAAAACCATTCTTGTCTGCCCATTCGGCAAGTTTCTTTACACCAAGCTGTACTTGACGTTCGCAGATTGACATATTGCATGATTTATAGGATATCTTGACGTCATCTACATGCATGGAATAAGAGATTGTAGGTGGCAGTGCCTTACCAAGAGAGTTCATTTTTACTATGAAGAGAGTGCAGCTCAACACGCCACCTTGTGGCACGCCATTTGCTTGCACGTGAACCTTTGAGAGTGCACCACCGACTCGTACTCGGAACGTTCTGTCTGACAAGTAACTGACAAGAGCGTTCAACATGTTACCCGACACACCGAATGACTTGAGGTCCCTAAGGATCCCATAACGCCAAGCGGTGTCGTATGCCTTCTCAAGGTCGAAAAACACAGTTTAAACAATACTGCTTGTGCGCGAAGGCATCCTTGATGTACGAGTCAAGAGCTAACAGTTGGGCGTTCTTCGATCGCTTCACCCTGAAGCCTGCCTGGCAGCTCTCGAGAAGACCGTTGTACTCAAGGAAGTACACGAGCCTGCGATTTATCTTCTTCTCGAAGAGCTTGCACAGGCAGGTCGTCAGGGCAATAGGACGGTAACTTGAAGGGGACGACGGGTCCTTTCCCTCCTTCAAGAAAGCCACTACAATGGCCTCCCTCCAAGATTGTGGAACGTGCCCCGAAAGCCATATCTTGTTATATAGGTGTAAGAGTGTTAGTGCCTGCGTGCAGGTGTTGTATCGTTGTGTATGTGATGTTGTCTGGGCCTGGAGCTGAGGGTTTACACGTGCTCAAAACAGCCCTCAGCTCATGCAGTGAAAACTCTGAGTTATAAGAAGATGATGACCTATTGTTATCTAGTATAGGCTTCTTTTCGGCCGTTTGCTTGTGTTTCATGAAAGTGTTTGTGTAGTGTGCTGAACTAGAAACGTATTGAAAGTGTTGTGCGAGTGTGTCAGCCTCGTCTTCGAGTGTGTCCCCTGTTGTGCTGACCAGAGGCAGGCTGTGTGCTTGTTGTCCTTTGAGTTTGCGTATTCTCGTCCATACTTTCCGTGTGTCTTTGTATGAGTTTATTGATGTTATGAAGGAACGCCAACTTTCTCGTTTTGCCTCACGGCGCACACGTTTTCCTAACGCCTTGGCCCGTTTGAACAAGAGGAGGTTTCCCGACGTGGGGTACCGACGAAGGATACCCCACGCCTTGTTCTGGGCCTCTCGCGCCCGCCTACAGTCCTCATTCCACCACGGCCTGTGCTGGTTGCGCGGGGCACCAGAGGCGTGGGGAATGGACTTTTCGGCGGCGTCGAGGATGTGCGCCGTGAGGAGTTGGGTAGCTTCTTCGCGTGCAGGTGTCCTATGGATGTGTGGTGTAGTTTGGATGTCTCTGTAAATGTATTCCAGTTAGCTCGTGCTTCATTGAACCTATTATGGGAAGATGGACTGCATGGGCCTTTACCTATGTATGTGAGTGAGTTGGGGAAGTGGTCAGGGTCAGTGCCCACACCCCCACTCGAGGAGAGGAAAGAGAACTGCTGAGCCAATCGCCAAGTCAAGACATGAGTGAAAATTACGAATTCCCTGAAAATTACGAATGTTACAGAAATGATAGGAATGGTCACGGAGGCGGCGTGTTTATCTTAGTCGACCGCAACATTGCATCCTTAGAAAGTGATATCGTCACTACTCATTGTGAATCGGTATGGTGCCGCTTAAGATTGTGTAATGGGAAGTCCCTATCGGTATGCAGCTTTTACCGTCCACCAACATCCGGCGTAGAATACTTATCCCAATTTTTCACTGCGGCCGAGTCGGTTCAGAGTGATTATGTCGTTTTAGGTGGCGACTTCAACCTGCCAGATATTGATTGGCATCGTCAGCCAGCTTTTCCAGGAATATCTGGTAGCCTTAACACATTAATGGTTAATTTTGTAAACTTGCTTTCACTAACACAAATGGTATTAGAGCCCACCAGAAGCAACCACATTCTAGATATCGTTTTAACCAACGCACCTGAACAGGTGCTATCAACTGTCATTATGCCTGGTATTAGTGATCACCAAGCTGTCCTTTGTGAAATGAACCTAAAGAATACTAACTCGTACAATAAGAACTGCCGGAAAATTTTTAATTACTCAAAAGCTAACATAGCAGAAATCAATGGCGCGTTAAATAATTATTTCTCTCCTTTTGAAACGCTGGCAGAATCACATTCTGTAAATAAGCTCAGGCACATCTTCAAAAATAAATTGTAGACCTACGCGATAAATACGTGCCATCATGGTCACTGACTCCAAGACGTAGTAAAAATAAACCTTGGTTCACAAAAGAATTACACCGGCTCACGCAACGAAAACAGAGGATTTATAAGCTTTTTAGGCAGAGTCCATGCGCAGAAAATGCCGATAAGCTTAAAAGAATATCTAACCATGTCAAATCAGCCATAGCAGACGCCAAGTCCCGATTTTTCGATTCTTTTGAATATAGGCTTAAACAGAACCCAAAAGAGCTTTGGAAATACATGAAAAGTAGTAAAAAAGACAGTATCTCGATTCCACCTCCAGTTGAAGGTGACAGTGTTACGGAGGAAGCTTTCGAAAAAGCGCAATGTTTCAATCGCTATTTTAGTTCTGTATTTCGATCGGCGTTATCGCCAACTGATCAACATAGCATAAGTACCCTTACTTCAAAAACCAATGGAAGATATTCTTTTTGACACTCGCGAAATCGAAAAACTGCTGGAGAACTTAAATGTTTCAAAAGCAGCTGGCCCAGACCAATTACCAAATGCACTACTAAGGCCTTGCGCGTCTTCTGTTGCACCATATTTAAGAATAATTTTTGAAAAATCTTTCCAAGAGGGTGTCCTTCCACATGAATGGAAAATAGCGAGTGTTACTCCAATTCATAAGACCGGCCCACGTTCTGTTGTATCAAATTACCACCCCATCTCTCTAATTAGTGTGTGCTGCAAGGTCCTAGAACATATTTTGTATAGCAACATAGTAAAACACATTGAAAATAACGCTTTGTTTAACCCATCGCAGCATGGATTCCGGAAGGGTTTATCTTGCGTCACTCAACTCATACAGTTCACGCATGATATTGCACTAACACTTGATGGTCGTGAATCTGTTGACTGCATTTTCTTAGATTTTAGAAAAGCATTTGATGTAGTACCACATAAACTGTTATTGAAAAAACTGTCCTTCTATGGTATCACCCCTAAGACTTTGTCATGGCTTTCAGCGTGCATTACCGGTAGACAACAATATGTAATCATCAATGGTGCAGCCTCTCATACCTCAGCTGTGTCGTCAGGGGTGCCCCAGGGATCGGTCTTGGGGCCTTTGTTGTTTCTGCTTTATATAAATGATATCAGTGATAACATTACATCATCCATGAGGCTCTTCGCTGACGATTGTGTGCTGTACAGGAATATTTCTTGTGAAAGTGACACCCTCGTAATTCAAAATGATCTGAACAAGATTAATACTTGGTGGGAAAAATGGGGCATGTCATTAAACCTGGAAAAAACTGTCTTTATTAGGTTTACCAGAAAAGAAAAACTTCACTACCCAACTTATAAAATAAGAGATTGCTCATTAAAGTGCGTAAGGGAATTTAAATACTTAGGAGTTTACTTTACATCAACACTGTGCTGGCACAGACACATCGATTATATTACCCGTAAGGCTTCAAGGACATTAGGTTTTCTGCGCCGCAACACAAGCACCTTTCCGCAAACTGCCAGAGAAATATTGTACAAAACAAACATACGGCCTATACTCGAATATGCTTGCACGGTATGGGACCCGCCAACCCTGCTTGATAAAGCTAAATTAGAAAAACTTCAAAGCCTCGCAACCAGGTATGTGTTAGGAAAATTGGCCAAAGAGACAAGTTTTAGTAGAAATACCCGCTTGAACTTACTGAATTGGGAAACACTTGAGCATCGCAGAACTGTATTTCGCTTAAAATTATTTTATGAAGTTTATTTTTCACAGAATGGTATGCCGCGCGAATCGTATATTTTCCCGCCTCATCACATATCCGCCCGCATAGACCATATTTAAAAAGCTCGTGAGATAGATTGCAAATCTAGTGCGTTATTTCACTCATTTTTTCCTAAAACCATTCGTCAGTGGAACAGATTACCTTCTTCCGTGTTTGTACACCATTCTAGTAACACGTTCCTGTCCACAGTTACGTCACTCGAAGGCCTAAACTAACATTGTCATGTGTTTGCTACAGCGCAGGTTTTGCTGTTTCCTCAAATCACCTGTCCGCTCTCACTATTCTGTAATTGCTTCTTTTAATACATGAATTGCATTTTCTCAGCCTCGCCGAACGCACTGTTTTATCAATTATCGTACCAATGCCGTCTTTTCACGTGGTGTGTCTGAGGGCTATCGAAAATGTTATGTGCCCTTTCCATTGCTTTGTCGTTTTTTGAACCTTCGATTCTCGCTTGTGTAAAGTACTTGTAAGTGCCTTTTTCTGAATTGTTGTAATAATTCAGTATTTTTTCGTGGCATGTCTTCAGCTATTTGAAATGTATATATGCGTTCTCTTATAACTTGCTTTCTTGCTTGCTGATAAGTACTTCTTGTGACTGCCTTTTTGTACACCCCCCCACTGTAATGCCGCAAGGCGCTGTGGGTACTAAATAAAATAAATAATAATAATAATGAGTATGTGTTGTGTCCGATGTTATGGTATGTAGGCTGTTTATTGTTAAAAAGGCATGCTCCTGAAGATGTAAGGAATTTCTTTATCAGGCGACCTCGGGGATCCATGCGAGAAGAGCCCCAAAGAGAGTTGTGCGCATTAAGGTCACCTGTCAGGATGTATGGTTCGGGCAGCTGGTCAACCAGCGCCTCGATGTCAGAGCTTAAAAGTGAAACATCAGGAGGAATGTATATGGAGCATACCGTTATTAACCTATTAAATATTATTGTTCGAATTGCCACAGCCTCAAGGACAGTGTTCAGAGTGACAGGGTGGCAGGCTAAAGATTTCCGGGCAATTATGGCCACACCGCCAGAAGAGTGCGTGCAGCCATCCCTGTCCTTTCTGAAGACCATGTAACTATTCAAGAAATTTCTGTGCTTGGAATTCAGATGTGTTTCCTGAAGACACATTACACTTGGCTGATTAGCATGCAGTATTTCGTATACATCGTCAAGATTTTTAAGAAGGCCTCTACAGTTCCATTGAATTATGTTTTCCCTTCCCATTATTTAGTGTGAGAGCTACTGGAGTGTGTGTGTTTATGTGTCGTCTTTCGGGGCTGTGACTTTCGCCTTTTTTGGCTTGTCGGGAGGCTTTGGCGTCGGGACATGTTCCTTGCGGTGCACCGCAGGCAAGAACGGCACGACGTCCATCTCATCTTCCGATGTCCTGGGTGTGCCCGTCGAACCGGACCCAGCGGACTTGACCCCCCTTCGGGGGCCCTTCGTTTGACCCGCCACCGCCGCCGGTGTCGGGGGCACCAGAAGTGGCACGGGCGGTGCAGTGGCGGTGGAAGCCGGTGCGGGGCCCCAGGTGTCCATGGCACTCTCCAACGCACTGGAGGAGGGGGAGGCAGGGACGGGAGCGGCACCGGTCCCGACGGAAGAGGTTGCCACCACAACCGCTGCTGCCTCAGCAAGCGGCGCGGAGGCGGGTTGGGCTGCCAGAGGCAACCCAGGGGGGGGGAAGGGGGGGCGGGATCAAGTCCGACTCGCGGTACTGGGTCCCCGCCGAAACCAGACGCCGCTCCGCCCCCCGGCGAGCTGCGTCGGCGTACCTCCCCAGGGGGAAAGAGGCGAACCTCTTTCGCGCCTCTGGGAAAGTGATGTTTTCAGTGACTTTGATGTTGATTATTTTCTTCTCTAATTGAAACTTTTGACATTTTCTGGAGTACGCCGCGTGTGGGCCCTGACAGTTTACGCAAAGAAATTGTTGAACATTACAGTTGTCGGACGGGTGGTCGTGCTGGGCGCATTTTGCGCAGGTAAGTCGGCCGCGACAGGAGTTTGTGCCATGCCCGAACCGTTGGCACTTGAAACAGCGCCGCGGGTTCGGGATGTACGGCCGGACTGAACATCGGATGTAACCAGCGTTGATGAATTCTGGAAGGGTGGAGTTGTCAAAGGTTAGGATTAGGTGCTTTGTAGGTATTTCTTTATCCTCTCTGCGGATGGTTATGCGCCTGACCGCTGTTACGCCCTGACTACGAAGGCCCTCCAGCAGGTCAGCTTCAGATTCATTTAGTAGGTCATACTCGGAAATCACGCCGTGGGAGCTGTTTAGGCTGCGGTGGGGCGTGACTCAGATTGGCAGATCGGGGATGCTGGTTTGTGCAAGAAGTTTATTGGCCTGGTCCTCGCTACTCACCTCGACAAGAATTTCACCGGTTCGATGTTTTTCGGCCTTATACGACCCTCCAACAATACCGTCAAGAAACTTTGAAATTAGAAATACCGACTGTGAAGCAAGAGGTTTTGATTGGTCTACAGATTCCATCACGATGAAGCGAGGATAGTTGTTCGGTTTCGGAGGCCTCAAGTCAGGAAGTGGTGGAAAAGAAACGTCGGTGCGGCCCTTTTCGGGGGCCGATCACGTCTGGGGGGGGGGTTGAAAATGCCTTATAGCATAGTATAAAAGCAGGGAGACGGGGGTACTTTCTTCTTTGACCTTACCCTGGTAGCCAAAGAGGTCCCGGAGCTCCCTGCCTGGTAAACAGACAGGGAGCCCATCCGCCGGAGCTTGACCTGGGCTCCGACGGCCACCGTTCGTGGTTTCTAACTTTCCACCTATAAACACATCGCCACGGTTGGATCCAGCTTATGTTTGGGGGCTCGGGGTCCGCGGTATCGCCGGTACCGTCACCAAGATTGCTCAAGGTGCCCCGTGCGGGGATTTTGTAAGCTTACTAAAGAACTATGAGGTTGTATAAGCTAGAAACAAAACTTTCCATAATCGCACTTCAAGCAGCAGTTCTTCAAAACAAATTTCCAGAATAAGAGTTGATACCTAAGGTCGCACCGACTTTTAGCTCACCGCAGTGCTGCTTCAGCGGGACGACGCTTTACTGTAAACAAACTGAATTGATCTGCAAGAGGTTGAATTGCATAGACAGAGTTATTTTGCTGTATTCCCCGCTTCAAAAAATCTGTGTATAAATATTTACCTTTCAACAGGCAGCACCACCACTGCTCGCAGCTTCGAGGTTATCATTCTGTTCGTCGTCACTGCCGTCGTACAGAAGGCCGTATCATTGTGTTTTCTAGCAGACCTCATTTTTTTTTCATTTCATCTGTTTTCTTGATTGCGGAATGAATATTACGCGCGTGATAAGTGCTGTCGATCAACCTCCGGGATCAGTTTTTACTATGGCGACTAAACAGAATTTTGTTTCCGTAATATGAATACGCAATATTCAACCACTGAGGCGACTTATGATTTACTATATTCTGTGTTAATAGGAAACTAATGCATCAGTCGGTATTTAAATAGGAGGAGGGGGTGGTATGAGTGTAATCCCATACGTTAGGTGCACATGAATACGTGCTACCTTGTTTTTAACGACGATAGTCTTTCTTCGGCTACTTAATCACAGAAATTTTGGTCTGTCTGTATGTCTGTAGGTCTGTCTGTCTGTTACTCAATTCAGCCACACGGCCTAAGTAAAATGGGTACTGCGCAATAGTCCTATATACTCGCAGCCAAATGTAAACGTCTACGCCCTGTATATAGGTTCATAGAACTTCTTGTTGGCCTAGTAGGTTCATGTTTACAAGTTCGTTCATGATCGTGATCGAAAGTCAGAAATATTAAAAACTTCGAAATTATAAAATAAAATTTCCTTTTTAAGAGATAAATGGTTAGAACTCGAAACTTTCTTCCATGCAACCAGATGTCGAATTCTAAGTCCGATATACAAACGGTTGCGACCATGTCGGCATGGCGAAATCGTAGACACGGCGTCTTCACAACGCGAGGGTCGCAGCTTCGATTCTTTCCACGGGAAGCGTTTTCTTCTAGATGCGCTTGATGTGCCTTCGCGTATTATCGTCATCGCTTTGTGAAATATATTGGTGTGAAGTTGGCTTCCGTGCAGTGCGTTTTGGCGCGACATCGAACGCCATCCGTACGCAATAGAATCTTTTCCCTAATAAAATTTATTGTTAATAATATGTAATTACATTTTATTTTATCTAAGGGAACAATTTCCTAGGAAAAATAAAAGTAGGCCACAGAGGAAAATGAAGAGACCCGATTAAAAGGGTAGGCCTCATTCACTGCTTTCACGCGGTGGCATTGCGACGAAAACGAATATTGCGGGGGAGATCCAACTACATATGCCCCACACTTAGCAGCCATTTCCCGGTGTGCAGTTCGGCACAATCTTTCGGAGTTGATATCGGAAGTGGGTACAGAGTCGCGGGAAGCAAAATTGAAGCCTGCGCTGTCAGCGGAAGTACCAAGAGGCTCGAGCCTACGATGCACGTATGTCTCGCTCAAGACATTGTTTGCGTTTACTCCACACCTGTTCTTGGGTGATGGAGAGAAGAAAAATGACTACTACTCCGACTACAATGCAATAACTTCCTGCACCCAGTCCGCCGCTATCGGATGTTCCTTACGCAATCTCTTGACGATGGCAAGTACTGTTGAAAACCTGGCACTCTTCCTCACTTCATATTAGAGGAGGAGTGGGAGGGGAGAAGGAGGAGGGCGGTGATGACGACGACGGGAGCAGTATGATTGACAGTATTAAGGTATTGAAATAGCCATGACATTGCCGTCACTATATTTAGGCCGGCTGGTTTGGTATAAATGGCCGATACCCGAGTTCAATAAATCCTACGTATACTGGCTGAAACATGGTGGAACGAATATGAGATAACTATAGACGTATCAAGAACGCCGCTCGTAAGCGCCGCACGGCTGAAAAGTCGGAATATCAATCAACCAGCAAATGTTAAAGGGAATGGCAGAAGCTGCGTTTTAACCGCTATATATAAACATTTTATATATATCTATCTTTCTCTCTCTATCTCTCTCTGACACAGCTAAAACAAGACATCAGGGCTGAGGAGCCAACAACGTGGCACGCAGCGCAACAATTAATCACTATTTTGGCACTCAATGAAGCTTGCGTAAACGCGATCGTGGGAGCGTGACCGTCACCCTGTTCTCTCGTGTGCAGGCTTCCCTTCCAGGATTCGCCGACTGCCCATGCGTAAGAAGTTAATTTTTGGCAGACCGCGTGCAAAGGCCGGTTTCCGAATGGCTTCACTGGCACGCGTTCACTATCTTGTCATCTACTGCGAGGACATGGTCGGCATGAACAGACCCGGTAATTGAAGCAGCTCTCTTTATTGTTTTTCTCGGGGCCCTTCATGCGGTCTGGCTCAGCCAACTGGAACACTCTCCAGGATGCTTTAAAAAGGCCGTTCGCTTTCTGCGCAGCCGGTGTGACGCCGGTGTAACAACGCTTTCGAAGCTGAGTCGCCCGGAGCGAGATAACATGAATTTTCGCTGCTTTGCCGCTGTGCTTGTGCTCATCACAACACCCGCCACCATCGCTGAAGGTTTTGTAACGCCAAGGGGCTTCTAAATACTCTCATCAGGATTTTGCGTTGTTCACTGCATGGGCAGAGGTTGAAACTTTGACAGGCCTTGCTCGTAGTTAACTGCCGAAACGTTATGCTTTGGTTTCTGTTCACCATGATTTAGTCATTTAATGCTCCAAGTGGCCAGTGCACCGCGGTCAGCAAGACATCACTTTGAATCGTTGCCTTCTGCCTGGCGCATGCAGGCCAGGGCCTGACGGAGGTGCTGGCGAAGCTGTTCGATGAGAAGATCACCCACCCAGAGACGAGGCAGCTGATGATGGAAAAGCTCCCTGAGCTCCAAGTGTGTCTGAAGAACATGGCCGCCATGACGCCGGAGATCACCATGCAGGTGAGCCTTCCCACATGTTGATTCGCCTCGGTAGTGGTGCTTTAATTTTCAGTGGTAGGTAAATGAGTCTATTCGAAACCGCTATGACTGTTTTAGGGGCGAAGCTCCTCTCGCTCTGGGCAAATCCCCCGATGCGCCGTGTCCACTAGTTCTCGAGGCGACCGCTAGAGGCGCAGCTGTGCAATAGTTCATAGGTCGCTGGCTAGATAGCGCGCCACCGCTCAAGGCGGCGCAGCACACACCTGGGGCCCTATTCTTGACTGCACAAATTGACGGCAATTCAGGCAATTTGCCGGAAGTCTTTTCTGATTGGCTTTCAATTATGGTCACATGCTTCCGGTTTACAAAGCGGTTGTGTGTGCTGTCGTCATTTTGACGTTTTATGACGTGAACGGGCACCAGTTCTAAAGTTTGCCTTATTTCTCCTTACTGAAAGAGCATAATTCTTGTCCGGCAATGAAAAACCAGACTAAAAGCGCTAGACATGACAACGTAGGCCTGTCTTTGCTATGCAACAACAATATTGCCTGTAATACACACCCTATCTGTGATTGGCTGAGAAGGCATGACGTAATTTAAACAGTTGGCGGGAACGATTACGTCATGCATTGGCAACTTCAGCCTGCGTAAAAGTGACGTAAGGCTACGTGACAGCTTGAAAATGGCGGCTGTTTTTGTCGCAAAATACAAGCAAAATAGGGCAAAAAATTGCCCCGGCTTACGGCGCCGCGAAATGTGCGGCAATTTGCAGCAGGCGCAGTCTCGCATGCGCGCTGTTTAAAGCATGTTTCCTACCGAAACAAATTATAGTTTCAACTGCTTCCACATAGCAATCATGGAGCACACAAATAACGTGCAGTATTTTGCTTTTATGTTTGGCAATAAAATAAAAATTATTTGTTCGGTGTAACCGCAACATAAGAGGGCAGTACAAGCCTCTCCGTGACAAAGAGAACCCAATGCATGGCATTTGTCCACACTCGTCCTAGTAAGTTGTGGGGTCACAAGATCGAACTCAAGAGAAAAATTACAAAGAAAAGTGACTATTTGGTTCATTACAGCGCTGATTGAAGTCGAGCTTGACGAATGAGTGAATCGGTGACATCGGTGCGCTCCGCTGTTATCAGGCGTAGCGCTTCGCTGCTCCTATGTGTCATACAAGCGATGGTCGCGGCCGTTTTTTTCTGTGATCACGCCATAAATTTGTAACATAGTACCGGACGATGGCGTGGCGGCGGTGGCGTCAGGGAAGGTGATAACGCAACAAAGCTTGCATTGAAGCAGAGAGCCCAGCTATGTTACTAAAAGCAATTGAAAGAAATAAATAGATACGGTATAAATAATGTGCGATGTTCTTTAGCTCGACATCCTCCTTTCGCTCGCTTTTGGATCAACGTTACTTGATCGCCTTGTGGTGTTGACGCCAAATTTGACCACCTCCAGAAATGTGTTTTCCTTCTCAGCCTCAGCTACCGTCCTAATGTTTATAGTACATGCCAAGTGTTTTTATATCTTTCTTGCACAATATTTGATACCTTGGTAGCGATCTTTATGAGTGACTCGTCAAAATACACTGCAATTCGTCATAGCTACAGGTGCAGCACGTCACTGATTGCTTACGTCGTGCTTACGCAAAAAAACATGGGCGAATTGCCGGCAATTTGTGCAGTCGAGAATACGGCCCCTGTACTCCTCCGTCTCCTCTGCTCCGCTGCAGAATCGAAGAGGGAGCGGGAAGCAGCGGTCAAGCGCCGAAAGCCGTGGCTACCGGAGGTTGGTGGCGCCGACGAGCGCTTCAAGCGCGACTTCTTCGATCGCTCGTTCGGCCTCAGCTGTAAGGTTGGGCTTGCCAGTACGCACCGTGTTGGGTATGCCCCTCATGAAGGCCATGTCTTGACAGAGCACGCTGTTCAAGAACGCTCGTCCGCCGGTTTCGAAATCCTGCCGCGTGAATGCATTGGTGGTAACGTCATAGTCTTCTCGGAAACGTTGCGTCACATGAATTTCATGGCTATGTACAGCACGTGCTCCGGTCCAACACCGCGGCATCGATATGTAAATAATTACGTCTTGAGTGGATATATAAGTGTATATAATTGCATCGATATGTAAATAAAAAACATCGTGTATACAAGTGTATATACAATCACCCCTATAAGTCTTTACATGATCGGGTCGAGTCTTTATATGATCTGTGGGCGAATGTTCGCGTTTTTACCGATAAGCATTGGAGCTTCACCCCACTCATAATCATTCACTTCGTGGAGATGGCGGGATTTTTAGTTCGGTATCAAAGCAGTTACAGAGGATGCTTCGAAATTTCCAAGAACGCTAAGCAGGAAGCATTGACGTACATTCTGTTGATCTTCCATTGAACGTTCCATTTAACTTTGCGGCCGCATCCACCAGTGTCCTTCAAAACACTCTCCAAAGAGAGCTCAGTTCGACCCCGTCAGCAACTTCATCTCTGAAGGCGGGTCGTATTACCCTTCGGCAGAGGCCTACCTTCCTCCCGCCAAGCGTTCCGTCGCGCTTTCTCAGTATTCTAATGGGGCGTATCGCTTTTTAGGCGCACCATCTCTGCTCGCGCTTCTATGTTTGATTCTTCACACCTCATTACAAGCGCGCTGCAGCCACACACAATTACACTACACTTGAAGCAATCACCCACTATGCTCGTGAAAACGGTCTTTACAAATTGGTGTAACGGTCTGACCGATGTTCACGCGCTGTCTACAGTGTAAACTGTCTACACCGTGAACTGCACACTTTGTGGACCGCTAAGTCCACGCTGCTAGGGTGGCATTTTGGGGCAACTGACTCACTCAATTGTT
Source organism: Haemaphysalis longicornis (assembly GCF_048455015.1). NCBI lineage: Eukaryota > Metazoa > Arthropoda > Arachnida > Ixodida > Ixodidae > Haemaphysalis > Haemaphysalis longicornis. The sequence continues at coordinate 338,993 of NW_027526297.1, forward strand.
AACATGACCCTTTTTGTTAACATGACCCTCAATTGTTAACATGACCCTTTTTTTAACATGACCCCAAAAGACTGAAACTGTCTTTATTGTGTGAACTGGACCTTCCCTTTCCCCCTCCTTTTTACTCACCCAAGAGACTCATGGCCTCTCGTTTTAATGAAGTGTTTCACCAGCTCTGAGGTCTTCACCTTGAAAGTGTTTACAGGTTTTTTGACTCAGAGCGCAGTGATCTGTACGCGCTATAGAGATGTTCGTTTAGGGAGGTTGAGGAACGCCACTGTATTTGCCTTGTGCATTCTCCAATTAAAGGACGTTACCAACGACTTTGGACTTAGTGCGTTAGGTTCGTGTAACTCTAGACTGGAACGGTTGTGCCTGAGATGGATGCAGTACTGCAATGAAGCTAGGTTTCGGGTTAATGTGATTGTTGCATCAGAGTGTATTTGAGGTGGCAGACTTATGTAGTGAAGTATTTCGGCAAAGTCGGCAAACAAGTTCCTTTGGCAATCGAAAATTCCAATGTTTAAATCTCCAGCATTTATTTACTGTGTCTTCTTTTCTTTAGAGGTATTTTACATGAGTTGCTTATAGGTGTTTTTCGAAGGGGTCGGCCAGGCGTACGCGACTGAAGTGTGGCACTTTTCGTAAAAGGATCGTCACACACACTAGAAGAATGTACATAGGGAAGAGATATGATAAACGCTGCTTGGAGGTCATGGTATTTACATGTGGGTACAGAGAAGCAACTGAAAAATGAGGCGCTACACTTTCCTGCGTTCCGGAAAAAGAAAGACTAATTTTTTGGCAAGATCACCGAGCCCTAACGAGGCAGCCGGAATTGACTAAGAATGTGCATTGATTGCCGCAACAGAATTTCGGTTGACTTCTCAGAGATTGGCCATGCACTAGGCAGGGCGCATGCAGTGCTGTCCTTATAGTTGTCTACAAATTCGTGCCCTGCATGCTGAACTCTAATTACGTCACGAAAAGCAGGTTGCAAGAACCAATCCACGTACGATACGTCCGGTACAGACCTCCTGGACCACTAGACAACCCTGCGCCGACTCCATCGCCTTGATGAAAGCCCTTAAGTCATGGCCGCCACGGGAAACTCACGGACAATATGACTTCAAACCAGCGCAGCTGTAGTCACCGCTCTTAGACGCATATATTGGCTCAATAATGCTTTATAACCGCCTTAACCAACATAACGCTGCACTCCAGGTCTTGCAAGAGTTGTTTTTAAAGACGAGATTATCTGGGGATGCTTAAACTCGGAAACTCGAACTTTGACGGTCTTTACGCCTGCCTGCCTTTCTGTCTGTCTGTAATTCGATTCATTCGTCCAGCCACAAGTTGCAACACTTTCTGAGCGACATTTATATAGACAAAACATTTCTAAAGTAAATCTGGTTGCAATGTTCTTAAAAGTCAACATTGCTGAGAAAAAATATGCGGCTTATTACAGAACAAAATCAATACATAAGTGATATTCACAGTGGTGTTTTAAATTAAAATTCATTGCGGCTTGATTTCTGCTATGGGACTCCCGCGATAGAGTTTTGGCGACATGCAGCGCCCCTAGTGGCCGAACGCCTCTGGGTAGTACAAAAGCAGACGACCCTCGCCACCCTCCATGTGTTTTCAATAACAAGCCAGAGTGAAGGTTGGTTGTACTTAGTTTAACCGCTTTGTGGCGTGTTTAAATGACTGCATACTGTGTGAAATAGCCCTTAAAGTAGTTGCAGAGGCTAAACAAAATAATATCGGCTAAAACAAGCCGATTTATCGGCTTTCTTTTGAGCGAGCTGTCGCGGTGGTCGCGGCGTGGGACAGTATCACCAGGTCGGGTGGTCTAACTTCCTGACTACCATTACCGTTCTTTCTTCTTGCATGCGCTCGACAAAGGAAAGTTTACGAGTAGCATAAACACTTAACGCTGCTGGTAACTGCAAAAGGTTGCTTCAGCGGGAGCATGCAAGCGAACGCGAGAATTGCGCAGCCGACTCAGCTGACACTGCTGGCCTGGCACCGCCTTGAAAACGAGTGGAAATTTTGTTTTGTATTTTCGCAAACTAAATGATTCTTGCGTAAAGTTTTACGCCGCACGATTTACAAACGGCAGGGTACATATATACTAGCTTATGTGGTGAGGCAAAAGCGTAAAATAAACAAATTAAGCGCTATTCAAGGACGCAAAATAAGCACCCGCTGCCTGAAAAGACGTGTACTTCTATATTTGCATAACATAACAGCCGCATACACGGCGCGCGGCCCCGAATATTTACATACGATCATCACAGACTCTGTTGGTCATCTTCTAGTGCAGGGGTCGTCGCTAACAATCTGAACGCGACGCCAGTTTTGTCATCAAATGGAGTTAGGCAGCGAGACAAGGATCGAGAATTGGTCGCTTCCAGTTGAATTGTCCCCCATCTTCACACTTCACCAGATGATAGTCAAATATTATTGACAATTCGCTATTTTTTGCGTTCAAATCTCCCTCCCCCTCCCACCCAATTTTCCGTCCAGCCCTCCGCCGTGTTGGCTGCTTGCAACTCGGCCCTACAATGCAAAACGTTGCTGACCCTCATTCTAGGCTATTTAATGCGAACTGGGAATATATCATGCAAAAGCGTAATTAAGTAAATTGAGAGCAAACAATGAAAGCGAGCGGCGTCTCAGTTTGCCCGACCACCTTGTTTTACCGCCCCCAACTTCGGAATCGTAAAACAGATTTCACGCATCTGACACTAGCTGCATTTTGTCACTGAGACACGCAACAAAACGGCAAGCTAACGCTGCACTATGTATTCGCAACGGCGCCGCAAACGAGCACTGTTTTAATGGAAGTGCACGCATAGTGCGCGGGTACGCAAAACAGCGGCGCACCACAGCAGGTGAGCCAGCGGTCTGCGGACTCGCTGCCTTTTTAAAGCGAGATCATCGGCGATTGCGCCCCTCTTATTTTTTTATCGGCTGTTGTTGAAAAGTCCTTCACCTAGAGTACTACTTTAAACTAGAAGATTCACTTCAAATGGTCAGTGAATTTGCGAGTGGCAGAGCGCCGTCACCGTCCCGGCACTTTCGTCAGCGCTGTAAAGGAATTTAGCGCTGCAAAGCTTTTGCCCCTAATAAGCTTTTTCCCATCCCGTGCTATAATAGGTCCCCTGAACTGATACCATGAAACAAGAAACTCGCACCGAATACCTAAGCATATTCTTAGATGAGAGCGCCTATCTTTTGGCTAGGTTTGCCACCGAGCCTTCTGCCGATGTCGACTATTGCCTCCAACCTCACATCGGACTGTGCAGCGACGTGCTGCAGAATCATTATCCAAGAATCGTTATCATTTCCAAGAGGCGTGGTATCCGGCTGGATCCATACATTCAACTCAATAGTGTCTCGATTCCTGTCAAAAAGGAACACAAGTTTTTAGTTATACTGTTCGACGAAAAGCTCACATTCATCCCACACATAAAACAACTAAAACATAAATGCTTAAAAACAATGAATATCCTGAAGGTTCTGTCGCACATCTCTTTTGGTGCTGACAAACAACTCCTTTTACGTGTTTTTACCACCTTGATAGGTTCACGATTGGACTATGGCAGCGTTGTTAATGGGTCAGCAAGTAAAACATCCCTCAAAATGCTGGACCCAGTGCTCCATCTCTGGCTCCGCCTGGCGTGTGGCGCCTTCCGCACTAGCCCGGTCGAAAGACTCTATGTGGAATGCAACAAATAGAACCTACAACGTCAGCGGGCATACACAGATCTCCTTTATGCTTTTAAAATTTCATCCATACCTCACCATCCTTTTAAATCAGTTTTTCATGATACGTCCATGACTGACCTCCTTTTAAATCGACCATTGTTCTCTGCGCCCTTCTCGTACAGAGTTAGAGAGGAAGCGTCAGAGCTTGCCGTCTTCTTTTTAGATGCAATCCAAAGTTCTCTCACGGATTTTATAGCACCATGGCATCTCCGCCCTGTATCATGCGACACATCTTTCACACATGTAGATAGAAACCGAGCTCCCACATGTGCAATTCTGCAGCATTTCTTGTATTTGCAGCAGAAGTATGAGTGTTCGGAATTTTATACGGACGCTTCTAGAACTGCCACCTCTGTGTCCTGCGCGGCGCATGGACCCGGCCTTAGTGTCACTAGAACTCTGAATAGTCATACTAGTATCTTTACGGCAGAGGCTTACGGTGTACTTGTTATCAATCACATACTTCAAAGCCACATCCCGCAATCCATTATCTATACAGATTCCCTCAGTGTTGTGCGGGCACTGTCGTCAACAGTGCCTTCGAAAAACCACGTTGTCAATCTGATCGTCAAGGGTATTATGTCGGTGTATGTACGCAAATTTGAACTGGTTCTTTGCTGGGTCCCTGGCCACTGTGGTATAGCCGGGAACGAAGCAGCGGACCGAATGGCTGCTGCTGCTACACTCTTGAAAACAGTAGACATAACCACACTACCCTACACCGACGTAAAACCACACATCAGACAACAACTTCGCAAAACGTGGCAAACACACTGGAATGAACAAACAGACGAGTTACACGTAATAAAACCTCACCTGGGACCATACACCACCGACACACGCAATAGATACTCTGAAGTCGCCATGGCCAGATTACGGATAGGGCACACACATGCAACACACTCGCACCTTCTCACTGCATCTCCAAGACCTCTGTGCAGCAGGTGCGGAGAGGCCCTATCCGTGATCCACATCCTCATACAATGTAAGGCACTTCACACAACACGACACAAACACTTCAGAGAACTCTACAGACAACATATCCCACTACATCCATCGCTGTTTCTAGGTGACGATGCCAGTGTTTCTGTGAAACGTGTGTTTGATTATTTGTCAGGCGTTAAGTTTTTAAACCTCATTTCCTATCACGCATCATGAAATCTGGCCCTATACACCAGCCATCACCATTATCTTTAACTGATTTTACTCTGTTCGGTTGACACGTTTTTTTTTTACCTACCTTTTTGTGGTAACCACTTCACTTCATTAAATAAACTTTTCTCTGGCGCTCTTTGCCCTTAGTCGGCCTCGCTACATAAAAACCCAACCATCATCATCAGAATCATTATCCGTGCGTGGGCGGAACTACCTGTACGGAAGCTCAAGGCCAAACAAGACTGTATGCGCGACTTCCGCGCACGTTTTTTTTTTGTGAGGCTTCTTTTACGATGAACGTGTTATGTAATTCGTCGCAAGAAAATGAGAATGGACCGCACGCAAGTCCGAAGTGTTGCTTCTTGTTTTATTTTTTCTAATTGAGTATGCACAACAGTGTGCGTGAAGTGCTCCTTTTTGTGTATCTTTCCTGATTCATGCCAGGAAAGAAACCGCGCTGGCTGATTTTGTATGTTTTATTGTTTCCGATGTACGTACGCTCTTAAAAGCGTCAATTTTTAGTAGTTGTGGATGCATCTTGCGGACACTATGCAGGCGTGCCTTCTGAGGACGCCGGACGGGATCGTGCTTTCGAAAGCCTAAATAAGCAACGGTTTCACCTTTAAAAAGTGTTCATTAAACCACACGATCAAATTTGCAGGAGCTTCGTTGTTCGCACGGCGTGAATAAGCAAATATCAGGTGCGATGGACCTGGGAAAAAAAAAGACGAAAGAACAACGATGTCCGGACGAACAAGTGCGTATATACTATAAGTAGCAGACGACGCCTCATACAGAGGGTCAAAATCAGCGCGAACCGGTGCGGTGGCGTCGGAAACAACTAAAGGGATTTAAAGTAAAAAAAAATTCCGCTAGCATGGATCGGTCGATATCTATAAAGCTGGTTGTGGTGAATTCTTATATACCACATGTGTAATATTAATTTCCTTTTGAAATTGCAGGTTCTTGACGGCATGATCCCGGCGCTCAACACTTGCGGAATAAAAACGTTTTCGGCACCAGTCGATAAGAGACCATCTGTTGTAAGTCATGCGTTAACTGTGTAGGTTTTAGTGCGTAGCAAACTTAAAATAAAAGTAGGAGGCGCATGTTTTGCACTTATTTGGAGTTCGTTGGACCCTTGTCTATGCAATATAAATGGGAACGGAGCTGTCCCTCGTAATGTTTTATCAAGCACTCAGTAACCGTGTAGCAAGCAACTGCCAGCTATCACGTGTTCCTTAAATATCCACCTGTCTAGAAATTAAAGCCCAAAGTAGAGGTTAAGTTCACTCTCTAAGCATTCTGTATCCTAATCACAGAAACTGGATGCGTGTTGCTCATACCTTATCGAAAGTGAGTTCACGGAACTCATATTCACTACAATGAGGGAAACAAAAAAGAATGCTAATTTCCAAAAAAGACAGAATGCATCTTTTGTGTTGTGAAAACTTTTAAGATGGTGTACACTGGATTGCAAGTAATATTTTAGTAGCATAACATTAATACGGGCCAAGGGCCTTACGACTTGTCAAGCAATTTATGTGCATAAAACATGGTAAATATACTAATTTTCAGACTTTCAGACTAGGAGGGGAATAGAGTTCGAGGCACTCTTGAAAACTGTTACTTCCTTCCACTAACATTCAGCTGCACTTGCTTTTGAAAATGCAGGTTAGGTATTGACATACGAACTTTTCTGAGTGATATTAATGGTTGCATTTGCACAGGTAGAAATTCATACTGAAAGCGGAAAATAATATATCAAGGTTTTTGGAACACAATTTAGTTCTCGCTAGAATACGGTAACATCTCCAGCCTATATCCGCCCCCTGCAGGGCAAAGGTCTATCTCGGGGATCTCCAATTATCTCGGTACTGTGCTAACTGCGACCCATTTATCCCCGCAAACTCCTTGATCTCATCTGCCCATCTAACTTTCTGCTGCCCCCTGCCACGCTTGCCTTCTCTAGGGATACACTCTGTCACCCTTAATTGCCAACCGTTACCTTGCCTTCGCATTACATGCCCTACCCACGCCCATTTCTCCTTGTTAACCTCTACTAGTACGTCCTTAACACGCGTTTGTTCAATGACCACCTCCGCTCTCTTTTGTCCCTTAATGTTACACCTATCTTATTACGGTCAATTGCTCACTTAGTGGCTGCCAGTTTACGTTAGACCTTTTAGTTTGCCTACAAGTTTCTGCCCCGTAGGTGAGTACCGGTAATATGCAGCTGTCATACACTTTATTTTGTTAGGAACAATGGTAGGCAGCCATTGATTATCTCAGACTGCCTGCCGAAGGCACTCCGCCCAATTCTTATCCTTCTTATTATCTTTGTCTGATGGTTGGGATCCGGGGTCACTGCGTGACCTAAGTACATATATTTGCTTACCACTTCCACTGCCTCAATACCTCTCTCAAACCCCTGTGCTTTCCCGGAGTTATTAAGCATTACTTTAGTTTTCTGCATATCAATTTTGATGCCCAGGATCCTACTTTGCGTGTCCCGTGCTGTAATCATGCTTTGCAATTCGTCCCCCGAATTGCTTAGCAAGGCAACGTCATCAGCAACTCTGAGGTTACTGAGGTATTCTCCATTAAGCCTTACGCCCACCTGTTCCTAATCCAATATTATGAATACCTCTTATAAGCATGCTCTGATAAAATTGTGGAGATTGTGTTGCCTTGTTTGACGCCCTTCCTTATAGGTATCTTACTGCTCTCCTTACGGGGGTCGATGGTAGCTGTGGACCCATTGTAGATATCCTCTATTATTCTTACGCAACGCCCGTCTGCAACCTCATTCCGCAACACGTGCACTGCATAATTGAATTTAATGGGAGCAAGAAACACATACAGAGGTTCGCTCTTCAATGTTTAGACGTTTCTGTACTTGTACCTTCCGCTTGCGACCACATGCTGCGACATTGTAGGTAATCAGTATTAGCGTTAAAATTTTGTTTTGTTTGTTTCCTGCAACAACTATAGTTCATAGACTGCTGCGAGGAGGCCGCTGCAAATGTCAAGGTAAGCTTGCCAGCAAATCAACTGTTGAGGCTAAGTTTGTTTCCTGTATGTGTTCAAGTCAACGGCAAAACAAAACGCCGTGGATGTGCAACCATGCTCCTGATTCAGCCGCGTAGATGCTGATTAGGAACACGTTGTTTGTTCATTTCCGATTTGTTTAGGTCACACTTTAGTGGTCACGTCCTCTTTTGAACACCGGGTAACAAGGCTTCCATTTTGTATTAATGAAGCTTTCTACTAAACTGGAGAAAATACCCAAGCAAAAATGAATGAAGCAGGTACGCAATGATGATCAAATAGACTAAATGCAACAGACGCAAAGCTAGACAGCAACCACAAAATTATCACCTACGGTCACCCACCCTATCTCACCTACGGCGAGCCCAATAATCCCATGTTATGATTAATTACCATTAGCAACATTCCTACCCAAGCTTACTACTGCCTGTAGTAGTGCATGCAAGCAAATCTGTGGTTTGCTTGATCCAGTCGCGCATATGCGTTTCCTAGTCAGTACGGCCAGCGGTCACCTGAGCTTGCTTATGGGGATAAACAGGATAAAAGTATACCTGAAGCTTACAAAATCACCCGAATTGAAATAAACTACAGCCAAAACAGACCTGCGATGGTTGAAAACCTAGCTGTAGATAAATATTCAACAGAAATAGGCGAAACCGACCTAAAAGAGGAAAACGCGCAAAAACGAACAAGAAGCAGTAGGCGAAACTGACCAAAAGGCAATGAAAATACCCCAAATCTCATTTATAATGCATAAAGATGTCATAAATAGGTTATATGCGGGATAATAAATGTTAATATTCAAATATGACAAGCCCTTGAAAATGAAAACAAAAAGCAGTAACGGGATTTGAACCCGGGTTGGGATGTTCGCTTGCAGCCGCAGAAGGGGAACTACACTACAAGACGAAGCGATTGTTAGCGATTAAAATGAGGGTCACATGCACGTGGACATATCTTCAAACATGCCCCTAGATGGCGCCATACGTCGCTTGGCTGTCCTCACTAGGAAACGCCTATACGCGTTCCGGTCGTCTCTGCTTCCAATCTGTGCGGCTGTCTGCATCAGTTTTCGTTGCATTTGAGGCCTAAGATATGATAAATTGAAAGTGGAAATGAAATTTGAACTGAACAATCGGAAAGACGAACTTAAATAGGAATCGAGGAGCTTCGAAGAATGCATTCAACACGATTACAGGAATGACACCCTAGAGCTGAACAAATTGAAAGACGAACTTAATCGGGAATATCAGCGTTTTAAATAATCCTTATATACTTTTAAACGCGATTTGGGTGCTGTCAAATGGAGCCACCACATAAAAGTTTCTCTAGCGCATAGGTAATAAAACCAATACTTCTAATTTTCTGAGGAATTCTACTTCAAAGGTGACTTTTGCGAAGACGTCACAATTGTGGCGTTTTAGTGGATCTGCACACCACAAAGAAGAGAAACCTCGAGTGAATACAAAATACCGACGTTGAGACTAAAACAAGAAATGTCCTATTTTTATTGCCAAGCTTGAGTATCTATAAATATGTGCACCTCGAAGCTCGAAGCTACAAGACCCGTGGGGTCATAAAATTTTGAAAAGCATGATTTTAAAATTTTCTGCTCAAACGAACGTGTTTAATTCTGAAATGTCTGCCCTAATTGCCTCATTCATAAATCAATGAATAGTTGCATTAGCAACTCTATTTTTCTTTGTGGGATTATGGGAAACCCCAAAATTTAGCAGAACACATAGAAAATATTTTTTCTTTGAAAACAAAATTGCGGCTGCAAGGGTCAAGAATGACGCCGGTAATATCAGGAGCAACGCAACTCCTCTAAAGGCTTCAGTTTTCTATGAAGCACTTGAGAACCTTAGACAAAGCTATACACAAAACTGGCAAAGAACAGAAAACACGATACGGAACACAAACGCTACTGAAACCATGCGCACGTATAGAAAGACAACCATTTTGGCATTAACACGCCGTTTTACCCGTCAAAAGTAGTCGTGTCTTCCGGTATCCAGATTACATTGAGCGGGACGGAGGTTTCGTGAAAAACGTGGTTTTGCCGCACGTCCTACTCTGTTCGCGTGTGACGGATACGCGAAATATCGCGGCCACAGTGCCACTGAGGGCCGTATTCTGAGTCCCTCGTCTACTCCATTTGCTCCATCCACTCAGCTGAGGGGAGTAATCGCCAACCCTTATGCATGGAGAAATCGATTTCAACGATCTTCTGCACTGTAGGCTCAAGTGGAGGAAGGACTTAGAATATCAGAATAAGACCTTCGCTGAAAAGAGCTTATTGTATGATTGCTCCGAAGTTCGAGAGTGAACGGCATAAAACGTAGGACAAGTTATAATTTCATAGTTTTTCCTAACCAATGCAATAATCCGCCTACGTTACACCTGACATGAACGACATAATTCAGAATGCGCACAGCTTTTTAATTTAGACTTTCTAGTCTTCGCTTGTAAGACAAACTGGAATATCAATTTTGCAAGCAAAATTTATGGAAATCAGCATATTTGAGCTCAAAAATCTCAATCCCTGAAAAACGTCCCAATAAAAACAGCTTCAAATTTTCTGCCTCGTGCACCGTAAACTAAGCTTTGGATGACGATATAATTAATTTTCAATTGTTTTCATTTACGTCTGTGCTCAATAAAAATACTGCATTGCATTTGTTTGGTTTCTATTTACTGGTTGCTATTCAGCGCTTATTCGCCTATTCCTTGTTCATCAGGCTTCAAGTGGCATGGGCGCCGATGATGCGAAACTCTTCGCTGAAGGAATGGTACGTAAGCCCTTCAATTTGACTCAAGAAGAACTAAGAAAACTGCGCGTTTCACATCAAAAACTCTATTGTCTGGTCATCGGCCCATATCAATTTTCGCATTCATTTAGCGACCAACCGGAGACCATTCTTACTCCACAAAGGAAAGGCAGTAGTTGGTCAAAGAAAAAGTAAAATGAAATGTTATATAAATTGAATTAAGAAATTGGTCTTGCTGTGCAATATCTGAACGCGAATTAGGCAGGGGTGTTGTAAGGAAACTTATAATGTGTTCATAATAGTGTTCGAACGCTCGTATTTCACCTTTTATCACTGGTCCCATTGCTCCCTTTTGCTCTTGTTGCCCCAAAACGCGATTATGCAAAAGTAAAAACTTTGTATAAATGTTTTAATCGAGGATTTCCGACATTCTTTACGAATTTCGTGTAAAATTGCCATTCTACTATCGAATAACTGATTACATCTTAATATAGTGTGATGATCTCCGCCTTGTGTATTGCAGAACAGCAGAAATGAAAAGTAATCATCTGAGACCTGCAACATGCTACATCATTCTTTTACTTGCGGACCTATAAGTTTGCACTGGTTACTTACGTGCGACCAGAGGAACCTTCTAAAATAGGCAGTTGAAATGGGCTCAAAGATGTGACCGACAGAAACATAATTTAAATGCATCGTCCTACAACACGGCATACAACCGGTCCCTCCGAGAGTGGTTCTGATTGAAGCGTTAAAGGACGTGGGTCTAATTTCGTGCCACTGCGCTAACGCAGTTTGACCACAATCTAGGCGCTAAAACACTAGCGTGGTGGGTGCTTTACTATTCGTAGCAACACCTAGGCTATGAGTCGAATAGTAGTAGGTGATTTCGAATTATTTCACCGGGTCGTATATTTTTAAGCGCCGAACCGCGATACAAGGGAGTTGCTGCTTCTTGCCTTCACCAGAAGAACTGCTGCAGCCGCCTGGATCGAAACAGTGTTCCTGAACTCAGCAGCACAAGGCTTAGATTCTGTGCATCTGCGGTGATTACGCCTCATATTTTGGGTAGATCGTTCGTACGTACAAATCAGTCGCCTGCCTTCACGCACCTTGCGCTCAAAGATGCCTTGAAAAATCCCGCTCTTCGCGATACGTAGAGGAGGACGACAGCCAGGTAGGATACCATGCAATGACAGGTATGTTGGAAGGCACACCTGTGCTTGACCCGCACACTAAGACATCATTCGCTCCGCCAAGAAATCCTTGTATTGTCCGTGCTTATACTAGGCATTCTCGACAGCCTCTTCGCGTCAATCGCTGTTTTCAGGTTAGCTTCGGGAGCCTTAGGTAACATTTATTTTATTGCGCAATTCCTACATATCTTAAAGAGGCGCTTGAAACTGGCGGTGCCAAGAAGAGCGTATTTCACAACCATACATCTGGCTTAACAGGTGACCCTCACATGGTATGTTGAACTCGCTCTACCTTTGTACAGTGCGCGACAATCATATGCCAGCTGGAAAAGCGGTCTACCGGCTAACTCGCAGCTACCATTTTAGGGTACCTGCATTAAATTAGAATTTATTATTACGCCGCTTTCATGGTGTCACGGGAAGCGATTTATAAAAAAAATTCGTAATTACGGCCGCCAACATCAGTGATATCAGGATTTTGCCGTTTGCAAGAGTGGGAGTGCTGAGCTAAAATTTTGACGAAATTCAATTGGACTCAATGGGTAGCATCTATCATTCCTAACTAGGCTTCCAAGTAGTCGCTGCGGAATTTGTGAACATCGGGCCAGCTGTCCGTTTTCTCTTACCTGTGTCCTCTTCTTTAAAGCGCTAATCCCAGTTGTTACGATCATGATCATGAACCAACTAGCCCAGCAGCAAGTTTTATTGGGCCAGCTGTAGCAATGTTTTCACACGACACGGTACGTTGTTTCCCAACGAGAACCATGGACCACTTTTTTGTTTCTGCGAAAACAAACGGTCACTTTTTTCACAGGAATGCCTGGAAAAAGCAATGGCCTTTTGAATAAGCCTCTGCCAGTGCTGACTCCAACCGCCACTTCCGGTCTTCATAATGGCGACTTGCACCAAGACGTAAGAAGATTGAGTCAAATAAAACTTGCGCCTTGAACAGAAATTTCCCGGATTCTTTGATCCCGCATTTTAATCGCAGCGCAATTTAACGTGGATAGAGCTGTCGGAAAATCTTTCATGCGGTCCACTTCTATTTATTTTATTACTTCTTTGGTCATGCTTTCTTGTGGTAAGTTAAGGAACAGTCTCGTCCCCAACAAACTCAAAAGTCCCAATACTTTACTTTAGGAGTGGTGAGAAATAAAGAAGTAATTTAAATTTACTTCGGACACTGAAAAAATTGAGAAATCTCGCCGGCAAGAATATTGCTGTCGTCTACAAACAATTAGCATGAATGCGCGATCCCGCGTACGTAACAAGACGGCTTCGTTAATGACCTGATACTGAAATGTAATTTACAATTTTTCTTACTTACAAAAAAACATCATAGGACCTACTCAAGCTTGCGCTCTACTAGGTACCAAATAGGAAGAAAGAAATCATTTGGGTGATGGCGTAGAGCCCACGTGGCAGATGTCTTCAACCTGTTGAACGCCATCTGCAATCCCGTGCACACCCTGCACCAACGCGTCAAAAATTATTCATTTGGTAGAGAATGCCCAAGAAAGGGGGTGTACGTAACAGGAATTAATAACGTGAACTTGTGCAACTGTAGGGAGCACAATTTTTCTTGCAAATGCCTGCTCGGTTGGTACGTCGGTGAAAGTACGTGTTTGAAAGTTACCAAAATACCTTCCTGCAATCCGAATCTATATATATATATATATATATATATATATATATATATATATATCTGGAAATATCCCTCAATGAACGCTGGCACGCTAAGGGCGCCGTTTTGCTTTCGAACGATGCCCTATTTCGTTTGTTAAATTTACTAATGTCTGATCGGTTTCCCCGTAGAACCTTCCCTGACATTCCACGCTGACGGATTTCTGCAGAGGTATACAGTCGCCAAAACTACCGGTGTCCGTCAGACTGCTCTTGGCTGTTCGAACATAACCGCGTACGAAGATGAGGGGAGGGGTGGAGAGAATGAATATTACACTATAAAAGCGCGCAACAACCTGGACGTTCCGAACAGGGCTTCCTTCATTGAACCTACTTCAGGGATCGTGCTGACAACAAGGGGCATATTATTGAGGTCTCACAGTCGATATACAAGTGCTCATCAACTGGGACCAGTTGTTCATAGGTTGGAAATAATGCACCATCAACGAGAACTTCTATATTGCGGGCAGCCAGAATTGCTGCCTTTTCAGCCATTAACCCTCCAGTCGCACAGATGAACGAGTGACTGGAGCACGTTCCGCAAACGCCTGAAGCAAACAAAATAAGAATAACGTAGTGTGCTGAGAGTGTCGTGAAGCCGGGTAGGAGCTTCAATCACACTTTAATTACCCCGCGCTGCCAAGCCTTGACAATGCACGTCACACGACTTCACGCACAGACAATTTGATGATGATGGTTGCATTTTAATGGCGCAAGGCCAACTGGGGCCAAGAGCGCCAAAAAAAAGATGGTTAGCTACCAAACAATAAAGTCAATACTAGAAGTGAATAGCACTAGAAGTAAAAAAATTCCCCGCATTTCCCCGAGGGGAAGAATGTGAAAGTGCGAATGCACGAGTTTAATTTGCGCGGTTCGGTAATGTTCGCGAAAGAGAGATCACACACACACACACACAACTACAAAGGAAGAAAGATGCATTTATTCACAGACACCTATTTGTGTTGTCGTTGTACTTGATTGCTAGAGCGGATCTCAGCTTTGAAATTTCGTGTCAGTACTCCTTTAAGCAGGTGCATTAGCCCTTCTCACACCCGATTCTTGGCCAATCCCCCACGTGGGTATGTGCCATGTCAGCGGCCAGGCAGCGCGCGCCCATCTCCCCCGTTGCCAAGGAAGACGAGGAGATTCCTGGCCAATCCCCCACGTGGGTATGTGCTATGTCAGCGGCCAGGCTGCGCGCGCCCATCTCCACGTGCGCGGACATCGCCGGTGGACGCAGGTTCAGGGTCGCTTAAGAAGTGCATTGCACTTAAAACAAATAAAGACAATGAGGATGGCTTGTGTAGAGGGCCAGGTTGTGATTATGCATGATACGATATGAAATTCAGAAATTTAACTTCTGATAGATAATTAAAAACACGTTTGATAGTAAACATTGGTTCATCGCCTTAAGAAGTGCGATGGGTGGAGTGGGATTTGTTGCCTGTAGATTTCTGGAAAGTGTTTGCGTCGTGTGGTGTGAAGTGCCTTGCATGTGATTAGTATGTGCACTACGGATAGGGCCTCTCCGCACCTGCTGCACTGGGGTCTAGAAGATCCCGTCAGCAGATACGAGTGCGTTGCATGGGTGTGCCCTATCCGCAGCCTAGCCAAGGCGACTTCTGTGTGTCTGTTGCGTGTGTGAGTGGTGTGTGGTCCCAAGCGTGGTTTTATAACGTGTAACTTGTTATCTGTCTGTTCACTCCAGTGTGTTTGCCACGTTCTACGCAAGTGTTGTCTTATGTGTGGCTTCAGGTCTGTGTATGGTACGGTTGTTATGTCTACAGTGTTCCTGAGTGCAGCAGCAGCTGCCCTCGCGTCTGCCAACTTGTTTCCAGCGATCCCAGCGTGTCCTGGGACCCAGCAGAGGAGCAGCTGATGCTTCTGCGCATACACAGAGATGATAGTGGTTAATACAAGAATAACTATGTGGTTTTGGGGGGGTGTATGCGATAACAGTGCGCGAACAACACCCAAGGAATCTGTGTAGATGATAGACTTCGGAATTTGATTTTCAAGAATGTGTCGTACAATCAATAAAATTCCATATGCTTCTGCAGAGAAAATTGTTGTGTGGACGCTCATGGTTCTGGCTGCACTGAAAGTCGGACCATGATCAGCGCAGGAGACCATAGTGGAGGTTTTAGACGCGTCACTGTAAAATTCTGCAGGTGGGTATTTACACTGCAGAGACAGAAAGTGCTGCAGTATTGCAGCTCGCGGTACCCGATTTTTGTCAAGTTTCATAAAAGAAAGGTCGGAGGACACAGGACGAATTTTCCAAGGAGATCAAATGTCTGAAAAGGATGATCTGTACACGTCTAAAAACGAAGCGCTCAGATCCGAGGCTCGCTCTCTCACTCGAAGTGAAAAGGGGAGAGGAACGGATGGGCGATTTACAAAAAGCACAGATGCGGTTGTGTTGTTACAGACAGGATAAAAAGGATGGTTATTCAGTGATGAAATTTTAAAAGCATAAAGTAAGTCCATGTACGACCGTTGGTTCTCAAGGCTCCACTTATTACACTCGGCATACAGACTCTCAACAGGGCTAGTGCAAAAAGCACCCCACGCAAGCCGTAGCCCCAATTCTAGCACGGGGTCAAGCATTCGCAACGCTGTTTTAGTCGGCGACCCATATATCACACTGCCATAGTCTAAACGAGACCCAACCAAAGCAGTATAGAGCCATAGTAGTAGTTCTTTGTTGGATCCGTACGATTGATGGGAGAGAACCTTAAGTATATACATTGTTTTCAGACATGTATGTTGAAGTTCCTTGATGTGTGGAATGAATGTAAGTTTCTGGTCAAACACAACACCTAAGAACTTGTGCTCCTTGTTCACAGGAAGCGACACGCCATTGAGAGTAATGTCTGGGTCCGGATGGACCCCGCGCTTCCTGGAGAACGCAACGCAGGAGCTTTTTGCAGGATTCAATTTAAACCCATTCCTGTCTGCCCAGCCGGCAAGCTTCTTGACACCGAGCTGGACTTGACGTTCGCATATTGACATATTACATTATTTAAAATATATTTGCACGTCGTCTACATACATAGAATAAGAGATTGTTGGTGACAGTGCCTTTCCAAGAGAGTTCATCTTTACTATGAAGAGTGCAACTTAACACGCCACCTTGCGGCACGCCGTTTTCTTGGACGTGAACCTTTGAGAGTGCACAACCAACTCTTACTCTGAACGTTCTCTCCGACAAATAACTTACAAGGGTGTTCAACATATTACCCGAAAGACCGAATGACCTGAGGTCACTAAGGATCCCATAACGCCAAGCGGTGTCGTAGGCCTTCTCGAGATCGAAAAAGACAGTTACGCAATACAGCTTATGCACGAAGGAATCCTTGATGTATGAATCAAGTGCAACCAGTTGATCGTTTGTCGATCGCCCCACCCTAAAGCCTGCCTGGCAGCTCTCGAGAAGACCAATGTACTCGAGGAAGTACAGGAGTCGGCGATTGATCATCTTCTCGAAGAGCTTGCACAGGCAGCTCGTCAGGGCTATTGGACGGTAACTTGAGGGGGACGACGGGACCTTTCCCTCCTTCAAGAAAGCCACTACAATGGCCTCCCTCCAAGAGTGTGGAATGTGCCCCGAAAGCCATATTTTATTATATATATGTAGAAGTGCTTCAAATGTGTCTGCGTGTAGGTGTTGTATCATTGTGTATGTAATGTTGTCTGGGCCTGGAGCTGAGGGTTTACACGTGCTCAGAGCAGCCCTCAGTTCATGTAGTGAAAACAGGGAGTTGTAAGAAGTCTGTGATTTGTTGTTGTCGTGTAGGGACTTCTTTTCACAAGAGGGTTTATGTTTCAGGAAAGTGTTCGTGTAGTGTGCTGAACTGGACACGTGTTGGAAGTGTTGTGCGAGTGTGTCAGCCTGGTCTTCCAGAGTGTCCCCTGTTGTACTGACCAGGGGCAGGCTGTGTGTCTGTTGTCCTTTGAGTTTGCGTATACGTGTCCATACTTTCCGTGTGTCTGTGTAGGAGTTTATTGATGTTATGAATGTACGTCAACTCTCTCGTTTTGCCTCACGGCGCACACGTTTTCCTAATGCCTTGGCCCGTTTGAACAAGAGGAGGTTTCCCGACGTGGGGTACCGACGAAGGATACCCCACGCCTTGTTCTGGGCCTCCCGCGCCCGCCTACAGTCCTCATTCCACCACGGCCTCCGCTGGTTGCGCGGGGCACCAGAGGCATGGGGAATGGACTTTTCGGCGGCGTCGAGGATGTGCGCCGTGAGGAGTTGGGTAGCTTCTTGAACGTGTAGGTGTCCTATGGAGGTGTGGTGTAGTTTGGATGTCTCTGTAATTGTATTCCAGTTAGCTCGTGCTTCATTGAACCTATTATGGGAAGATGAACTGCTTGGGCCTTTACCTATATATGTAAGTGAGGTGGGGAAGTGGTCACTGCCATATGGGTCAGTTCCCACACCCCACTCGAGAAGAGGAAAGATAACTGGGGAGCCAATAGCCAAGTCAAGACATGAGTATGTGTTGTGTCCTATGTTATGATATGTAGGCTGTTTATTGTTGAAAAGGCATGCTCCAGAGGATGTAAGAAACCTCTCTATCAGGCGACCCCGGGCATCCGTACGAGAAGAACGCCAAAAAGAATTGTGAGCATTAAGGTCGCCTGTTAGAATGTACGGTTCGGGCAGGTGGTCAACCAGCGCCTCGAAGTCAGAGCTGAAAAGTGTGACATCAGGAGGGATGTATATGGAGCATACCGTTATCAACCTATTAAATATTATTAACCGTATTGCTACAGCCTCAAGGATAGTGTTTAAAATGACAGGGTGGCATGCTAAGGATTTCCGGACGATTATGGCCACACCGCCAGAAGAGTGTGTGCAGCCATCCCCGTCTTTCCTGTATACCAGGTAACTATTCAAGAAGTTTGTGTTTTTAGAATTCAAATGTGTTTCCTGAACACACATTACACTTAGCTGATTGGTATGCAGAATCTCTAGCACGTCGTCAAGATTATTCAGAAGGCCTCTGCAGTTCCATTGAACTATGTTTTCTCTTCCCATTATTTAGTGTGAGAGCTACTGGAGTGTGTATGTTCATGTGTCGTCTTTCGGGGCTGTGACTCTTGGATTGGCGTTTTTGGGCGGCCTATCTGTAGGCTTGGACGTCGAAGGCCGCTCCTTGCGCTGCGTTGCAGGCAAGAACGGCACGACGTCCAGCTCGTCGTCCGATGTCCTGGGTGTGCCCGTCGAACCGGGCCCCCCGGACTTGGCCCACCTTCGGGTGCCCTTCGTTTGATCCGCCACCGCCGCTGGTGTCGGGGGCACCAGAAGTGGCACGGGCGGTGCGGTGGTGGTGGGAGCCGGTGCGGGGCGCGTGGTGTCCATGTCACCCTCCAACGCACTGGAGGACGGGGAGGCAGGGACGGGAGCGGCACCGGCCCCGACAGAAGAAGTTGCCCCCACAACCGCTGCTGGCTCAGCAAACGGTGCGGAGGCGCGTTGGGCTGCCAGAGGCAACCCAGGAGGCGGGGGGCCGGAGGCGGTACCAAGTCCGAATCGCGGTACTGGGTCCCCGCCGAAACCAGACGCCGCTCCGCCCCCCGGCGAGCCGCGTCGGCATACCTCCCCAGGGGGAAAGAGGCGAACCTCTTTCGCGCCTCTGGGAAGGTGATGTTCTCGTTTACTTTCAAGGCAATTATTTGTTTTTTCTTGTTTGAATTTTTCGCAGCTCCTGCAATAGGCAGCGTGCGGTCCCTGGCAGTTCGCACAGGTGAAGCTCTCGGATTCGCATTTATCGGTGAGGTGATCGTGTGCTGCACATTTTGCGCACGTCGGTTTACCACGGCAAGAGGTTGTGCTGTGCCCAAACCGCTGACACTTGAAGCAGCGGCGTGGGTTTGGCACGTAGGGTCGGACCGGACATCTTATGAAGCCTGCGATGACCGACTCAGGAAGTGTTGAGCGGTCAAATGTCAAGATTATGTGTTTAGTAGCTATTATTTGGTCGTTTAGGCGTATCGTGATTCGCCGCACTGCTGTCACGCCCTGATCGCGAAGGCCGTCAAGCAGATCTGCTTCAGTCTCATTTATTAGATCTCTATCAGAGATGACGCCCTGGCAGCTATTCAGACTGCGATGGGGCGTGATCTTGATGTCGACATCGACCATGCGCGTTTGCTTCAAGGGGTTACAGGACTGTTGTTTGTTTTGGACTTCAATTAGGACTTCTCCGGTTGTGAGCTTTTTAGCCTTGTACGATTTGCCTACAAGGCTTTCAAGAAACTTGGAAATGAGAAAGACAGACTGGGAAGTGACGGGTTTTGATTTATCTAGGGATTCCATTACCAGGAAGCGCGATAAATTATCGGGCTTTGGAATGGAGATCGAAGACAAAGGAGGAAAAGATACTTCGGTGCGGCCCCTTTTCAGGGACCGATCACGTTTGGAGGGGGGGTTTGAAAATGCCATATGATACATTGGAAAGCAGGGAGACTGGGGTACTTTCTTCTTTGACCTTACCCTGGTAGTCAAAGAGGTCCCGGAGCTCCCTGCCTGGTAGACAGGCAGGAAGCCCATCGGCCGGAGCTTGACCCAGGCTCCGACGGCCACCGTTTACGGCTTCTACCCTTCACCTTTAAACACCTCGCCACGGTTGGACACGGCTCATGTTGGGAGCTCGGGGTCCGCGGTGTCGCTGATCACCGTCACCATGAATGCTCAAGGTGCCCCGTGCGGGGCGCACAGACAATTTGCGAGGACACTCTGGGCTTTCCCAAACTACAGGCTCAGCTTTTCTCTACTTCAAAACTGGCACCACTAAGTTTTCTCCAAGCAAACCTTGACCATACATGTGCACCAACGGCGCATATTGGCTCTTATATGAATGCCACAACAAATGACCTCGCGGTGGTGGTGGTCTGTGATCTGTACTTTAGGGGAGCAACAATGCCAGACATTCAACCTAGATGGTGTAAATTTCACCGAGCTCAAACCCCGCTCTACATAGCTGTTTCTCGAAATTTGTCGTTCCACTCCCCACCATTCACGAATTCTCTTTCGTTATCACGCTTTTCTCCAGCGCGCATTATCCCTCTACGCTCTTTATATGACTCCACACCGGGTCATCTGTGGCTCTAGACCTCATCCTTGCTGTCGTTAGTTCCCTCTTGGACAGCCAACATGTCGTCATTGCTGCTGATTTTATTGCCATAAAGCCCCTTTTGGGTCGGTACCAGAAAACATGAGAAACCAAGAAAGGCAAAAAAACCCCACAGGAAGTCTATGAGGCGGATTTACCCCTGAACTAGTCAAAACATTATCGACCCTTCAATCCCACCATGACTAGTAACAGAAAAGGAAAGCACCCATCCACGCTCACCCGGTGGTGATGGAACTGTCGGTACCACCTCAACAAGCTACCCACCCTTACCCTCTACACGCAGCCGCACATACCCGATGTCATCTCATTGCAAGAAACAGCCTCACACTGTTACTCTGCGCGGCTACAACACGCATGTCATCGGCCTTGGCTCCCGCACCGCTTTCCTAGTACAATCAACCTAAACGGCCCAATCCACACTTTGCAAACTGAGATAGACTCTGTATTTATACAAATCATACCACGCAAGAAAAATCCAGCCAGCCTATTTATACTTACAAATACTGCCCACCCTCCAAAAAAAAAAAAAAAACCTTACCGTCATCGACAAACTCCCTTAAAGCATTCGGAAGCGCACGCGCGGACAAAGATTAATCGTCCTAGATGACTTCAATGCCCAAAATACTACGTGGGGATACATAAAAACACAAAGGCAAAACACTATATGATGCAACACTTAAGACCTTCTGTGAATTTGTGCAACATTCTGGATCTTCTGACAAGAATTGGATACAGAATCCCCCGAGACGCCATCCCTGAGCTGACCTTCACATATAATATCAAGAGTGCCACGTGGACGCGACTTGACGGGACACTCGGCAGCAATCACCATAATATACAACTGCAAATTGCCCACGAAAGACGCGATAATCAACGCATCGGCGCCGCCAGACTCACTAATTGGAAAGACTTTCGAAATTACATGCCTTCAGACTCCATCACTAACCTAGATAACTGGGCCCCAAGTATACTTGACACAACCAAGAAGCACACGAAAGAAGTTGCGCCAACCCAAGAAACCCCAGCCACTGACCGACAGGTACTCCACCTTTGGGATGCAGGACGAGGCCTGCTCCGAAGGTAGAGAAGGAACAATAAAAATATGAAACTTCCCATCCGCATTGCCCAAATCACGGCAGAGGCAGATGCGTACGCTAAACAACTCAGCCAATAAAACTTGGCTGAGTCCTGTAACCAACTCCAAGGCACGCTCGGCACACGCCGCAACTGGCGCATACTCCGATCCTTATTAGCCACCGAGGAATCAAAATCCACCACGCAATACCATCTGATGCACCTCCTGCATAACTACCAGAGTACAGAATCAGATTTATTCCGAGAGGTTCAGCAACCGTTTGAAGCACCCATTTCTGCTACTAATCTGACACTTCCATCATACAAAGGAAAACCCAACCTAGAGATGGACGAACCTTTTACCATGGCGGAAATCGAAGCAGCCATTCATCAACTAACTCGAACTACAGCCCCAAAAACATACCGGATACCTAACTAGCTCCTGCAAAGTTTATAACTTAATCGGCAGGATGCCCGTCATACATGCTTTGACTATATTCACTTTTCTCTATTATGAAAGCCTAAATTCTGAGAATCTCGTAAATGCGAGGTCGCAATCAAGAAATTCCAATGCAGAACTCCACCTTCAAATTTTT
Organism: Haemaphysalis longicornis; assembly: GCF_048455015.1. Lineage (NCBI taxonomy): Eukaryota > Metazoa > Arthropoda > Arachnida > Ixodida > Ixodidae > Haemaphysalis > Haemaphysalis longicornis. The sequence goes on from NW_027526297.1 coordinate 361,444, forward strand.
AAAAATAAATCTGGTCAGGCTTTACTCCTCAATGTCCTTTCTGGAAGCCTCCGGAAACTATAGAAAACATTTTTTTAAATGGCCCCAGCATTTCCGAGACGCGCCGCACGCACCTTGAATGCACATTTAATCGGCTTAATCTACCGTTATCTTCCATCGTTGTCCTTTCCCTGGGTGCTGCGGTTCTAGGAGATTGTCGCAGATATGTTGTTCTCACCTTTCACTCCGTTGTTGCGACGACAGGGCGGCTGCCCGTCAAGACAGCTATTTCCTCATTCGTGATTTCTTCCTGGCTTTCCGGTATATCCCAAGATTTCTATTTTCTTTTGTCAATCTTTTCCGCTTACTTTATTTTTTCCCTCTAAAATGAATGGGGTCACAGTTTAATAATTACAGGCAACGTATTAACCGATCCCCCGCGTGGGTATGCGTCATGATTCAACGGTCATAGAGTTTCATACTAATATATATTAGTTTGAAACTAGACCCCGCTGTGGTGGCTCAGTGGCAAAGGCGCTGCGCTACTGAGCACGAGGTCGCGGGTTCGATTCCTGGCCGCGGCGGCTGCTCTTCTGATGGAGGTGAAAAGCAAAAACGCCCGTGTGTACGAGATGTCGGCGCACGTTAACGACCCCCAGGTGGTCAAAATTAACCCGGAGTCCTCTACTACGGCGCGCCTCATCGCCTGCGCTGCGTCGGCACGTTAAAACCATACAATCAAGTACGAAACTCTCTGTCAAGGGTACCAACTAACTTGCCAACCAACTAATCAATCAGACTGATGTCCCCGGCAATGCTCACCTACAACGGCCTCGCCACTCAAGCCTTGAGTTTGAGTAAAAGTTTCTCTGAACCTTTTTGAAAGGTGTAGCGATTTGTTTGGCCCATGGAACTCGACTACCATGCCAAACGGCAACGCACAAACGTGTTCCATTCGCAAATAATTCTGATCCAAAGGTCCACTCGCGACGTCACTGGCGCCGTTTGAGCACAGGGTCATGCAATGCCAACAATACACCAGAAACGCGTGTGGGCATGCTTCGCCTAACCTCACCTTAGCGACCAACGCAGTTAACGTCGCATTACAGTGACGAGTACGTGAAATAACCGGACTAATGGCGCATGTCATTGCACTGTTGCAATGTCATGCGCTGTTGTTTGCACGGGTGCAGAACTATTTTCGCTGTGTGCATACCCTCCTTTTTGAGCTGAGCGCACGCATCTACTCAAACCAAATCAAATCTTTATTCCCACAGAAATACATAAGCCCATGAAGCAAAGCACGAGTACACACAAACATCTCCTAACGGGACCAACGCCCTGCGTTTACACATAGGGCACCAGTGTATAGATTCGTTTAATTTGGTCTGTCGGCAGGAAGACTTGCTCATTCTAGAGCATTGTTTTAAAACCGAGCACCCTGGAGGGAAGCGCATATTCTAAGGAGGGAAGGAGACGCACGAGTTCATAAAATACTTTTTACTCACGCGTGCAGGCAATAAAGAGAACAACGAAAAGGCCGAATTTTTAAGGTCGCATAAAATCAATGAATAAGAAAATAACAAAACGCCGCGGTGCGCTTAGCTCTATTCATCTCACCTTTAAACTAACCTCGAAGCTGTTGTAGCTCTAGAGACCAGAACGCACCCGCGCCTTGTATGCTCTAACGCGGTAACTACCATTCCCACACACCCACGCAAATTATCGGCCTCTTCTCTCTGCGCACGACAACGAAGGTGCGGTGCCAGCTCTTAGAGAGGACATGGACAATGTTTACCTGGCTAGGAATACCTCTGGCGGCTACAAGCGCCTCTCCCCTTAGCGCGCACAATGCACGATGTCCCAATCCAGGCCTACCAAGAAAAACGACGAAAGCCTAGAAGCAATTGCGAGGCTGCGCTAAGCACCCAATGAATGCTGTGTAAGCCCAACTGGCATGAAAGCAAATACAAAGAATATAGCACGGGGTATGAGTTTCCGGACGTCTGATTATTCAGGTGCATGAACTTAACAGCTTGTCTTCCGTCGAAGCACCTTTCAAACAAACCTGCATGCGTTCCTCGCAAATTGGGGAAAGGTAAAAGACATCGCGGGATTTGCGACAGTCTCCTGCCTAATAATCCTTCTTTCAACATTAAGCAGGATAGCGCTCTACCTCAAAGGGTCTTTTAATAACGTGTCGCACGAGGCAATTCTACGAACCCTTAACAACACAGGATGCGGGTAGAGAACATACAACTACATTGTAGACTTTCATTCAGACCGCACAGCCACATTGAAAATTGAGGATATCACCTCAAATCCCATCACCCTCGGAAGTAGAGGTACACCCTAAGGCTCGGTCCTCTCCCCGCTCCTATTTAACATCGCGCTCCTGTTTCTATTGGCAAGGCTAGAGAGTATTCTAGATTTAAAGCATGCGCTATACGCAGAAGATATAACAATTTGGCCTGGCACCGACTCACTCGGAAGACTTCAAGACTGTGTGCAGCAAGCAGCCGAGGCTGTAAAGCAGTACGCAAAGGAAAGTGGACTGGAGTGTTCCCCACAGAAGTCGGACCTCTTGGTGGTCCGGCGTTGTCGCAATAAAAATGACAAGCACAACATCGAAATCAATTTATAGGTACACACAATCACGCCCTGCAGCTCACTCAGGGTTCTTGGGCTTTTTGTCCGCCAAATGGCACATAATGCTCCAGCGCCTGACCAGAACTACCGAACAAGTTGTGCAAATGATTCGTAGAGTCACAAATATAGGCCGGGGTATGAAAGACGATACCATCTTTTTAATCAAGGCCTTTGTTTTATCAAGGCTGACCTACGCAGTGCCCTACATGACTCTAACCAAGACATAGATCCGGAAAAACTTAACACCCTCATCCGTAAAGCCACGAAGCAAGCCCTTGGGATCCCCATGAGCTCGTCAACCGACAGGGTCCTTCGCATGGGTCTGCACAACACGGTGGACGATCTCATAGAAGGCCACCTCTCCAGCCAAAAATCACGGCTTGCAATGACAAAAACTGGCCAAAAACTGTTTAACCGAATCAAATTGAGCTCCCCAGACGTGAAGCCGAACAAGCAGCTTCCTGAGCGGTGGCGGCACACTATCTTATCTAATCCAATGCCAAACAACATGCATCCGGTTCACCACTCCGGTCGACGGTACGCTACAGCGAAAGCCTTAGACAAGAAATACGGCACCCTCCCGGAAGCGGTCTGCACGGATGCAGCCACAATCCGTGGTAGAAGAGCAAAGACAGTGGTAGTTACCACAAAGACAGAGCTGCTTGTCAGTGCCACTGTAATAACTACATCGACCAAAGAAGCAGAGGAGCTAGCTGTGGCAATGGCCGTCACACAGACGGAAGCCACGGTAGTCGTAACAGACTCCCAGGAAGCGCGCAGGAGCTTCAGGTCGGATTAGGTGGCACCAGCGACGCACCGCATGCTCTCAACCAAATTCGCTGACAGAAATATAAGGATTTTGTGGACGCCTGCACATGCTTCCATGGAGGGCAACGAATTTTCCCACCGAAAGGCCCTAGAAATTGCTTACCAGGTCTCGGAGGATGTGGAGAAACCTGTACCTCTTGTAACATACCCAGAAATAATACAACATTACAAGCTTAATTGACGGACTTTTCCGCTACCTCACCCAAACTTCACGATATCTCAAGGAACAACACTTAGACTCCTACAAACCAACACCTTCCCGCATCAAATAGGCTTCACCGGATACGCCCCCCCCCCCAGTATCCAGTAGAATGCAAGTACTGCTAAGAATCTCGTACACTACGACATATTATCCTAGAGTATAGAAAAAACATGCACCCACCACCCCTTCCCCGCATTTAAAATCCTCCAGAGCAGTGGGAGACACTGCTGTCCAGCCCTTCCTCTCGGACCAGCTCCTGCTCACCGAGAGGGCTGCCGGTGCTAAGACAGCTCATGGATTTCTGCGAAGAGGGAACCACTCCTACAAGAACACCTTAAATGCTCTGCCAATAAACGTTTTCTCTCTCTCTTTATTTCCTTTTTTCAGTTCTTCCGTTGCGACACTTGACGCAAACCTGCCATAAAATACCGACTAACGCATATACCATTACCACTTGCCTTGTAAATTGGCTATCAGAAGGCTATCCTATTGTTGTAGGTACACTTCTTTGCTCACAGGGTGTCTCCCTTGCATTCGCTAGAGGCGCCTTCTTTCGCGACGGCTGGGCCAAAGGAAGAGCTCAAGAAGAATGGAGATGGCATCAAAGGCACTGAATGAGAAAATCGAGAGACGACGAATTATAAGATAAGCGGATCCCCCACCAACAAATGCTTGTTTATTCACCAATAAAGAACTGAAGCGTGCGATAAAGGAAGAATATACATGACAATGTAAATTGTCCCTGCTAACTGATATCACAATAGTATAAAGGTGACAGTTTTGTGCTGCAAGCAGAGAGTGCTTGACTCAGCGGTCGGACGAGCCTCTGCTCTCGCAGCCGGTGATTGAAGCCGGTGATGGCGTTGCTGCCGGTTTGATTCCCGGCTGGCTAAGCAGTGGTCGAAGCATAGCCCCGAACTAGCACATCAGGAGGGCTAGGTTCCGCAGTCTCACCCTTAGAAAGACGCTCCTCTTCGTTTTCTTTCCGCCAACGCACTGCCAGGCTACAGTGGTGGCGTCCGCCGCACAAGTCCGGCCGTGGCCGACGCTGCTACATTCTGGAGGGCGCCCCGCGAATCCCATGTAACGGTTGGCAGAATCTCTGGTTTCATTGTTTTTTTAGCCACGTGTGTGACTTCAAGTGACGTCGCATGGGCAATTTCTGTGGGTGTTGTTCAAAGCTTTGCTTTCCAATCACCTTCACAGCGTGGATGGAGCCAATTTTCTTGTGTTTGTTTACCGTCTCTGTTTTAAGGGAAACGATAAACGCATGCAGGAGTGTTGGGGAAACTCCTTTCAAAGCAAGGACTGGTCCAGCGCGCTCAAGGGCGCTATCAAAGGCATAGCTACCAGGCAGTGGCTCTTTAACACCGGAATGATGATAGATTGCAACCATAAAATATTTGTTGTACATTCTAAACCCTAAACACCTTTTAATGTGAACTATTTCTTAATGGGACCAATGGCGTCTTGTCAGAATTTCCGTATTGACCGATTGGTCGACCGAAAAGCTCAGGTAAGACCTCTGGACACACGGCCGGTGCGGGAAACCGAGCCTTTATTACCACACTCTTAGGCAAAAAGGACTAAAAGTTCGTCCTTTGGGGGACTAACGGACGTTGGCACAATCGTTAGTCCCTTTGGGGACTAACTGCACGAGGACCAACTGTTACTCCCCTTGACAGTTCGTCCTCTACAGACGAACTGTTGGTCCCTCCTCATACTCGCCTCGGGGGGGATGATCTGTTACTCCCCCATGCTTATTTTTAGTCCCTCCTCATACTCCCCTCGGGGATGATCTGTTACACCCCCATGCCGATTTTTTATCCCTCCTTCTGCTCCCCTCGCGGATAATCTGGTACTCCCCCGTAACGTTTTTTAATCCCTTCACATGCACCCCCCCACAGAAACTGTTGCTCTCTTAGGCCTAATTTAAGTGACCCACATGCATGCATGCTCCCTAGTTTATCCCAGCCCATACAGATGAAACATACATGGCAAGGCGATACATGCCATTTTCCATGCATTCCACACAAACTAACCACAGAAATTTGATGCTCATTGCTTTTATTCATTTAGCGGCACTTGAGAAGCTTATAAGCAACATGCACAAGTGCAGTTGGCACGACTCATCATTGAACACTCATCAAGAGGCACAGCAGCTCAAAAGTTTTGTGAGCTTTCTTGGCGAACACAATATCAAATGCCCAATACATGGACAAGAGGGTGGCAACTGCTGCTTCCAGGTTAAATTTCACCACACTGAACTCCTCCAACTCCACCGCATAGCTCGTGGCGTGCAGGATGGAGCCACCTTGGTATGTAATGGTTGGCAGCAGATGGTTGGCTGCAGGATCCTGCAAAGTATTAGAAAATTACTAAACAGCAATTGCAGTTGACCTGTAATGGCCACGTAGCATATTCTGTAGATTGATGGCCACTTAGCATATTGGCAGCAACACTTTAAAATGGGCTTCTCAGGAAAACTTCCGTCATACATTTGTTTCCAGATTTTGAGGTTTAACGCGCTGAAGCTACACCTGGGTTATGAGATGTGTGATAACGGAGGCCTCTGGATTAATTTGGACGCTCTAGGGGTCTTTAACGTGCGCCAAAATCTTGAGACGCGGGCATTTTACTGCAAAGCAGTATATGTCTAACCACACCAGTTCTCATTCCGGTGAAGTAGCTTTACACGGCAATGCTCCGGCGTTCCTTTGTGCCGTGTTATTTATGTTTAAAGGTGTTGTGCACCAAATTTTAAGCCTGTAAAAAGCCTGCTGTAGGCTTTCTCTGTATGCAAGGACCATCAACACGAAGTGCTGGGTACAGCAAGCACTTAATATATATTTTATTTCGCTTCTAAAAAGTACCTAAAAGCTCTTCTGGAGATCGGGACCCATCGCTAGCGCCACTAACCATGACGTCAGTGAATTGCCAGCATAACAAAGTTTGTGACGTCATACCATGTTACCGACTCGAGTGACATCAACGTGAACTCCTATTACCACAGTTTGTTTGGTCATTTGGTCGGATCAGCCACACTAGGCCGACACGATGGCGCCGACGACGCGACGCCGAAGAGTCGCCAAACCATCGGCCAGCTGCCCAATTGCCAGACTGCGTTGTCACACTACGCCGACGGCGACAGAAACACGTCGGCCGATGGAAAGTCGCCGTAGTGTGACTGACTCGTCGACCGAAGACGCCAACAAAACTGGTCGCCTGACTCTTGCCCGACGCGCCGTCAGGCATCGACCGAGAAGCGAAAACTGCGCCCCGACAACATTCGCGCCACAAGAAACGTGGCTCTATTTTGTTTGTTTCTGGAATGTAATAAACTCAGTGAGGTCCATGAAGAGAGAGAGAGAGAAATAAACGTTTAATAAAAACGAGCAAATTTGGTGCAAGCTGGCAGGGGCACCAGCCCTGTGGGGGGCAACCTTAGTCCGGGATGCCCTGGTCCTGGCTGGCTGCCCGGGCTCTAGCGACGACTTCTTGTTGCGCCGCAAGGTCCGAGCTGGTCAGCCGGTCCGCCCACTGCTCGTAAGTAGGGTTGGGGATTGGAGATAAAGACGGGGATTGCTGGCATTCCCATACCAGGTGGTATAGGGTGCCAGGGGATGGGCAGTAGGCACAGGTCGCGTAGTATTGGGTAGGGTACATTTTGTGGAGGAGTGTACGGTGGGGGTAAGAGTTAGTTGGTAGCCTTCGGAGGGTAGTGGCTTCGAGACGACTAAGGCGAGGGTGAGGGGGAGGATATCTGCGGCGGCTGAGGCGGTAGTGGGTGAGGAGACCAGGGGGAGTGAGAGGGGTATCTGGGCAAGGAGACTGCCAGTCGGAGACGGCCTGGCGGGCATACTCGCAGGCAGCGGCGTGGGCCGCATCGTTTCCGGGGAGGTCAGCGTGGCCGGGTACCCAGATGAGTTGGATGTCGGGTAGTTCGTGATTAGCCTGAAGGATGCGGAGAGCTGTGTGAGTAATTCGGCCGCGAAGATATCGGCGGCATGCCTCTTGCGAGTCACTAAGTACGGTGACGTAGTCTTTGGCTGTAGTCGCTACTAGCGCAATGGCTGCTTCTTCGGCCGTTGTGGCAGTGGTGGTGCGAATAGTGGCTGCCGAAAGTTGTTGAAAGCGGTGGTCGACAACGGCAACGGCGAAAGCTCGCTGGGTGGAGTAGCGGGCAGCGACCGTGTACCGAGTGATGGGGCTAGTGGAATGTAGCCAGTGCAACGCGGCCGCACGAGTAGCTCGGCGGGCGACGTTGTATTCCGGATGCATATTTCTGGGGACAGGAGCCACCGTGATTCGATTCCGGATATCAGGCGGTATGCCAACCGGGCAGTCGTCGGCTGGGGGAGTGGCATAACCCAAGCGTTGAAGAGTGCAGCGCCCCGTATATGTAAGGAGAAGGCGTCGTTGCTGTGACAGCTTGTGCGCTTCAAGAAGTTCTTCCCAGGTATTGTGGATTCCTAATTGGAGCAACTTGCGGGTGGATGTAGTGAAAGGTCCATGAAGCCCATAAAACTCAACACTAGCGCTAATGAGATCCGTATTTTGGCGTTCGACACTTCGGCTGTGCTCTTCGGCGACACCCCTACCCCGGAATGCGTGTGCGATCGGTTCGCCTGTAGAAAATATGAGGTAAGTTTCGTGCAGAAGTAGAGTTACGTAGGGTAATTTGGGTAATAAGAGATCAGTATCGGCAAATGTTTTTAACGTAAAACGTAAAACCAAAGCACGGCAAGCACTATCCCTACAGTGCAAAATCGCAGGCGCAGCCGGGCACACTTATTTTTGCGAGCGCTTTTGCGAAGGAACAGAGTTGATGGCAATAAGCTATACGCCTCGAGCTTCGCGATCGCTGCGCCGCCTGCCGCCGCTTCTCCGCTGCGTTGACGGGATTTGCGCTGCGTGGCTGATAGGGTTCGTGCAGTGTTTTGGTTCGGTTTTTCTTCTTTTCGCCTTTCTGCGCCCTAAAAAAACTTGTTATGGTGACGTCGATAAGTAAAGAGTACGTTTAGGTCGCTTAAAAAGCAGCTGCGTCTTCGTAGAGTACGCGATCGCCTGCAAGAACTACCGGGGGACGCTGTTCTGCGCGCTTCGTCGCCGCTCTTCCGGGCGTCGGCGACGACAGCAGCATGTCACCACTGTCACTTCCAGATACGTCAAGCTGTGACAAATGAATTCTACTGTCGCCCCGTTTTTACCTGATACTGGCACAGTGAGAGGTTGGCTTCATTTTGCAGCGTGGACAACGAATACGACTTCTTTTGGAATATATACGTCGCAGAAAATTATGTTTCGGGGATGTGATTACCCAATTCCGGACAATAAAGTATGCCCTTTATGAGAATATAAACCATGCGAAAATGTTAAGTATATTCCAAGCCTGTGGGTCAATCAATATTTGCCCACACACGCCTTATAGCAAGAACCAAGGCAAGTTAATGAAACCACGGAAAAATAAATGCTGTGCAAGTGCGGAAGAAACAATATAGCTTTAACGGAAATGAAAAAAAAACAGTGCAGCTTCTGAGATGCTAAAGACGTTCGTCGAAACTTAAGCCAGGTAGGGTTCACCAGACCAACTATACGCGAAATGCACTGCTATTTCGCGAGACATCAGTGGGGGGGGGGGGGGAGTAGAGGGGGACGCTGTGTACAAATGCGGAGCAGCGGAATCAAGCAATGAACGTTTTAATAATTACACACACAAATCTCGCGTTCACTTTCCTTTTGTTTTTCGACTTCAACGAAGACCTGATCGTACGGCGGACGCATATTTGGACAGTTCAACAAGCGATGAAATGTGTCGTTGGAAGAGTGTGGCATGCGATAAGGCTCTCTGATTTCAGTTTCTGCTTTATTCTGCAGGCTCCTTGTGCCATATGACGATATTTAAAATAAGTATTTAGTCGCAGACGTGGATTACATTCCAAGCCTGTCTCCGCGCTGCTCGCAGAGGATATATGTAGCGGATGAATGTTTGTGGGCTCTAACCTCACGACAAGACGACTCTGTCGTGTGCTGACCCCTGAGTATAATTATGCATTGTCCATCGTACTTTTTGTTGAATATTCCCGAAATTAACCCAGAATGGCTTGTAAATGGTGCTGATCAATATCTGAGGTATAATATTGGCTAACGTAACTGGCGTGCTGTCAGGTATGAGTGCTCCGCTGATTATGTAAGCGCACAAAACTAATTTACATCGTAATGTATAGCCGTAGCATGAGCATCTGAGGAACCGGTGGTCACGGAGACACGGTTAGTAAATTTCAGGGCCGTGTAACTACAATCAGCTCCATCATTATGCATGCACCTGCAGGGTGTGGATGGAGGAAAAAAGACATGCTTGGGAAGCTACAGATTTCCTGACCTCACTTATAACATGTACGTTGTACTGGTGGGAGGTTTACACGTGCACGGCAAACAGCCGACGCCGGTTTCACAAGTTTCAATGCCAAATGCACCGGCCCTGAGCAGCCGACGAAGCTCTTTCCGTCTACTTTGGCCACTTGCCGACAAAAGAGAGAAAAAGAACCCAGCGGCAGGGCTTCGGTTTGCCTTTTAAGCCCCGCTATCGCCTGGAACAGTGAGAAACAACACCGTCATCGAGTGCAGACGCTTTGGAAAAACTGGTCTTGCTTAGACGCTGATTGTATGTTCCAACACTTGCCCTCTAGCATAACATCTCCAAGCAGGTTTTGGCCGGTTCTAAGTTGCGCCCTCAAGTGCCGACACTGCAATGTTTCTTGTCATAACTCTTGCACTTCATTTATTGGCCAAGAAATGAAATGCAGGTATGCTCAATCGCAGGTTACATACAAGCATCTTTTGTTTCGTGCATTCAGTAAACTTCATCCAGATTCACTGGTCACCCTTCTTCGCAGAGTGTTTGCTATCTGCCTCCACATGAAAAACGGCCACCACGGCCGGGATTAATTTGCATCTTTGGGTTCGGCATCACACATATACATTGCACCAAGGGTGGCAAGCACCCATTTTAAGTTTTTCTTTTCTGATGCTCCAGTCTGCAGTAAAAGTACGAAAACTCTGGAAAAAGTTCAGAGTTTAGAGTTTAGGCAAAGTTTAGAGATAACCCAGAATTTCAAAGTTCATTTTACTCACTAAAAATGTAGCAAAAGGCAACAAATAAAAAAAATCCGTTTATAGTCGTATAAAACCACAGAAACCTATCATTTACTGGAGGGGGGAAAGGAAGCCGTCAGGCATAGGCACTTTATATCACTGTTTCTGAAATGACCTGTATTTGCATTCTTGCGTGAATGTATGTAATCAACTAGAGGGATAGGGTTGCCTTTTAAGATTTCTGAAGAAAGCTGATGCATCTCCTTTCCGAAAACACACAGCGAAAATAGGTTTATGAGAACAGCACGTTGGAAAAAAAATTATTGGGGTTTACCACGCCAAAGTTACACCTGAGTTATGAGGTGTGCCAAAGTTGAGGGCTCCCCAGCATTCTTTAACTTAAAGGGACCCTGCAGCACTTACCATCGACTACTCGTAATGTTTTTTTGGGGTAATGTCTATTTTCCCAACAAGAACTCTTTTCCCGCAAGAATGATGAAAATCCGTTCCATATCACCGAAACTACACGTGATGAGAAATCGCGCATAACTATTCCCTCTCAGCTCGACCGTACACAACGTGACAAAAGCTGTGCGCTCTCTCCCGGAAAAAGGGGACGGCTCGCAGCGTTCTCTTCGGCCGCCTTTGATTATCACAGGCCAGGGAGCTTTCTCCTTTTCTCCGCTACGTGAAGGCTTCTGGTCTAGTGCCACAAAAAAGCAGGCACGGCTGCCTGCTCGCAACACGCACTCAGGCGGGTAGGGCGCTAGGTAGGTAGGGCCCAATTCTTCCAGTAAACTGGAAGAACTGGGCTATGTAATAGTGGGAAGTGATGAAACAGGCCATTGGGCAAGGAGAAGACCACGAGGAGGCCTTTCCACAAAAAAATTGAGGACCAGCAAGGGTTGGATAACATCGTTCCTAATTCACTAACAAGCACAGTGGTCAATTAAGATTGCTCACATGAGGTTGAAGAAATGCCTCCACCCTTTCCTTCACAAGACTTAACAACATGGCAATTGCAGCCGTCTGCAGCAGCTCTGGAAAAGGAAATGGCACAAGTGAAAATTGCCCCGAGGACAAAACAACAATATCTGGGGGTGAAAACCAGTGTGTCTTAACGCAGTTTGCGGAAGTTTGCACACGTATTGTGTTGTGGCACTAAGGCATTCATATGCAGTGCGATCCATTTGTAACTGTATTGACAAAGCTGAAAAGTTTTATCATTAGAAGAAATTTAGGAATATCTCAACTGATGTAAAAAACATCACTACCTTAAACGAGTACTGGCACGAAATTTCAAAGCTGAGATAACTATGTAGAACACTTCCTTTTTATCAGGAGATATTTCCCAGCAAGTTTCAACAGCAACCGCTCAGCGACACATATTTAAAATCCATTTTAAGCTTCACCCGCACGAGAAAGCCCAGAGCCGACCGATATGACATCATCTGCTATTTGCCCCAAACTGCCGACGTCGGGACTCCTGTGACGAAGCCGACGCACTGGCTCTGGTTGGCGCGCGCTGCTGGGGCGTGTGTTCACGCCATGGTTTTGGGACTGACGCCATGCTGCCCGGACCTGTGGGCACGGCGAAAACCTCGGCCGGTCTGGGCGCGCACGTGCGCTCGGTTGCGCGCGCTACCAGAGCGGCAGCGATACGGCAAGAATGGTGACGTCACGTGATACCTTCTGTCATGGCGACCGCTCGGCGTTCGTTTTGTCGAAAGCGAAACTGACACAAATAAACGACGCCGTAAATGAATGTTCACGCTGTGCTCGGACGCCTAATCTGTCACTCTATGATTAGTGGGCTGGTAGGCACGCATAACAGCGAAAAAAACGTAACACCAAAATGTCGTGTTACTAGTGCTTTACGATTCAATAGATGTAAGCACTAGGAGGATAAAATGTTTATTTTAACCCCAAAACTGCATCATGTCAGTCGTTCAGCATATAAAATAAAGTTCGAGACCTGGGCCCGTTTGCCCGTACGCATAAGTTCCCGATTAAGTTCCCGCTAACGAATAAGACGCCAATAAGTCGCATTCGGCCACGGCAAATAAGCCGGTTGCCAGAAAGCCAATAGAAACGCTACCTTAACCGAGCGTTTCTATCAGTTTCGGGCAAACGACTTATTACCTATACAGCGCTAAAGTCGTAGTTGAGAACTTATTCCCACACTTATCGCGTTCGGGCAAACGGGCCCTGTTCTTGTTTTTGCTGCAGTTACAGTTCCACAATTCCTGTAGTGTTCATACCTTTTAATTTTTGAAATATTCATTTGAACGGTTTATTCAATGGCACCACATGACCCCTCACACAACCCGATGGTCAATATCCATGGACGACACAGCACATCACTTTGTGCCTCCATTAGTTGATGATGATGGTTGGAGTTTTTTGGAGCAAGGCCAGCTGGGGCAAAGAGCGCCAAACAAAAGTATCTTTAAAAAATAGTGGCCACTAAAGCCAAAACAACAATAAAATCAAATAACGGCAATGGTGATGGCTGGTGTAGTGGGGCCAGATTTGATTATGCGTGATAGGAAATGCGGTTTAAAAACGTTACGTCTGATAAATACTCAAACACACGTTTCACGGAAACTATGGCATCGTCACCTATAAACAGCGATGGATGTAGTGGGATATGTTGTTTGTAGAGTTCTCTGAAGTGTTTGTGTCGTGTTGTGTGAAGTGCCTTGCATGTGATTAGTATGTGCACCACGGATAGGGCCTCTCCGCACCTGCTGCACTGGGGTCTCCAAGATCCCGCCAGCAGATACGAGTGCGTTGCATGGGTGTGCCCTATCCGCAACCTACCCAAGGCGACTTCTGTGTGTCTGTTGTGTGAGTCAGCTGTGTACCGTCCCAAGTGTGGCTTTATTACATGTAGTTTGTTGTCTGTCTGTTCATCCCAGTGTGTTTGCCATGTTCTGCGCAGGTGTTGTCTTATGTGTGGCTTGAGGTCTGAGTAGGGTATCGTTGTAATGTCTACAGTGTTCCTGAGTGCAGCAGCAGCTGCCCTCTCGTCTGCCAACTCGTTCCCAGCGATCCGTGCGTGGCCTGGGACCCAGCAGAGGAGCAGCTCATGCTTTTGTGCATACACGGACATAATAGTGTTGAATACAAGATTAACTATGTGGTTTTTGGAGGGCTTGTGCGACGCCAGTGCGCGAACAACATTCCAAGAATCTGTATAGATGATGCAATTGGGAATCTGGTTCTCAAGAATGTGTCGTACAATAAGTAAAATTCCATACGCTTCTGCTGAAAAAATTGTTGCGTGCACGCTCGTGGTTCTGGCTGCATTGAAATTCCGACCATGAGCAGCGCACGACACCATGGTGCAGATTTTAGAAGCGTCACTGTAGAATTCTGCAAATGGGTATTTAAATTGCAAAGAAAGAAAGTGCTGCAGTATTACACCTCGCGGAACCCGATTTTTGTCAAGTTTCATAAAAAAAAGGTCGGAGGACACAGGACGAACTTTTTAAGGAGGTAAAATGTCTGAAAAGGATGATCTGTACACATCTAAAAAGGAAGCGCTCAGATCCGAGGCTCGCTCTTTCACTCTAAGTGAAAAGGGCAGCGGAACGGATGGGCCATTTACAAAAAGCACAGATGTTGATGTATCGTTAAAAACAGGATAAAAAGTATGATTATTCAGCGACGAAATTTTAAAAGCATAAAGCAAGTCCATGTACGTTCGTTGGTTCTCAAGGCTCCACTTATCACACTCGACATAAAGACTCTCGGCAGGGCTAGTGCGAATAGCACCCGAAGCAAGACGAAGGCCCAAGTGTAGCACTGGGTCCAGAATTCGCAAGGCTGTCTTAGTCGCCGACCCATACACCACACTGCCATAGTCTAAACGAGACCCAACCAACGCAGTATACAAGTGAAGCAGGCGTTCTTTGTCGGAACCGTAGGATTGGTGGGAGAGAACCTTAAGTATATTCATTGTTTTGAGACATTTATTTTCAAGTTCCTTGATGTGGGGAATGAATGTGAGTTTGTGATCAAACACAACACCTAAGAACTTGTGCTCCTTGTTCACAGGAAGCGACACGCCATTCAGAGTAATGTCTGGGTCCGGATGGACCCCGCGCTTCCTGGAGAACACAACGCAGGAGCTTTTTGAAGGATTCAATTTAAACACATTCTGGTCTGCCCAGCCGGCAAGCTTCTTCACACCAATCTGGACTTCACGTTCGCATATTGACATATTACATGATTTAAAAGATATTTGCACGTCGTCTACATACATCGAATAAGAGATTGTTGGTGGCAGTGCGTTTCGAAGAGAGTTCATCTTTACTATAAAGAGAGTGCAACTCCATACGCCACCTTGCGGCGCGCCATTTTCTTCTACGTGAACCTTTGAAAGTGCACAACCAACTCTTACTCTGAACGTTCTCTCCGACAAATAACTTACAAGGGTGTTCAACATATTACCCGAAACACCGAATGACCTGAGGTCACTAAGGATCCCATAACGCCAAGCGGTGTCGTAGGCCTTGGTGATGATGATGGTTTGTGTTTATTGGCGCAATGCCGACGAGGGCAAAGAGCGCCAGAGAAGTTATTTAATGAAAAGAAGTGATTCCCACAAAAGGTAGGTATAAAACGTGTAAACTGGACATAGTAAGATCAATAAAGATAATGGTGATGGCTGGTGTATAGGGCCAGATTTGATTATGCATGATAGGAGATGAGGTTTAAAAACTTAACATCTGACAAATACTTAAACACGCGTCTCACAGAAACCATGGCATCGTCACCCAGAAACAACGATGGGTGTAGGGGAATATGTTGTCTGTAGAGTTCTCTGAAGTGCTTGTGTCGTGTTGTGTGAAGTGCCTTGCATTGTATGAATACGTGGACTACGTTAGGCCCGCCCCACACCTGCCACACAGGGGTCTTGGATATCCCGTGAGCAGGTGCGAGTGCGTTACGTGCATATGGCCTATCCGTAACCTAGCTAAGGCAACTTCAATGTGCCTGTTGTGTCAGTCAGTATTGTATTGTCCCAAGTGTGGTTTTATTACGTGTAGTTTGTTGTCTGTCTGTTCGCTCCAGTCTGCTTGCCAAGTTTTACGGAGTAGTATCTGTTTGTTTTATGGCGCAAAGGCAACGATGGCCAAAGAGCGCCAACGCAGTGGTTGATCATTTTGAATGATGTTTTAGTAAAATGCTGTAAATGTGACGATGTAAATGCTGTAAATGTGAGGTTAGTGTGGGGGTGTATACAGCCCCTCATTTAAAACAACAATAAAATTAGGGAAATGGGAATGGCAGGGTGAGAATGTAAAAAATAAATAGACACTCATAGCTTTCTCCCACTCTGAGGGGCCCCGAGGTTACACGTAGTATGATATGCGGTTTAAAAAGCCAATGTCTCCCAGGTAAGCAAACAGGCGTTTACTTGGAATTAAGGGTTGATCAGCTAAAAACATCGAGGGATGAAGAGGAATCATGTGAGTGTAGAGTTCCCGGAAGTGCTTTTTCCTTGCCTTGTGGAAGTACCCACGCTCAACTAAGACATGGCTGACGAATAGGCGATGTCCGCACCTGTCGCATTGTCGCTGTGGTTTGCCCTGCAGAAGGTGCGAGTGAGTAGCGTATGTATGGCCTATTCGTAATCTGCACATGTATACTTCCGTTGTTCTGTTGTGTTTTTCTGTGTAGTGGCTGCCTAATTGGTGTTTTATAGTTCGGAGTTTATTATCTGTCTGAGTGTCCCAGTGTTGCTGCCAGCGTTGTCGGATTGCCTTTCGAATGAAAGGTTTCCAGTCAAGATAGGGAAGCTGCTGAACGTCGACGCTACAGCGAAGTGCTGCCACAGCGGCGCTCTGGTCTGCGAATTCATTACCAGGAATGCCACTGTGTCCAGGCATCCAACACACGACTATGACCTGTTTTAAAGCGTAGGCTGCCATTATCTCTTTAAAGGGACAGACAACTGATTTTTGTCGCGTGTATGTTCTCTAGCTCATATGAAAGCCAGCGTTTTATATTGCCCGGTAACAACAAGCAATTTTTAAACAAACTGGCGGAAATAATTTTAATTTGGCAGCAAACTTCCTGAAATCGGAAGGGTGGCGGTTCGTAGTGTCGATACTTGACACTACAGTATGTGTCCCTGTCACGTGACCTGCAAACCTAGCAGCTACTGTAACTACTGAAACGTTTATTTGCGTATTGAAAACCTTTTAACACAATTATTTGTACAAGCTTAAATAGTATATGTATTTCTAAACATTACTTTGAAAATTCTAAAGACACGCCGCCCGCCGCCGCTGGGTTGCTCTCAGTGTGGCCAACTGAGCCTCCATGCCCAGAATCAACGGCAGCGTTCAGTAAACAGACCCAGCGAAGGAGCTTGGACGATTCTTTTTGAGTCAGGGCCGTTTGTTCTGCCAAAATATTTGATTTCAGTCTCCAAATACGCCAACGGCAGCTTAAAAAATAAAAAAAAATAAAAGTCGCGCCCGGGGAGAATCGGACTTCCCGCCTCTACAACGGGAAGCCAGATTCTACCTATCGTCAACCCCAATAGATGGCGCATTCGTGCAAAATAGACCCTTGCATTAAAAAAAACACAAGAACAGGAAAGCCTGCGATTCACACTTTTTTAGCTGGGAACAAGTTTTTAAATATCGTTTTTTTATTTCGCATACAGACAAAAGTATGTTGCCGAGCTACTTTATATCATGGTTGCCAGCATTAGTTTTGGGAGGGACACATACGGCTCGTAGATCAGAAAATTCGATTTAAAAAGTTCTAGAGCGTTATCAGAAAAACCGTTTCTCGTCAAGGTGCTTTAAGTGATGCCCTTTCATTTGGGATAGAGAATATATACCCGACAAAAATCGGTCTTCTGTCCCTTTAACAAACCTGTTCAGCACGATGTTCTTACTCGGTTTTCCATAATGCAGTGCTGTCACAACACTCAATGAGTCTGTGTATATATTGGATTGTTGTATCTTTGTTTGTATGATGTGTTCTAGCGCAATTAATATAGCATGTGCCTCAGCCGTAAATATGCTTGTGTTTCTGTTTAGTGTCCTTGTGCTGGCAAAATTGGGACAGTGTGCAGCACATGCCACAGCAGTGGCAGTTTTGGAGGCATCTGTGTAAAAAGCAGTGTATGGGAATTTGTTTTGCAAGTGCAGGAAGTGTTGTAGGATGATTTCCGTGGGTGAATGCTTTTTTGTAAATTTCCTTGAACGACATGTCACAGGTGACAGGGCGCAGTTGCCAAGGCGGCATGAACTCAACGAAGTCAGTTTTGTAAGATTCAGATAAAATAACCCCAAGTTCCTCTGCCTCCACCTTCACTCGGATAGAGAAAGGCAGAGGAAGCGACGCACGGCTCAAAAAGAGCCTTTCGGACGCTTTCTTTTCAAGAATAGCATTTAGCGGATTACTATTTAAGGATGTCGCCCTCACGCAGTACAAAAGTGCCATGTATGTACGCTGGTGCTCTAAGCACCACTGATCCGCTTCTGCATAGAGGCTTTCAATAGGACTCGTCCGGAAAGCTCCGGACGCCAGGCGGAGCCCCAAGTGCTGCAATGCGTCCAGTATTTTTAGAGCTGTTTTTGAGGCAGACCCATACACTACACTTCCGTAGTCGATACGGGACCTGACAAGACTGTTAAAAACACGTAAAAGGCATGTTGTATCTGCACCGTATGACTGGCGGGAAAGGACTTTTAGGATGTTCATATTCTTCATGCATTTCATTTTAAGTTGTTTCATATGTGGGATGAATGTAAGCTTATCATCTAAAACTACTATAAGAAACCTGTGTTCTCTTTTTACGGGTATTCCAACTCCCTTAAGTTGTATGGTTGGTTGCAGATGGATCCCACGCTTCCTGGAAAAGAGAACACAAGTGCTTTTCTGCGGATTTAGAATAAAACCATTTTTGTCTGCCCACTTGGCTAGTCTGTTCACAGCAACTTGGATCTGCCGTTCACAGATAGAGGAGTTGCATGACCTGAAGCTGATGTGAACATCGTCTACACAGATTGAATCAAAATGGTGGGTGGCAGTGCTCTCCCTAACGTATTCGTTTTTACAATGAAATGTGTGCAACTAAGTACTCCACCCTGGGGAACGCAATTTTCTTGTGAATACGTCCTGGATAATGCTGCACCAACTCTTACCCGGAATGTTCTATCTGATAAGTAGCTTTCCAGTGTGTTTAACATGTTTCCACAAATGCCGACAGATTAAAGGTCATGCAGGATGCCATACCGCCAAGCGGTGTCATAGGCCTTTTCAATGTCAAAAAATAAAGACATACAGTGTTGTTTATGAGCAAAAGCATCTTTAACATAAGATTCAACAGCTATAAGACTGTCAGTTGTTGACCTGCGCAAGCGAAAGCCTGCCTGGCAGCTATCAAGGACACCATGATATTCCAAGAAATAGATAAGCCGTCTATTGATCATCTTTTCAAAGAGCTTGCTCAAGCAGCTTGTCAAAGCAATAGGGCGATAGCTTGTCACAGAAAAGGCATCTTTTCCCTCTTTCAATATAGCTAACACAATTGCCTCTTTCCAAGCATGAGGAAAGTACCCAGCACACCATATCTTGTTGTACAAGAAGAGAAGAGTATTGAGGGTATCTATGTGCAGGTGCTGAATCATTGTGTATGTTATTTTATCAACTCCTGGCGCCGAAGCGCGGCATGTGTTGAGGGCTACCATAAGTTCCTGCAGCGAAAAATTAGAGTTATACCCGTCATTAGATTTCTTGTTGTCACGAGTAGGCTTTCTTTCAACAGATTCTTTGTATCGCCGCAATGTCTCGGTGTAGTGGGAGGAGCGGGAAATATGTTCAAAGTGGTGTCCCAGGGTGTTTGCTTGGTCTTCAAGTGTATCAACAGTGGTGCTGACAAGAGGTGTGACATATGTTTTCTGCCCCTGCAGTTTCCGTATCCTGTTCCAAACTTTGCGCGTATCTGTATATGAATTTATTGATGATAAAAAAGACCTCCAACTATCTGTTTTTTCCTGACGTCGGATTCGCCATCCCATGGCTTTTGCGCGCTTGAAGGAAACTAGGTTTTCTGTAGTAGGATACCTGCGGAGGACCCCCCAGGCCTTATTCTGTGCATTTCTGGCCTTCTTGCAATCGTCATTCCACCAGGGCCTCTGAAGATTAGGTGTGGTACCGGAGGTCTGGGGAATAGAAACGCTAGCAGCATCAACTATATGTGCTGTGATGAAGGAGCACGCTTCATCAATACCTAAGTGTGTTATTGATGTGTAAGTAAGTTTCGACATCTTTTTAAACGTTGCACAGTCGGCACCAGCTTCTTTAAACTTTGCATGTGAAGTGTAACTGTAGGGGCATTTTTCTAAATATCTGAGGGTGACTGGGAAGTGGTCGCTGCCATAGGGATTTGTATCCACTTCCCATTCGATGGACGGAAAAAGAACGGGGGAGCCTATAGCCAGATCAATGTGTGAATATGTGTGGTGTGCTGTATTGTAGTATGTTGGCTGCTTTTTGTTAAAGAGACAAGCAAATGGGCAGCGCTACATCACACAGAACTTCCATGGCTGTCACGTTAAGCTTGTGATTGTCCGTTACAACACGGACCACATCGAAGCCGATCTACGACGATTTCTGCATCACAAGACGTCAGACTTCTGATAGCTGCTCCCCTGCGCACCCCTTGTGAAAAAATAACCTACATAAATATTGTATCAACGGTGAAGGCCGCATAGGAAAAAGCCAGGATAGAGTTCGCCAGGCACTCATTCTGAGAGCTTTCGGCAAGGTTTTGGAGCTCAGCTCCCTTCTCGACGTCGCCAACAAATGCGTTTGGTTGTTTGTGACTGCAATTTCCGGCGTATTCTTATTTCATCTATGATAAGCGAACAAGCACTTAATTGAGGCGTTTGAAGGGGCAGTATTTGTTTCAAGGGAGCAACGAACTAGCTGAGTGAACCCAGCTTCTCCCGAAACCGCGCCGATGTACTTTGGGAGGGTCTTGTTGCAGGGCGACCTCAGCAAGTCTTCCGGGCGCAAACACTCATGCGCCTTCGTTGCCAGGTTTCGGCGCTTCATGCTATGCCTCAGCCTGGTATGCCTCAGCATCTCACGGTCGGGACTATGTCCCGCGTGCGCCGTCCGCACTCCATTGCGAATGCGCGTCCCTCCTCCATTCTCCTCTCCTCAGGCTGCATAACACTTCGCATGCGCGCCTCTCCTCCATTCTCCTCTCCCATGCTGTATAAAAGCAGGTGCGAGCGCTGCGCGGCGCTCAGTCTGCTCGGATGCACCGCCTGCGGCGGTTCTGCTCCAGTGCTGTAGGATGAGTTCGGATGGAACCAACAGCCCCGAACCAATAGCATCCACAAAGGGGAAATTGAGTGAACGCCCATGCTGCTTCGCATCCTACTTATGGTTCCCATATGGGAAGATGGTGTAATTTATATTGTAATTCTTGATCTTGTCGGTGATTAGGAGTCCCCTTGTCGGTTTCGGACGCTATTTCTATAAAAGCACTAACGTGCGGCGCTTCGTTTAACTTGAGTAGTTCTTCTTTGTCAAATCCACTGTCCTACGCACTATTTCGTTTCTAAAGAGACGCTTTATTGCTCTCTCTGGTGCCGTTCTACGCCAATACATCCAGCAGGAAAGCCAACTTTCTGTAACGATGAAGATGAACGATCGTGGAGTAAAGTAAAAAAAAAAAAAACAACTACCCGCTTGCTTAACGACAACGATGGCGAAACTCGAAGCTTTAGTCGTGAAGTTTGTCGTTTGAACGTCGAGTTTAGTCACTGCGATGGTGAAATGCGAAGGATTATTGCGGTGCATCGTTCAGTTGGCCCGTCAAAACCAAATGGTGCGTACCTCCAGAGTAGCACATACTCGCAGTGTTGGATTGGCTACCGTAATTGGTAGACCGCGTGTTATTTGTTTAGAGGAGGAGCAGGCTGACTTTAAGCAACGTCAGCGCGTGCCGGAACGCCTGCGCACCTGCGCCCGTCAAGGATCCGCAGTATTGTCTTGCCCAAACAATAGAGGCGAAGCGACGTTCAGAAAATGCTCTAGGTCACAAGCATGATAATCTCCAAATAAAGTTAAGACTGCCACACCTAAGCAACGCGTCTTCATTCTCTCACCTTACTTCAAACAAATCAACTACCCCTCTGTCTAACGACAACGATGGGGAAATGCAAAGCGTCTACCCGCGTCGAAAACCCCGTACCCGCGGTATCCGTTTCGAGAAAAGGATCAAACTCACCGATCAAACGAAAAACTCAGCGGCTAAAGGCTTTCCCGTCAGTTAAACAGAGGGGTAGTTTATTTTTATTTTCAGTGCCCGCTCTCTCTCGTGCCATCGCTTGCGGTGGACGAAGTACGTCGAGCGATAGAGCTTTAATGGTGTCTGTGTCTTGAGCGAACGTTTGGCATAGACCACTGGGGCACCTTGAGCAATCTTGGTGACAGTACTGGCGATACCGCGGACCCCAAGCCCCCCAACATAAGCTGTGACCTACCGTGGTGATGTGTTTTCAAGGTGAAGGGTAGAAACCTCTAACGGTGGCCGTCGGAGCCTTGGTCAAGCTCCGGCCGATGGGCTCCCTGCCTGTCTACAAGGCAGGGAGCTCCGGGGCCTCTTTGACTACCAGGGTAAGGTCAAAGAAAGTACCCCAGTCTCTCTGCTTTTATACTATGCCCTATGGTATTTACAAAACCCCCCCAAACGTGATCGGTCCCTGAATAGGGGCCGCACCGATGTTTCATTCCCACCCCTTCCAACAACTGTCTTTTCAACAACCGTGAATAACTATGCTCGTTTCCTAGTGATAGAGTCAGCTGACTCAGCAAGACCTGTCGCTTCCCTGTCTGTATTCCTGGTTTCGAAATTCCTGCAAAACACAATAGGTGGAAAGTATCAAGCTAAAAAGCTTAGGACGGCAGAAAACCATGTAGAACTCCATGCCGAACAACAAGCCCGCACTCTTCTTGAACAAACCCGCATCCATGATCTGGACATCAGGGTCACACCCCGCCGGAGCCTCAACAGCTCCCAGGGTGTGATTTCTGAGGCAGATCTTCTTGCGGAAACAGATGCCGACTTGCTTGAAGGTTTAAAAGATCAGGGCGTCACAGCTGTGTGCCGCATCACGATGCCCAGGGATGATAACATAATCCCCACGAAACATATTATCCTGACTTTTAACCGTTCCCCACTTCCTGAACATATTCACGCAGGCTTCGTTCGATGCTCCATTCGTCCTTACATTCCGAACCCGCGCCGCTGCTTCAAGTGCCAGCGGTTCGGGCACAGTACAACCTCTTGCCGCGACAAAACAACGTGTGCGAAATGCGCCGCGCAGGCCCACCCCACCGACAACTGTAATTTAGACATCCTCACTTGTGCAAACTGCAGGGGGCACCCTGCGGCCTACTCCAGGAAATTCGAAAAGTTCCAAATAGACAAGAAAATAATCAATCTCAAGGTAACAGAAAACATCACTTTCCCAGAGACGCGGAAGAAGTTTGCCTCTTTCCCTCTGGGGAGGTACGCCGACGCAGCTCGCTGGGGGGCAGAGCGGCGTCTGGTTTCCACAGCGACCCAGTTTAGCGAGTCTTACCTGGTCCCTTCCCACCCCCCCTCCCCTGGGTTGCCTCTTGCAGCCCAACCCGCCACCACGCTGCTTGCTGAGGCAGCAGCGGTTCCCTAGGGGGGGCTCCCTAGGGGGGGGGCAATTCCGGGGGGCCCGGTCCGTCGGGCACCCCTCGGACATCCGACGACGAGATGGATGTCGGGCCGTTCCTGCCTGCAACGCAGCGCAAGGAGTGGCCGACGACTTCCAAGCCTACAGACAGGCCTAAAAAGCGCAATCCCAGAGTAACAGCCCCGAAAGAGGACACATGAACACACACACTCCAGGCATTCTTAAATGTAAATAATGGGAACAGACAACATCATTGAATGGAACTGTAGAGGCCTTATCAACAATCTAGATGATGTGTACGAGATATTTCAATCACATCAGCAAAGTCTCATGTGTCTTCAGGAAACACACCTAAATAGTAAACATACTAACTTCTTGAATAGCTACTTGGTGTTTCGAAAAGACAGGCACACTTGCTCTAATTCTTCAGGTGATGTGGCCATAGTAGCCCGAAAATCCTTAGCGTGTCACACCATCCACCTAAACACCATGCTTGAAGCTGTCGCGATTCGAACGATTATTTATGTTAGGTTAATAACGGTATGCTCCCTCTACATCCGTCCGGATTACCAACTATCGAACACTGATTTTGAGGCCCTGATGGATCAACTACCTGAAACGTACTTACTCTTAGGCGACCTTAAGGCACATAATTCAATCTTCGGCTCTTCCCGCACACATGCCCGAGGTCGCCTAATTGAAAATTTTCTAACATCATCGGGAGCATGTCTTTTTAACAGAAACCTAGCTACATATTATAACATAGGACAAACCAATTATTCACATCTTGACTTGGCTCTTGGCTCTGCAGTTCTTTTCCCATTTCTTGAGTGGCATGTGGACACAAACCTATATAGTACCACTTCCCCACCAAATTGACATACATAGGCACAGGCACAAACACTTCCCCCTCTCATAAAAGGTTCAATGAGGGAAGAGCAAACTGGAGTACATTCCCAGAAACATCTAAACTGCACTACACATCCATAAAACACCTACACGTACAAGAGGCGACCCAACTGCTCACGGCGCACATCCTCGACGCCGCCGCGAAGTCCATTCCCCAGGCCTCCGGTGCCCCACGCAACCCAAGGAGGCCCTGGTGGAACGAGAAGTGCAGGCGAGCGCGAGTGGCCCAGAACAAGGCGTGGGGTGTCCTTCGCCGGTACCCCACGTCGGCTAACTTTCTTTCTTTTAAAAGTGCAAAGGCCTTGGGAAAGCGCGTGCGCCGTGAAGCTAAACGGGATAGTTGGCGCTCCTTCATAACATCCGTAAATTCATACACAGACACACGCAAGGTATGGACACGAATACGTAAACTTAAAGGACAACATACACATAGCCTGCCCTTGGTCAGCACGACTGGGGACACACTAGAAGATCACGCTAACACACTTGCACAACACTTTCAACACGTGTCAAGCTCTGCACACCACACAAACACTTTCCTGAAACATAAAGCCTCTTGTGAAAAGAAGTCCCTACGCGACAACAACAAATCAGACTTCTTACAACTCTCTGTTTTCACTACATGAGCTGAGGGCTGCTCTAAGCACGTGTAAACCCTCAGCTCCAGGCCCAGACAACATTACATATACAATGATACAGCACTTACACACAGACACTCTTGTAACACTCCTTCACCTTTAGAACAAGATATTTCTTTCGAGGCACATTCCAAAGTCTTGGAGGGAGGCCATAGTTGTAGCATTCTTCAAAGAAGGGAAGGACCCTTCCTCTCCTGCTACCTATCGACCCATTGCCCTGACCAGCTGCCTGTGCAAGCTTCTCGAGAAGATGATAAATCGCAGGCTCGTGTACTTCCTTGAGTACAACGGTCTTCTCGATAGCTGCCAGGCAGGCTTCAGGGCGGGGCGATCAACGAACGATCAACTCGTAGCTCTTGAAACATATATAAATGATGCCTTTGTGCATAAACAATTTTGTCTTACAGTGTTTTTCGACATAGAGAAAGCCTATGACACCGCTTGGCGTTTCGGTATCCTCAGTGACCTGAAGTCAATCGGTGTTGCGCGCAACATGTTGAACATCCTTTGTAGTTATATGTCGGAGAGAACCTTTCGCGTCAGAGTTGGCTGTACACTGTCAAATGTTCACGTGCAAGAAAATGGCGTGCCGCAAGGTGGAGTGTTGAGCTGCACTCTCTTCATAGTAAAAATGAACTCTCTTGAAAAGGCACTGCCACCTACAATCTCTTATTCCATGTATGTAGATGACGTGCAGATATCCTTTAAATCTTGTAACCTGTCTATCTGCAAACGTCAAGTCCAGCTCGGCGTCAAGAAACTTGCCGGCTGGGCTGACAAGAATGGCTTTAATATTAATCCCGCGAAGAGCTCTGGTGTTCTGTTCTCCAGGAGGCGTGGCGTCCACCCAGACCCAGACATCACTCTTGCGAATGTGCCAATTCCTGTGAACGAGGAGCACAAGTTTCCCCACACGGGGCACCTTGAGTATTCATGGTGATGGTGAGCAGCGACACCGCGGACCCCGAGCTCCCAAACATAAGCTGTGTCCAACCGTGGCGAAGTGTTTAAATGTGAAGGGTAGAAGCCGTAAACGGTGGCCGTGGGAGCCCTGGTCAAGCTCCGGCCGATGGGCTCCCTGCCTGTCTACCAGACAGGGAGCTCCGGGACCTCTTTGACTACCAGGGTAAGGTCAAAAGAGAAAGTACCTCCGTCTCCCTGCTTTCCAATGGATCATATGACACTTTCAAACCCCCCCCCCCATACGTGATCGGCCCCCTAGGGCCGCACCGAAGTTTCTTTTCCACCCCTACAAACTACCAACGTTCCAAAACAAGTCAACGATCCCCGTTTTTTGGTCCTTGAATCAATAGACAAATCCAAACCCGTCTCCTCCCAATCTGTATTCCTCGTCTCCAAGTTCCTTGAAGGAATCATTGGCAAATCTTTCGAGGCAAAAAAACTGCGAACAGGCGAAGTGTTGGCTGAAGTCAAGACTCAGCAGCAAGCCACAATTCTCCTGACCCAAACCCGCATGGCAGATCTGGACATCACTGTCACAACCCGCAGCAGCCTCAACAGCGACCTTCTGGAAAGCCTGAAGGATCAGGGCGTAACAGCTGTCAGGAGAATCACCATCCGTCGTGACAATGTAGAAATACCAACAAAACACATAATCTTAACATTCAGCAGTTAACTTCCTGAGCACATAAATGCTGGCTTCATTAGGTGTGCTGTACGTCCGTACATACCTAACCCGCGCCGCTGCTACAAGTGCCAGCGGTTCGGGCACGCTACGACTTCTTGCCGCGGCAAACAGACCTGCGCAAAATGCGCCGCACACGACCACCCCACTGAAAAGTGTGACTCCACCACCTTCACCTGCGCAAACTGTCAGGGGCCGCATGCGGCATGGCCCCGCAGCTGTGAGAAGTTTCACCAGGAGAAGAAGATAATCCACGTGAAAGTAACCGAGAACATCTCCTTCCCTGAGGCGCCAAAGAGGTTCGCCTGTTTCCCCCTGGGGAGGTACGCCGACGCGGCTCGCCGGGGGGCGGAGCGGCGTCTTGTTTCGGCGGGGACCAAGTACCGCGAGGCGGGCTTGGTCCCTCCGCCGCCCCCCTCTGGGTTGCCTCAGGTAGCCCAACCCGCCTCTGCACCGCTCGCTGAGCCAGCAGCGGCTGTGGTGGCATCCACGCTGGCATCCACGTGTGCGCCGTGCGGCAAAGCGAGAGAGTTGGCGCACCTTTCTTACATCCATTAACTCATACACATATGCACACAAGGTATGGACAAGAATACGCAAACTTAAAGGACAACATACACATAGCCTTCCCCTGGTCAGTACAACAGGAGACACACTAGAAGACCAGGCTAACGCACTTCCACGACACTTACAACATGTTTCCAGCTCTGCACACTACACAGGCACTTACCTGAAACATAAAAATACTTCTGAAAAAAAAGTCCCTGCATGACAATAACAGGTCGAAATCTGGTTATAATAATGAATTTACACTTTATGAGTTGAGGGCTGCCCTGAGCACATGTAAACCTTCAGCTCTAGGCACAGATCAGATTACATACACCATGATACAACACCTACACCCAGATACACTTGAAACACTCCTACACATAAACAATAACGTATGGCTTTCGGGGCACATCCCAAAACCTTGTAGTGGCGTTTCTGAAGGAGGGTAAGGACCCTTCTTCTCCCGCCAGTTATAGACCTATCGCCCTCACAAGCTGCCTGGGCAAGCTTCTCGAGAAGATGATCAACAGGAGACTCGTGTACTTTCTTGAGTACACTGGTCTTCTCGAGAGCTACCAGGCAGGCTTCAGGGCGGGGCGGTCTACAAATGACCAACTAGTAGTGCTAGAATCTTACATTAAAGATGCCTATCTATATAAGGAGTATTGCATAACCGTGTTCTTTGATATTGAGACGGCATATGATACTACATGGCGCTATGGCATCCTTAGAGACCTCAAATCCTTTGGTATATCTGGTAACATGCTGAACACTCTGTCCAGTTACCTATCTTTACGAACATTTCGTGTCAGAGTTGGTTCGGCACTTTCAAACGTTCACGTGCAGGGGAATGGCGTGCTTCAAGGTGGTGTTTTGAGCTGCCCTTTGTTTATAGTCAAAATGAATTCATTTCGGAAGGCATTGCCACCACAATCTCTTGTTCGATGTATGTGGACGACGTACAAATATCATTGAAATCATGTAATATGTCCACATCTAAACGACAGACCCAGCTTGGGGCAAACAAGCTTGCTCGCTGGGGAGATCATAATGGTTTTAGGATTAATCCTGGAAAGAGTACCTGCGTAGTTTTCTCAAAGAGGCGCGGTATCCAATGCGACCCTGAAATTAAATTGAATGATAACTTGATTCCTGTAAAAAAGGAACACAAATTTTTAGGAGTCGTGTTAGACGAGAAACTAACATTCATCCCTCACATCAGACAACTAAAACATAAATGCCTAAAAGCAATAACCATACTTAAGGTCCTTTCACACCACTCCTGTGGCGCGGACAAGCAACTCCTCTTACGTGTCTTCACAAGCTTGGTGGGGTCCCGCTTGGACTATGGGAGCGTGGTTTATGGGTCGGCAACAAAAACAGCGCTCAAAATGCTAGACCCAGTGCTTCACCTGGGGCATCGCCTCGCGTCGGGCGCTTTCCGTACAAGCCCCGTACAAAGCCTATACGTCGAGTGCGATAAATGGTCCCTAGATCATCAGCGAACATACATAGATCTTCTGTACGCTCTTAAAATATCGTCAATTACCCACCATCCTTTCAAACCATATATTTGTGATACACGCATGCCCCAACTTCTTCTTAATCGTCCATCTATCTCTGCTCCGTTCTCACATAGGGTGAGACAGGAAGTGTCAAAATTATCTGTCACCTTTTCAGACACCTACAAATCAACCCTTTCCGACTGTTTACCACCGTGGCAGCTTCTCCCCGTGTCGTGCGATTTATCGTTTGTAGCGATTGATAAAAAACGAGTACCCACAATTGTAATTCTTCAGAACTTCTTGTTCCTTCAAGATAAATACAAGTGTGCAGAATGTTTCAGCGACGCGTCAAAAACAGCCCGTATGGTGTCGTGTGCTGCGCACGGACCTGATTTTAGGGTATCTTACACCATAAACTCGAAAAGCAGCATTTTTACGGCTGAAGAGTATGGCATATTTCTGGTTTTAAAGCACATAGTTCATCATAAAATTCCCAAGTCCATCTTCTTTACAGATTCCTTGAATGTAGTACGTGCATTGTCATTTAGGCAGCTTTGTAAAAACCATGTTATTCATTTAGTTTACAAAACCATTATGTCAGCATATGCATTAATTCTTGAAGTGACCGTATGCTGGGTGCCAGGTCACTCGGGGATCACCGGAAACGAGACAGCAGATCAAATGGCCGCTGCTGCTGCACTTCCAAACGCAGTGGACATAATAACAATACCGTAAACTGATGTTAAGTCACACATTAGACAACACCTTCGCAATACATGGCAAGCACACTGGAATGAACAGGCAGACAACAAACTACACGTTATAAAGACACTCTTGGGAGCATACACCACTCACACAAACAGGCACAGTGAAGTTACCCTGGCTCGATTACGGATAGGCCACACGCATGCAACGCACTCCTACCTGCTCACGGGATCTCCAAGACCCCTGTGTAGCATGTGGGGAGACGGTTTATCCGTGATACATGTGCTACTTCAATGCAAAGCACTCCACGCAACACGACAGAAACACTTCGCTGACCTCTCCAGACACCACATTCCACTACACCTAGCATTGTTTTTAGGGGATGACCCCATGATTCCTGTACAACGCACCTTTAAGTTTCTTGGTGACATCAAGTTTTTACACCTCGTTTCCTATCACGCGTAGTTGCTTTTAAACCCGATTTCATGCCACGCATCATCAGAACCTGGCCTTTTACACCAGTCATCCTCATTGTCTTTTACCGTATTCACTTTTGTTTTTGTTGAATGATTTTAGCGTTTACGGTTACATCCTTCATACCTAACCACCGTTTTGGCGCTCTTTGCCCTCGTCTGCCTTGCGCCATTAAACACCAACAATCATCATCATCATTAACTAGCACAAGTTTTTAGGTATTTTATTTGACGAAAAACTTACATTCATCCCACATATCAGACAGCTCAAAAGCAAATGCTTAAAAACAATGAATATTCTTAAGGTCCTCTCACATCAATCTTATGGGGCCGACAAACAACTCCTGCTGCACCTGTACACAGCATTGGTGGGGTCTCGGCTCGACTACGGCAGTGTCGTGTATGGGTCGGCTACAAAAACAGCACTGATAATGCTCGACCCAGTGCTGCATCTTGGCCTTCGCCTCTTATGTGGCGCATTCCGCACTAGCCCAGTGAAAGTCTTTATGTCGAGTGCGACAAATGGTGCCGAGGGCATCAGCGGGAGTATGTTGACCTGTTGTATGCATCCAAGACCGTGTCTCTGAACAACCATCCTTTTAATCCCATCATGAACGATACACCAAATTTACAACTCTTTTTAAACAGGCCATCTATTCGCTTACCGTTCCCTCTCAGAGTTAGGGAGGAGGCTTCTGCACTCAATGTCCCCCTTTAAGACACGCACAAGACACCCATTCA
The DNA here is from genome assembly GCF_048455015.1 of Haemaphysalis longicornis. Lineage (NCBI taxonomy): Eukaryota > Metazoa > Arthropoda > Arachnida > Ixodida > Ixodidae > Haemaphysalis > Haemaphysalis longicornis. The sequence goes on from NW_027526297.1 coordinate 392,081, forward strand.
TAATTTCATCGCACCATGGCATCTTCGTCCTGTATCATGCGACCTGTCATTAACTCTTGTAGAAAAAAATAGGGTACCCAGGAATGCAATTCTGGAGCACTTCCTGTTCCTGCAGGACAAGTACAGATGCGCAGAATGCTATAGCGACGAGTCCAAAACTGGTTCTACTGTCTCTTGCGCAGCGCACGGACCAAATTTTAGAGTTATCAAAACAATGAATTTTCACAGCAGTATTTACACGGCACAGGCGTATGGCATTTCACTCGTTTCAAATCACATCCTCGAACATAAGATTCCAAAGTCCATCGTCTACACAGATTCTCTAAGCGTTGTGCAGGCATTGTCATCAGGAAGGTCGTCAAAAAACTATGTAATCAATGTTCTTTTAAAGGTCATAATGAGTGTATATGCTTCAGATTTAGAAATAACCATATGCTGCGTACCAGGTCACTGTGGGATTCCTGGCAATGAGAGCGCTGATCAAATGGGTGGTGCTGCTGCTCTCATGACCACAGTTGACATAACAGCACCTTACACCGACCTAAAGGCACACATCAGACGACAGCTTCGTAACACCTGGCAACTACACTGGAGTCAACAAATAGACAACAAACTACACGTAATAAAACCACAACTGGGACGCTACATAACTGACTCACACAACAGATACTCTGAAGTCGCCTTGGGTAGGCTGCGGATAGGGCACACCCATGCAACGCACTCGTATCTGCTGACGGGATCTTCTAGACCCCAGTGCCGCAGGTGCGGAGAGGCCCTATCCGCAGTGCACATACTAATCACATGCAAGGCACTTCACACAACACGACACAAACACTTCAGAGAACTCTACAGACAACATATTCCCCTACATCCATCGTTTTTTCTAGGTGACGATGTCATTGTTTCCGTGAAACGTGTGTTTGAGTATTTGTCAGACCTCAAGTTTTTAAACCTCATTTCCTATCACGCATAATGAAATCTGACCCTATACACCAGCCATGCTCATTGTCGTTCTGTGATTTTACTTTTGTTTTTGCTGACTTTACTTAGTTTTTAAGGTTTCACCCCTCATATATGACTATTGTTTTGGCGCTCTTTGCCCCAGTTGGCCTTGCGCCATAAACATCCAACCATCATCATCATAAACCACTCCTGTTCGTGTCGCATTGACTGTACCGAGACTCTCGGCTGTTAGACCTATTTCCACTTGCCGTGGTTGGAGATTGTTTGTCAGCCCCATTCCTTCTGTGTTGCTGCCGTCGCTACTGTGTTTATTCTCGAGAGCTGTCCGCGTGACAACGAAGCGTTTGATGGAGTGCGTTCACGCTGGTTCGTTGTCCCATGAGTCGTGCTTTCGGGCTGTGGAAGGGACGTCACCAGTCTACCGAATACAGTTCCCTCTGGCGTGCGTGCGGACCCCTTTGCGTTGTGCTTACGGGTTAAGGAAGACACGGAATCAATTCACCGTTAATTGTTTCCACTGGCGTTCTTGCGGACACATTTGCCATTAACGTGTTTTGGGGTTTTGAAGGCGCGGAACCTGTTCACCGAACAGAACACAGCTGCCACTGGCGCGATTGCGGACACATTTGGAGTCGTTTTTTTTTTGGTTGTGGAAGGCACAGAACCACTTCGCCGGGTACAGTTGACGTTATCGGGCCCGCGGACAGACTGGCCACTGCCATGCTCTCCGTATTTTGCGAAACGTTCTGAGCTGGTTCGCCTAACACACTAGGCATTGCACCGCGCTTGATTAAACGCCTCGTGAAGTCTTTTTTGAAGTCAGTAGTAAGAAAGTGCAAGTTAAATACAACAGAGCGGTATTTGATAGCGGTGCTGGGAAAGGGGTCTTATATTGCATGCAGCCACTTCTTCCGCAATGAGATATCGGCTGGAACTCCGTGAAATGAAACCCCGTTTGGTTCCGTCGGCAGTTCGAACACTAGCCTGCAACTCTGGCTCTGCAGTAAGAGACTGCAAAAAACACCACGCAAACCAAAGCAAAGCGTGTTCTATAAGTATATGAAACTAAGATATTCGTGTGAGACTTGGTTTTCCGTAAAAAAATAATTTTCAACAAAGTGGACTTCATTTTATTTAGCAATTTTTTATCTCACAACTGCGATAAAGAAACCACTTGAGTGACGCCGTCTGCTGATAGCAACAGTAACAACGCGCGCTCGGGACGCTGGCGCCTGCTCGCGACAAGCCAACCGCTTGGCTATAGGCCATAGAGTTTCTCAATATTACCTCCAGTGGCAAGTGTCGCTGCGATCGCACGACTACATGGGATTTGTAGGTACCCGGAGAATCAGGTTGGCAGCAAGTGGCTAGTGCACAGTGTTATAGATTATGCCTGTCGGCTCTTAATTGTTTATTAGTTCGGTTTTCTGCATATTTTAGCATGGAGGAAGAAAATATGTCGGCACCGTGTACGACATGTGGCTCAGTGGCCCTCGTAGTGATGAGTAAGGCAAGTGTTGCTTAAAAACATTTTCTCAGAAGGCGGTGTATTCACCTCGTAACGCTGCTTGTGCTCATGAAGCACAATGGAATGTGGAAGACGCGCCCGATTCTAGAGAGTGCTGTTTTTTATGGCACCCACTGTCCAGCCCTACCCTGCCGGAAAGAAGAAAACGCTTCACCGACCGAATGCAAAAGGTAAGTTGACACCGCGAAGTGCACCTGCAGGCACTATTAGTCACCGTGATAGTTGCGCGCACGTAAACGTGCGCACTCACATTACTCTACTGTTGCAAATGAGAGTGCTGTAATTCATTGTGTGTGAGGAGGGGAGCTGTGGAGGTGGAGGTTGTGTGTCTGTAGCTGGTCAACATCAGGCGTGGTGAAATTCCCGTACTTCGCTCGGCGGCGCGCGCCCTTCTCAGCACCGGCACTCCCATTCGCTCCCCCGCGGTTCTAGGATTCATCCTGGCACCGTTTGCTGCCCTTGCATAATAATTTTTCTCCCTCCTCCGCTATGTAAATTCTAATCGGTTTCCTCATCCTCATTTATAGCCTACTTTTCTTGCAACACAACTTCGCCAGCACCGGGTCGACGCGTGTGCTTTTGGGGACGCATTGGGGAGCGAGTGCTGGAATTTTGTGACGCTTGATTTTGTTTTAGAATTTCAGGGATACGGCACGCATATCACGACGCCCTTCTTCGGGCCGCGCCACGGACGGTCGCGACGGCAATAGCCGGTATCGTGAGCATGGTAGCTGCGAGGCGTACTGCAAGTATTAAAGGGACACTGAGGTGAATTTGTCAAGCTCCCGTTTTTGCTTGCACTGCGTAGACTGGCTCAAATTAGCACACTTTTCATCGTTTATCCGGTTGACAAATCGGTATATATTTTACAAAGCGCGAAAGAAGAAAAACTACCATGCGCGGTTTGCGGCGGCCGCACCAACTAAGGCTGTGACGTTGGGAGGAGGGGCACCGTGATTGGACGATGCCCAAGGTTAGCAATCAAACAATGTTCGGTTTCGGTTTTCGTTCTGTAAAACATAACCAATGGCGTTGTTGGATGGGCATTCTCAATATCTCAGTAATCATCGTACCGCGCTTCTGCCATGTTGTCGGATGTAAAATGCACAAGATAAGCCTCCCAGGACGGCTTGTAGTCGTAGCATTCACTAACCGAGACCTACGCAGTGCATGAACGCCCTCCGCGTACCCGCAGACGCCCAAATGTCATGCGCTTTTCCCCCATATTTGGAGCTTTCCTCCCTCCTGCCTGTATTGTAAAAAGCGTGTTCGCACCAGGTCAAGGGTCTGTTCATTCTGGCCTGTGCCCACTGCCTGCAAGCAGTCGGTGCTTATGGCAACTGCACGCCAACGAGATCTCGCTAGCGCGCCAGTGCCAGCCTGCGCGCGTTTTGTGAACTAGTTCGTGCAGCCATGAACGTTGCGGCCCAAAAAAAGGTGAACTCAATATAGAAAACATCGGCGGAAAACAAAAAAAGTTAAGTTACAAAAAAAAAGCACATACCCGCGGGGATTCGAACTCGTGACTTGCAAAACACTTGGGTGACACACCCAGCACCCCAGACCACTGAGCCACGAAGCGGGATGCGGAGGCCTTACTAATATAGGGTATATATTGTACAACCGGTTTACACTTTTATTTAGTTTTGGCATTTCAAGCAGCTTAGGTGACTATTTGTTGTACTGCGCTCGTGCAGTAAGCGTCGCCCGAGTTTCCACAGTAGCTCACGTCTAGCAACTGCATTTCGTAGACGGAAAAAGCGTTCGCAGATGCGTAGTCGTGCTCCAGACCGCTGTGCTTGTTCGCCCAGCGCAAAAAAGTGCTTCCCGCGCCCTAGTTTTACGCTGTACGGTAAAAATATCAGTTGATTTTATTTCCTCAGTACCTATATTGACTTCGCTGACTCTTCTCCCGCCTTCAAGATGCCTTATATTTTCCTACTGGCGTACCAGTCAGCGAAGCATCGCATGTGCGCTTGTGCAGCGCTTATGTGAAGCGGCCTTGACTTGGAGCTAGATACAGTGTACAAACAAACCAAGTAAAGAAAGGCACATTCTTCCATTCACAAACGTGTCCTGGCTTTGTTTCAACTAAGCGAACGAATTGCGACCAAGCAATTTTTTTTAACCTCCTTGATTGCGACGACCCGCCGGCGGCCGGCGGACGAAACACTGGGCCGACTGACTCTGTCTGACGTCCGGGGAGCCGTGCAGTTGCGCAGCCAATTGCCGCCTCATCCCCTCCTGACGTCACACGAAAACGCCACAGAAAATGGGCGAGCGTAAAGAGAGGAGGACAGCATTTTCGAATTAGTTTTTCTACTAAATAAAATCGCGTAAACGCGCCTAGAGTGGTCGAAACATGGCCTGGGGACTCCGGACTACAATTTGCGCTAGTAATCCCGCAATGTTTACATAACACTTCAGTGTCCCTTTAAGGGAGCCTCGTGTAGGAGAGGGGTGGTTTCACGACGGCTGCGAGGCGCCACCGTCTTTTCTTGCTGTGTAACGCCGTACTTGCACAGCGTAACGGTTCTGTACGAAAGAAAGTACCCTTCAAATTGGGTAAAAATGTAACTGCTCGCATCTAATGCGCCCGGGAGAGGCACCTCAGATCCCATGTAGTTCGTTCAGCCGTGCTGGTGCGGTGTAGCACCAACTTCGGAAATTTACAAGACGAGCTCATTTGCTTGCGCAGTCAAAGGCCAGGAATAATGTGAAACCGACCTATGCAGCGCTGAGAGTTTCTCACGAAGAAATTGTCAAAGTATTTGCCACAGTTTGTGCTAGCGGATAGTGTACTACAACTTTAAGTAAGAAAAACGTGCAATGACTGCAAACGCATGGAACTTGATCCATCTAGGTGACAAACAATTTGGAACACTTCAACTGAGGTCGGTTTTCGCAACTGCTATCATAGTAGCGACTTCTTGCCACGATCATTTGGTTTGCACGTTCATCATTTTGGTGCCAAGTTGCGCGCCTACCGCTGCTGGCTGAGTGCAGTACAAATGATTCAAACAGTAACTCTGTCATTGCGGAAACTGTTTCCACCTTTTGCAGATTGCACAATGAGCAATATATACTCCATGCACTAAGAATTCTACTAAAAATCAGGTAAAGTTGTAAACATGGCATCCAGGGCCGTGTTCAAAACAGACATATTTAATATGAGTGGGTTTGGCTGTCATAGCTCAGCCTTTCTACGCAGCAGAAGCCTCACATAATTCTCAACTGCGTATTTGTTGACCTCGCACTTGTCTCCACTTCAGATTCAACAGTGTCTGGCGACCCCATTACGCACTGATCTGGCACTAAAAGAAAACCAGCAAGCCACAGGACCCAGCCGTGCCTAGATAGCATGCCCATCACCTGAGGTGACTTTATATTCTTGTTAAATTATCTAGGATTCCGCACTTCCCTTATGTCGTTCCACGAGCTTTTTTGTGGTTGTCGAAATGGGCCGTTGCGTGCTGACATTTTTCAGTATGCCCTGTTTCTTTCTTATCGATGATGGTGTAACATCATGCCATCTAGGTGAGTCCTGACTAACCAGTCATACCACACATGCTCATAAAAAACTAAATGCCCCATGCGGATTTAAAAGCACAAATCATGTGTAGTCACAGGCTATATTTACAAAGATGTGTTTCCATGTGTGCGCTGCTGTTGCTGTGATGGAACCTTTCATTAAAAAGGTGTGGTCCAAATTTGTGCCTTCTCTTTGGCGCAGATAGGCAAACCCTTCAAACCATCAAAATATTTCATAAAAGCTGTGACAAGTTTCCTTTTATTTAGTCATTTATACAGTACCCATTACATATCACATATCACAATGACAACTAAGTTCCTGGTAATGGGTACTCGCTATCAGCCGACAGAACAGAAGTCATCACACCAGAACATGGTACACCATGGGAATGAATACCGAGGACACAAATTTTCCTGTCAAAGATACTCATTCATACAAGATAGAGGCAGAAACAATTACAACAAAATGCGGCACATCTCCGAAAAGACCATGAAGGCCACTAAGTTGCCTGCCACGCGTACTCGCTCATAGCACGCAGAGACAGAACTAATTACGTCAAAATATGGCTCTTCGAGACAACACTATCAAGGCCACTAAGTTCCCTGTCACGGGTACTTGGTCATAGCAGACAGTGGCAGAACTAATTACGTTCTACCACTACCAGTCGACTGAAACAGAACTCATCGCATGAGAATGTGGTGCACCATTGGAATAAATTCCAAGGCAACTATGTTCGTAGCAGACAGTGGCAGAACTAATTACGTCCACGCGCAGCACATCGCAGAATAGATTGCCAAGGCCAACAAGTTTCCTGTCACGAATACTTGCTCATAAGAGACAGTGGGAGAATTACGTTAAAACTCGGTATATCTCAGAAAAGACTGCCAAGTCCACCAAGCTAACTATCACGGATACACGCTCATAGCAGACAATGGCAGAACTAATTTTCAAAACACGGCACATCTGAGAAAAGACTGCCAAGGCCACAAAGGCTCCTGTGACGGCTACTCGCTCATAGCAGCCACTGGCATAATTACATCAAAACGCGGCACATCTCAGAAAACAGCCAAAGCCACGAAGTTTCCTGTCACGGGTACGCGCTGAGACAAAGGTAGAACTAATTACATCAAAACGCAGTACATCTCAGAAAAGAGTGCCAAGGCGACTAAGTTTCCTCTCACGCGTACTCGCTCATAGCAGATAGTGGCAGAACTAATTACGTGAAAACTCAGCACCTATAAGACTGCCAAGGCTATAAAGTTTCCTGTCACGGGTACTCGCTTAAAGCAGACAGTTACAGAATTACGTCAAAATGCGGCATATCTCAGAAAAGACTGCACAAGGCCACGAAGTTTCCTATCACGGGTACTCGTTCATAGCAGAGCCAGAACACAGCGCGTCCAGAACTGAATACCACAAAAACCACAAAAAGGGCCCCAAGGCCACCACATTTCGTGTCAAGGTTAGACACTGTCAGCTAACAAAGCCAGAATACAGTGTGTGAAACACTGAATGCACCACCAAAAAGGACCACAAAGCCATCATGTTTCCTGTCACGGGTAGTCACTGCCAGCAGACAGAGCCGGAACACAGCGGATCAAACACTGAACACGCCACAAAAAACTCCAGGCACAAAGTTCCCTGCCCCAGAGACTCACTGACAGCCGAGAAGCAGATTACAGCGCGTTGAACACTGAACACACCACAAATACTCCAAGGAGACCAACGAACCTGCCACAGGTACTCTTTGCCAGCCAGCCATCTGGAACACAGCACGTGAAACATTAAACCCAGAAAAAACCCCAAGGCTACCACGTTTCCTGCCGTGGCTACTCGCTTTAAGCCGAGAGTGGTAGAACGCATCACATCAAGATGCAGTACACCTCAGGAAAGACTGCCGATACCGCTAAGTATCCTGTCCGAAGTACTCGTTCTAGCCAACAGAGCCAGAAACATCGCGTTATAACAGTGAACACCGGAAACCAGGACGCCAAGACCAGCATGTTCTATGTCACAGGTAGCCACGGTCAGCATACAGCACCAGAAGGTGTGCCAAACACTGAACACCACGAAAAGGGCCAGACGGCCTCGAAGTTTCCTGCCTCGGGTAGTTACTGTCAGCGGACACAGCCAAAACACAGTCCGTCAAACGTTGAGCACACCTCAGAAAAGGACGCCGCCGCTAATTACCGTGTTACACGGACTCGCTACCAGCCGACAGCCAGAACGCAGCACATCAAACACTGAACACCACAAAAAGGACCCCAAGGCAGGTTCCCTGTCACAGCTAGTCACTCTTAGTGGACCGCCAGAACACAGCGCATCAGACACTGTGCACCAGAAGAAAGACGCCAGGGTCACCAAGTTTCCTCTCAAAGGAAGAAGGTGTCAGCTGACAGGGACAGAACACGTTATGACAAACACTGAAGACCACAAAAAAGACACCGGGGTTACAAAGTTCCCTGTAAAAGGGACACGCTGTCAGCCGACAGGGGCAGAACACAGCGCGTCAAACACCAAACACACGACAAATTACTCTAAGGCCACCGAGTTCCCTGTTGCGGGTAGTCACTACCAGCGGACAGGGCCAGAGCACAAGGGGCAAACACAGAGCATAGCACAAAGGACCTAAAGGCAACCAAGGTACCTGTCAGGACTCACTGTCAGCCGACAGACACATCACAGCGCGTTCAACACTGAACACCACAAGAAAAGACACCTGGGTTACTAGGTTCCCTGTTAAAAGGACTAGCTGTCAGCTGAGAGGTACAGAACATAATTCAGCAGACACTGAAGACCGCAAAAAGAACACCGGGGTCACTAAGGTCCCTATCGCAGGGACACGCTGTCAGCCAGCAGGGGCAGGACAGGGTGTGGTAAACACTGAAGGCCACACTAAAGGACCGCAAGACCAATAAGTTCACTCTCACAGGTACTCACTGTCAGCCGACAGAATCAGAACACAGCAGGTCAAATATTGACAACACCAAAAAGAACTACAAGGCCACCAAGTTCCCTGTCAGAGGGACTCAGTTTCAGCCGACAGGCATATCACAGCGCTTCAAACACTGAACACCAAAAAAAGACGGAAGGCTCACCAAGGTCCCTGTCATAGGTAATCCCTATCAAAGGGACTAGCTTAAAGGGACAACAAGGTGCGGCGAACAATGAACACCGCAAGAAAAGGCAGCAGGGTCACCAAACTCCCTGTCAAGAGGATGCACTGTCAGCTGATAGGCAAATCAGAGTGTGTCAAACACTGAACACCACAAGAAAAGACTTAAGAGTACCCAAGTGCCCGGTCAGAGTGAGTCACTGTCAGGGACAGGCAAATTACAGGGCGTCAAACACTGGACACCAGAAGAAACCCCACCAGGGTCCCAACCTTTCTGTCCCAGGTAGTCAGTGTCAGCCGATAGAGCCAGGACACAGCACGTCAAACACTGAACACACCACAAATGACTTAAATGCCCCCAATTTCCCTGCCACAGGGACACCGCTGTCAGCCGGAAGGGGTAGCACACACACGGAAAACATTGAAGACCAGAGAAAAGAGCACCACGGTCGCCAAGTTCCCTGTCATACAGACTCGATGCAACCCATAAAGGCCACACTCCCCTTGAGCTGGTCGCTACTGGTGTGCAAATAAGGCCTGTTTTGTCAGCTTCTGTCTGATATAGGATCCTTTGTTTTTGAGTGATGCGGCGAGCAATTCCTTCTAGGCGGAGCACGCCGTGCATCTGGATCATCACCTTGATTCAGTTCGTGACATGAGGTTCGTCACAGTAGTGCACTAGGCCTTCAAACAAGTAGCTATGCTGGTGGACGAAGTTGCTGAGTGCTTTCAGAGTTAGTGCACCAGCGCGTAGGCGGGCATTGTGTGTCCCAGCGTATGATGTACTCTGACACCTGCACGGCGATGTGCAAAAGCGAGATTGTTAAATCAGGCCGCCATTGTCTTTGAGTGCTGTCAGCAGGCTCGTGGTGTTCCCCGAAACTAAGACGCCAGCCATTCTGTGCAGTAGAACTGCATGGTGATGCTGCTCACATAGCCGCGTAAGTGTTGGATGATTTCCTGTGAAAACTCACTCAGGTGAAGTAGTCGTGGTCAAGCGCTGTTTGTTCTAACGCAGTTGGAATGAGTTCCCAGCCTCGGTTGTTGTTTTCGAGGCTGCAGCACTCCTCCGCTGGCCCTGGCTGCTGGGCAGGGATATGCCTCCAAGAAGTGCATGCACGTGTTTCTTCTCGGAACTTAGAACAGCAGCGTCAACAAGTGTCTTTCGTGCGCGAGGCGGACCTGCGCTTCGGAGGGGTTGTTCCGGTTTCCACGTTGTCGGACGCAACCTAAGTACATTTCGAGTGGGTCCTGGTCCAAGTTGCCTGTGCAGATGTTCCTACACTCAATAGATTAAGCAGGCACAAAAGAAATGGTGTAAGGGAAATTGTGCTGCAGTTTTCTTTACATTATATTTGTAGTCATTTGCATGCAGGGCAGAAATAAACCATCTTCACCAACATCGTGCAACTAAAAAGCGAAGCGTTCTTGCAATGCACCCCTTAGTCGAAAAATTCGATGGCTTACTTATCCGTATGGTGGGGGATCACCCGGTGGGACGGCTGTTGTTTGATTCGGTTGCACAGTCACAGAACGTACCAGTGTCGACCAGAGTGTAGTTCAAAAGCGTGCGTGAAGCTGCCAGGTCTTGCCAGGCAGTGGAAAGTATCAGAGGTTGCAATTAGACTAACAGCTTCGCTGTGAAATATTATGTGGGCCTCGTAGAACTTTCTAAAAGGGCAGAAGCCTCGTTGTAATTCTTCTTCTCTGGTTTTGAATCATCAGTTAACCAACCCCCCAAACCGAACCTGCTGGAGCTTTATTCCACTCGCTTGTCATCGCCAGAAGCCTCCTGTGTGCCCCGTCTATACCTTCAACTCTCAAGGCTGGTTGTACTGCACGTGCAGCAATAACTTGTCCTCCTAAGGCACTGCTGTTTTCCTTCCCTATTATGTAACCGCAGGCTCACGATCCCCTGCTTGCTCATGCTCCCAGCACCGCCTAAAATTTGTTGTAAATCTGATTTTGTGTTCTCCGCAATGCTCGTGCTCGAAATATAGATATTTAAAGCTTCCACGTTTAATGTGCAGGATGAGGAAATAAAGGCTGGTGGTTTGCTGTGGCGATCATTCGTAGCTTTTTGAGTATCATGGCTATAAGTTTAAACTGTTCATTCTTTGTTCACTAAAAAGACTTTGAGAAACACAGTAGCCGTTTGGCTTGAGTCGTACAACACAACGAAGAGACAAATAAGGGCGAATGAAGAAGGGCTTATACACGAAGCTTGGTGCTGTCTTCATTACCCCGTAAATAAGATGCTGAAGTAGTGGTCATAGGTGTGATTAAAATGCCTGTCATTTCCAGGAAATTCGATTGGATGTCGTACAAACAAATTGGGCTGCTGTCTCAAGCATTCGGCAGGCTTTCAGTGCTTCACTGTACTTGCTTTACCTAATGAAGTATACCTGTGAACTAAGCAGTAAAACAGAAGCTTGCAGAGGAATTAGGGTGCAGTAATATTAGTTAATGCTTATATTAACTCGGTGGATTTTGTTGCTGTCGTACAATAGCCTCACAAAAGTAAGTCAAGCTGACGCTTTCTACAGAGAACTCAGTTCATGTGAAGTGATGCGTATATTGAACGCAAGGACAAATCTTATTACAAGCACCATGAAGGCACTGTGCGCTGCCAAGCTCCCATCACCTTTGACGTTAATGTGCTGTTCCAGGACCTAGCACTCCTGAAGGCATTCTATTCGCAAGGGAAAAAATCATTAGGGCAAGAAACGACTTTGTAATATTGAAAATAAGCATAAGTTCATAATTTGCAACGATTGTGTTTGCATGGAGTGATGTCTATTACTGTAAAATTTACATGTCAACGAACATATTTTGTATCAACTCAATCCATGAATAGGAATTGATGCACTCCGTGAAGTTCCCACCCGGCAAACTAGGCAAAAATCGTAGATATTTACGTGAATGGATGAATTGCCGGGGAAAGGGTTAACCTAAGAACCAAGTAGTGCACTTCTTCTGTGCAATAGCATACCTTTGCATATGTGCCTCACGTGATGGACGTGAAGTTAAGGTCTGCATTTGGCTAAAAATTACCATCTTGAGGTGAACTGGCCTTAAAAGTGCTGCATTAAAAACAGAAGGCCGCTATTTTTGGTACTTATCATTTCGACAAAGCACATTCTCAAATTTTCAAATTCAAGTTATCATGGTTTCAGCCGTTCTTCACACACATCATGTCTACAACTATCACATTTTGTGAACCAGCGTTTATGTTGTTTTGCACTTACTTTTGATTCTACCCCCGCACACTGTAGTGTAACACTGTACCTACCTGCACAGCGCAGAGTCGAAAATACATTCAGCCAGCATGACCACGCTCTTCGAGGTGATTGCAAGGAATATAAGCGACATCTTCCTGCCGTCTTGCATCCCCGGTCTGCCCTTATCCAGCTTCACGTCTATGAGGTCCTGGCTTGCAGCCTCCATGGCCGCCCTCTGATACTCAAAGGTTTGTGGTCTCAATGGTGCCTTATACCCCTTGAAAACTGGGCTGGGGTTGACGGCATCAAAAGCCCTAAAGAAAAATATCATGTTTTATACAATTTTGCCCTGAAGACAAGTACTTAAAATAGACTGCTCAGTGCCCCTACTAAAGTATGACCTCGTATTGCTTAGCGCATGGTTTTCAACCTTACTGAAGGCGCCGTATGTTGGGAACTAATGTTGAGCCGTGTCTACTATTACCGATTTAGGCAACTGCTGCAGTTGAAACTGTGTCTATAGGTAGAACCAACGTAAAGCGTCTCTTCTTTGATGTGGTATTTCTCAGCTAGGACCGTAGATCTTTCATTTTTAGATTCGTTGTAATATTCTGGGCGTATATTACGGGACAAAGGGTATATTACGAGTCGAGAGTGGACATTCGGGGGGATAACCGTTGTATAGTATGTTAGGAGTGTGGGTCTTAGTTTCAGCTTGCAGAGGATTTGTCACCCCAATAAAGTAGATGCATCAGTTTACTGAGATATTGTACTTCTGTTAGGTTTTCCACACAATTGTAGATTCTAAATTGTTTTAGTTTGTTGAAGGGTTCTGGTGTAGGCTTTGCAAATGAAACGGTTGCATCGGCCAAGATAGGGGAGGCTATAAGTGCTACGGCTGACAAGTAAAGCCTGTGTACAATGTAGTCTTTCTAATGCCTTCATACCTGCACTATGGGATCCTGCGCATGATTCCTGCGTATTTGAATGATTGATAGATGGATTGATTGATTGATTTGGGGTTTAATGTGCACGCGCCATGACCTGTGCTATAAGGAGTGCTGTAGTGTAGGAGTCTTCCTTAAGTTTGACTACCTGAAGACCTTTAACGTGCACTAAAATCTCGACAATTAGGTGTTTTCACTTTTTGCCTCCTTCTGAAAAACATGCAATGTGGCCAAGATCGAACCCGCATCTTTGGACTCTGTAAAGCTGTCATTTAGCCATTGAGCCACCAAGCAGGGTTGTTTTTGATTACATAAGAAGTCACTTCAAGATGTATTCGTCACCTTGCATTGAATGAGTAGCGCCAGTAACTATATTTCATTGACAGCGGGTATTTCAAGTCCTGCAATGCAGACTTTTACATGGGCTGGTGTAGGAAATGTTTGCTTAGCTGGGAAAATTAGCAGCTCATATGTAGAGGGAGGACAGGCTAGGCTAGATTCCTGGGAAGTTTCATTTACTATCTGGATGCCTATTTGGAGGGTGCACCCTATTCGGGTATCACTTTTTCACAATGCCCAAGTCGAATGTATGCAGTCTGTGTATACGGTAGGGTGTGTTTGAGGGATTTACTAAAGTTTAGGAGGATTTCCAGACGGGTGCGGCCGATAAACAAGAGAAATGACCCCTTTTAGAGGGGTGTATGATTGGTAATTTAGTAATACCTAAGGGAAGATGGGAGACTTAGATCACATAACTTTTGTTTGAAGCCTTGTAGAGCCTTTTCTCCCGCCGGTTTATATTAATTCCTCTCCATTTATTTTTAGCTTAGCTCTATGTACTTCAATCATATATTATGGCCCCCATTAGGATTGTTTTGTAGAGTCTCTGTCGGCCTTGTACATGTAATTGCTAGTTTAACTGTTAACCATTGCGATGAATTGGGCAGTGCCGCTCGCGCCATCAAGCCCTGGTTGGCGGAGCTCTTGTGTGCTTTGCTGACGAAGCTGCAGAATGTTTGTGCTGCCAGTCTTACTTTCAACAGCTGTTCAAGACAAGATAATAAACTTTGTAGATCCCATGCACTTTAAGATATGAAGAGCATCTCACCTGCTGGTGGTAGGCTACATGGGCATTCGAAAGTTTGTTGGCGGAATGAAGGCATTCCTTGGTCTGTTGTTGGTGAAGTAGGAGTATGTACTGCCACTCGATGCTCTGCAAATGAAAAGAATGCACAGTCAGAGCTCCTTCAAGTTGTTAGTAGTTGGCAGCTTTTTTTTAGTGTAAACACCGCAGAAAGTAAAACTTTTTGCGGCAGTAAATAATCCAGCCTTGCTCAGTAAGCAGCCCTGTAATCTAAGCACTGTGTTTTGTATGTACCAAGTGTTTATTCCGCTTACGTAATCACCTCAGAACTCAGTACAAGATAGCACAGCTTGATTGGACCTTGTCACGCTAGGCTATTTTCCACACAGTATGGTTTGTGAAACTTTGCCAGAAGCCTTCAGTCAGTACTACGGCATTCGTGGAAGAGATATATGGCACTCACCAAGATAGAAAACTGAAGTAAGTAACGTTGTAACTCTGTATGGCAAAGAATTGCGGGAATGCTTACAGTGCTATTCCGTTATAACAAACTCATTAAATATTTATGGTGGCACGAGTCACTTCTATGCATAAGTTACTTAGCTAGCTCTTGTTTAGGTTTTTTGTATATTGCTGCAATCATTAGTATTCATTGACACGGCGAACTGTCACCCCCATCTTCTGTTCTTGAGCTAAGCCTCGTCATCATCATCAATACATCATCGGAATCATCATCGACTGACGGCCAGGGGAAGATGACGTTGCTCCCTCTCGACAAGCGCCCGGCCGCTATTTTAGGACCCACTGAGTTCGTGGCAATAACGCCAATTCCATCAACCTTAAACCACCAAGATCGATCGTCCTGTCCGTGAGTGCGGGGTACTCAGCCGAAGGACGTCTTCGACAAAGCTGATCAAACTTTCTTTAGGGCCCTGGATTCGGTTTGAAGGAGGTCTTCAGCCCTTTGCCATCGGTGTTGGTTGATGAAGGCTCGCCTCAATCTCTCCTTGCAAAACTCTTACCAGGTCAGCGATCCTTCATTTTTTTCTTGTAATGTCCGGGCCGTATTTTTCAATGCGAAATACAAGCTTTGCCAGCAATGATGCGTTGTGACGAGCCACCCGTCAATACTGATGTATCTAGTCTTCGACGTACTCAAAGGCATCGCCGTGGAATGGGGCAGGCTTCCCCGGGATAATGGGCGAGTGCACAACCGGGAAGTAAGGTGCATCTGTTTGCTGTGTGTGTTACGTGATCCTGTGACGGCCGTCTGGTAGCAGTCCCAACTCCGGAGTACGGCCTTGCAGCCGCCTGCTTGTGCGAGCCTCGTTCTCGAAGAAGGTGCGCCGTCCTGGGCTTAGAATGGGACTCGCCTTGCGGGGTCGCCGAGAGCCACTGGACATCGGGTGAACGTACCCAGCAGGGTACTGCCAAAATCATTAGTATTCGTTGACACGGCGAACGGTCAACCCCACTATCATCCATTCTTGAGCTCAGCCTTGTGTTATCATCAGTACGCCATCGGAATCATAATCGACTGACGCCCAGAGGAAGACGGCGTTGTTCGCTGCGGACAAGCGCGGGGCCGCTGTTTTAGGACCCAACGAGTTCGTACAAATAAAGCCAATTCCATCAGCCTTAAGCCACGAAGATCCATCGTCCTATCGGTGATAGTGTGATTAGGTTTGGCGTATATAATTTCAGTGTGCGCTCAAACTAACTGTAGTCCTGGTGGTCCAGTCAGTGTCATCTCCTGTTGTACACCCACATTGCAGACAACTTGTTGCTCTCTGGTGCTGTCTGAAAACCTTTTGGAGAGTGCTGCCTTGCATTTAGTTACCATAATGTGCTGACGGAGCCTGTTGTCGTCTGTATTTCTTAGTTCCTTCAAACCACTAGCCAGCGATAGGACTGGGTAGTTTTAAGTTTATATGAGCCTTAGGAATGCATAAGGAAAGACACGTATGCATTTTCAATGCATCTGGACAATCCAGGACTGCAAATTTAAGAAACGTTAGTTATCTGGCTCAAAATACGCAGCTTAAAATAAAAAGTAATCACCATAGAAGGTCTTGCTGTTTTTGAAAAGAGCGAAATGCAATCTAGGGTGTTTATAAAACTGCACTAAGCATTACACTTATTTTTTTGCATTCTTTTGTTTTGTTTGATATACAAGAGTATGTTAGGCAGAGCACTGTTCAGTGACCCAAATATCTTGCAAGGTATATTTGAAACTGCAAATTATACCGCGAACCCAAATGTGCCATATATATATATATATATATATATATATATATATATATATATATATATATATATATATATATATATATATATATATATATATATATATATATATATATATATATATATATATATATATAAGGTTAGTAGAGACAGAGACACACGAGAAAGACATTGAAAATAAAAATAAAAGTTTACTGACGTTTCAGGGAGAGGACTCCCTTTCTTCAGAGTACAAAATAAGTTCGTTTCAGAGCTATATATATACAGAAAATCTCTGTCTCTACTAACCTTATATATATATATATATATATATATATATATATATATATATATATATATATATATATATATATATATATATATATATATATATATACGTGCTTGTGTACTATACAGAGCAAGTAGTTACGGAGTGGGCATGCGATATTTCAGCCACTGCTGTGTCAAGGTACTTAATCTAACCTTGTGGTTCCTTAGGGCGACTATTGTACATTTTGTATACTCCAATACCTGGAGTAGCCAGCTCCTGTTTGGGTTCGAGCTAAACTCTCTAATAAAAAAATTATTTCTCTCTGAGTTCTTGGATCAAACTCGCTTAACTTGCCCAAACGTGACATTTTGCCGATTCCCCCGCACGGGGCACCTTGAGTATTCATGGTGACGGTGTTGGCGACACCGCGGACCCCGAGCCCCCAACATAAACTGTAACCTACCGTGGTGATGTGTTTAAAGGTGAAGGGTAGAAGCCTCAAACGGTGGCCGTCGGAGCCCAGGTCAAGCTCCGGCGGATGGGCTCCCTGTCTGTTTACCAGGCAGGGAGCTCCGGGACCTCTCAGGCTATCAGGGTAAGGTTTGAGAAGAAAGTACCCCCGTCCCCTGCTTTTTTCTATGCTGTATGGAAAATTCAAACCCCCCCCCAAACGTGATCGGTCCCTGAAAAGGGGCCGCACCGAAGTATCTTTCCCTCAACTTCCAAGCATGAGCTTCCCAAAGCCAGACAAATACTCTCGTTTCCTTGTTATCGAATCCCTTGACACAGCCCGCCCTCTTGCTTCACAATCAGTATTTTTGATTACAAAATACCTTGATGGAATCATTGGGAAAACCTATAACGCCAAAAAACAACGCACAGGTGAAGTCCTTGTTGAAGTAAAAAACCAACAGCAGGCAACCACACTTCTTGGTCAGACGAAAATGGTCGATCTGGACATCAGGGTCACACCCCACCGCAGCCTGAATAGCTCGCAGGGTGTGATCTCTGAGGCAGATCTTCTTAACGAGACAGATGCCGATATTCTTGAAGGTCTAAAGGATCAGGGTGTCACAGCCGTGCGCCGCATCACGATGCGTAGAGATGATAAGGTAATCCCCACGAAACATATCATCTTGCCTTCAACTGCTCCTCACTTCCTGACCATATTAACGCAGGGTTCATCCGATGCTCCATTCGTCCTTACATTCCGAACCCGCGCCGCTGCTTTAAGTGCCAGCGGTTCGGGCACGGAACCAACTCCTGCCGTGGTCGTCTGACCTGCGCAAAGTGCGCTCAGCATGATCATCCATCTGATAATTGTCCATCATCAACCCTCACCTGCGCCAACTGCCAGGGACCCCATGCCGCCTACTCTCGAACGTGCGAGAAGTTTAAGCAGGAGAAGGCGATTATTAATGTGAAGGTAACTGAGAACATCACCTTCCCAGAGGCGCGAAAGAGGTTCGCCTCTTTCCCCCTGGGGAGGTACGCCGACGCGGCTCGCCGGGGGGCGGAGCGGCGTCTGGTTTCGGCGGGGACCCAGTACCGCGAGTCGGACTTGGTCCAGCCCCCGCCCCCCCCTGGGTTGCCTCTGGCAGCCCAACCCGCCTCCGCACCGCTCGCTGAGCCAGCAGCGGCTGTGGTGGCATCCACGTCCGGTGGGGGTGCTGCTGCACCCACCGTTTCCCCCTCTCCACCGGCCCGAAGCACACGCGAGGGCCCGGACGAGATGGAGACGGAGGCAGTCGCAGCGACCCCCTCCCCCTCCTCACTGCCTGTGCCATCTGGGGTGCTCCCCACGTCTTCGGCACTGGCAGCGCAGGCAAAGAACACCCGAAAGGGTACCATGTCAAGGGGGCCCAGTCCGCTGGGCAGCCCCTTGCCTTCAGATGACGACATGGACGTCGAGCCCTTCCGGCTTTCATCGCAGCGGAAGGAACGGGCTGCGACGTCCAGGTCAGTAGAGAAGGTCAGAAAACCCCTTCCAAGAGTGCAAGCCCCGAAAGACCCTACATAAATAGTCACACTCCAGTAGCTCTGAACACATAATAATGGGAAGAGAAAATATTGTTCAATGGAACTGCAGAGGCCTTCTGAATAATCTTGACGACATTTATGAGATTCTGCACGCCAATCAGCCAAGTATAATGTGTGTCCAGGAAACACATCTGAATTCCAAACACACAAATTTCTTGAATAGTTACATAGTATACAGGAAAGACAGGGATGGCTGCACACACTCTTCTGGCGGTGTTGCCATAATCACCCGCAAATCCTTAGCATGCCACCCTGTCACCTTGAACACCGTCCTTGAGGCTGTAGCCGTCCGCACAATAATATTTAATAGGTTGATAACGGTATGCTCCATATACGTTCCTCCTGATGTTGCACTTACGAGCTCCGACTTCGAGGCGCTGGTTGACCAGCTGCCCGAACCATACATCCTTACAGGCGACCTTAATGCTCACAACTCTCTTTGGGGCTCTTCCAGAACGGATGCCCGAGGTCGCCTGATAGAAAAATTCCTTACATCTTCTGGAGCATGCCTTTTCAACAATAAACAGCCTACATACCATAACATCGGTCACAACACATACTCATGTCTTGACTTGGCTATTGGCTCCGCAGTTCTTTTTCCTCTTGTCGTGTGGGGAGTGGGAACTGACCCATATGGCAGTGACCACTTCCCCACCTCACTCACATACATAGGCAAAGGCCCAAGCAGTCCATCTTCCCATAATAGGTTCAATGAAGCACGAGCTAACTGGAATACATTTACAGAGACATCCAAACTACACCACACATCCATAGGACACCTACACGTTGAAGAAGCTACCCAACTCCTCACGGCGCACATCCTCGACGCCGCCGAAAAGTCCATTCCCCACGTCTCTGGTGCCCCGCGCAACCAGCGGAGGCCGTGGTGGAATGAGGACTGTAGGCGGGCGCGAGAGGCCCAGAACAAGGCGTGGGGTATCCTTCGTCGGTACCCCACGTCGGGAAACCTCCTCTTGTTCAAACGGGCCAAGGCGTTAGGAAAACGTGTGCGCCGTGAGGCAAAACGAGAGAGTTGGCGTACATTCATAACATCAATAAACTCCTACACAGACACACGGAAAGTATGGACACGCATACGCAAACTCAAAGGACAACAGACACACAGCCTGCCCCTGGTCAGTACAACTGGGGACACTCTGGAAGACCAGGCTGACACACTCGCACAACACTTCCAACACGTGTCCAGTTCAGCACACTACACGAACACTTTCCTGAAACATAAAGCCTGTTGTGAAAAGAAGTCCCTACACGACAACAACAAATCACAGACTTCTTACAACTCCCTGTTTTCACTACATGAACTGAGGGCTGCTCTGAGCACGTGTAAACCCTCAGCTCCAGGCCCAGACAACATTACATACACAATGATACAACACCTACACGCAGACACACTTGAAGCACTTCTACATCTATATAATAAAATATGGCTTTCGGGGCACATTCCACACTCTTGGAGGGAGGCCATTGTAGTGGCTTTCTTGAAGGAGGGAAAGGACCCGTCGTCCCCCTCAAGTTACCGTCCAATAGCCCTGACGAGCTGCCTGTGCAAGCTCTTCGAGAAGATGATCAATCGCAGGCTCGTGTACTTCCTCGAGTACAATGGTCTTCTAGAAAGCTGCCAGGCAGGCTTTAGGGTGGGGCGATCGACAAACGATCAACTGGTTGCACTTGATGCATACATCAAGGATGCCTTCGTGCATAAGCAGTATTGCGTAACTGTCTTTTTCGATCTCGAGAAGGCCTACGACACCGCTTGGCGCTACGGGATCCTCAGTGACCTGAAGTCATTCGGTGTCTCGGGTAACATGTTAAACACTCTTGTCAGTTACCTGTCAGAAAGAACGTTTCGAGTGAGAGTCGGTGGTGCACTCTCAAGGGTTCACGTGCAAGAAAATGGCGTGCCACAGGGTGGCGTGTTGAGCTGCACTCTCTTCATAGTAAAAATGAACTCTCTTGGTAAGGCACTGCCACCCACAATCTCTTATTCCATGTATGTAGATGACGTCCAGATATCCTATAAATCATGTAATATGTCAATCTGCGAACGTCAAGTCCAGCTTGGTGTCAAGAAACTTGCCGGCTGGGCAGACAACAATGGGTTTAAATTGAATCCTGCAAAAAGCTCCTGCGTTGTGTTCACCAGGAGGCGTGGGGTCCATCCGGACCCAGACATTACTCTTAATGGCGTGTCGCTTCCTGTGAACAAGGAGCACAAGTTCTTGGGTGTGGTGTTTGATCACAAACTCACATTCATTCCCCACATCAAGCAACTTAAAAATAAATGTCTCAAAACAATGAATATACTTAAGGTTCTCTCCCACCAATCCTATGGTTCCGACAAAGAACTCTTGCTTCGCTTGTATACTGCTTTGGTTGGGTCTCGTTTGGACTATGGCAGTGTGGTATATGGGTCGGCGACTAAGACAGCCTTGCGAATTCTTGACCCAGTGCTACACTTGGGCCTTCGTCTTTCGTCGGGTGCTTTTCGCACTAGCCCTGCTGAGAGTCTTTATGTCGAGTGTAATAAGTGGAGCCTTGAGAACCAACGAACATACATGGACTTGCTTTATGCTTTTAAAATTTCATCGCTGAATAATCATCCTTTTTATCCTGTCTTTAATGATACATCAACATCTCTGCTCTTTGTAAATCGCCCATCCGTTCCTCTGCCCTTTTCACTTAGAGTGAGAGAGCGAGCCTCGGATCTGAGCGCTTCGTTTTTAGACGTGTACAGATCATCCTTTTGTAACAGTTTACCGCCTTGGCAAGTTCGCCCTGTGTCGTGCGACCTTTCTTTTATGAGACTTGATAAAAATTGTGTACCACGAGCTGCAATACTGCAGCACTTTCTGTCTTTGCAGTTTAAATACACATGTGCGGAATTTTATAGTGACGCTTCTAAAACCTCCACTATGGTCTCCTGCGCTGCTCATGGTCCGAATTTCAGTGCAGCCAGAACCATGAGTGTCCACACAACAATTTTCTCAGCAGAAGCATATGGAATTTTATTAATTGTACGACACATACTTGAAAATCAAATTCCAAAGTCTATCATCTACACAGATTCCTTGAGTGTTGTTCACGCACTGTCATCGCATACACCCCCCAAAAACCACATAGTTAATCTTGTATTTAAATCTATCATGTCTGTGTATGCGCAGAAGCATCAGCTGCTCCTCTGCTGGGTCCCAGGACACGCTGGGATCGCTGGAAACGAGTTGGCAGACGAGAGGGCAGCTGCTGCTGCACTCAGGAACACTGTAGACATAACAACCGTACCATATACAGACCTCAAGCCACACATAAGACAACACTTGCGTAGAACATGGCAAACACACTGGGATGAACAGACAGACAACAAACTACATGTAATAAAGCCACACTTGGGACGGTACACATCTGACTCACACAACAGACACACGGAAGTCGCCTTGGGTAGGCTGCGGATGGGGCACACCCATGCGACGCACTCGTATCTGCTGACGGCATCTTCTAGACCCCAGTGCAGCAGGTGCGGAGAGGCCCTATCCGTAGTGCACATACTAATCACATGCAAGGCACTTCACACAACACGACACAAACACTTCAGAGAACTCTACAGACAACATATTCCCCTACATCCATCGTTTTTTCTAGGTGACGAAGCCATTGTTTCCGTGAAACGTGTGTTTGAGTATTTGTCGGACGTCAAGTTTTTAAACCTCATTTCCTATCACGCATCATGAAATCTGGCCCTATACACCAGCCATGGTCATTGTCGTTTTGTAATTTCACTTTTGTTTTTGCTGATTTTACTTAGTATTTAAGGTTTCACCCCTATCATCGACTATTGTTTTGGCGCTCTTTGCCCCAGTTGGCCTTGCGCCATAAACATCCAACGATCATCATCATCATCATTTTGCCGATTCAAGGCACTGAAAAGCTCTGCGTTTGACAGCGTGTCTTCCG